>NW_024070206.1:29088963-29489390 GCF_014754425.2 Oryx dammah
CCTCCCTCCGCGCCCGCCCAGCGCGCCCGCGCCCCGCGCAGGTGGAGCCGGGCTCAGGGCGCGCGCGGGGGCCGCAGCGGCTGCCACCCCACCTCGCCTCGGCCCCGAGCAGAGCCTTGCGCGCCCATGGCCGGCTCGGAGCAGCAGCGGCCGCGGCGGCTGGACGACGGAGACGCGGCGGCGGCGCCCCTGCAGGACGCGGAGCTGGCCCTTGCCGGCATCAACATGCTGCTCAACAACGGCTTTCGGGAGTCGGACCAGCTCTTCAAACAATACAGGTGACCGGCGCGCCCCGCTCCCCCGCACCTTCCCGGCGATCACTACTCCCTGGCGGGTTCTCGCTTCCCCGATTCGCATCCCTCGGCCTCTGCACCTTGGCCCCGTTTCCCTTCCGCCCCCACCCAGGCTCCGCGGTCCTTTCTCTCCGCGGGACCCGCGGTCTCCCCTGGTTTCTCCCTGCCTCGTCCTGCCAGAGGAGCGCCCGGTGTCCGTCCGCTTCTCTCTCGCGGGTCGCGTCCCCCGCCGCCGGGTCCGGAGCCCGTGGGCTTTGAAATCTGGACCGGACGCGATTTGAGCGGCAGCGAGCCCCGGACTTGCAGGGCCGTGACTCCGGCGAGGCGCGCCGCCCGCGCTGCCTTTGTGACACGGACCACACCAGCTGCAGCGTGCCTGCTTCGTGCTCCTCGCGTTACTGTGCATCGTTGTGCATTCCAGACGCTTTCATTGTTTGAAAACAGATATGCATAACTGCCTGGCCATGCAGGAATTAAAAAAAAAAAAAAAATCCAGCCGAACTCTGCTCATTCACCTCTGTCTGCCTTTTATCTCAGACTCAATCCCCAAAATGAGTTGCTAATGCTTTTCAAGCAAGCGTATGTATTTATGATGGATTTCTCTTAACTCAGGGGTAGAAGAAAATGGAGGGATTTTAAACATACGTGGGAGTGAGAGGAAGCACACGTGTGTTCAGTTAATTGTTTGATTCTTCTTTTTAAAGAATTGAAGCGAAAGAACTAAAACCTCGTAGCTTTCTCGTGTGTGTGGGAGGAGCCTTCAATTTCTTTGCGGAGCAGAAGAACCTGCTTTCTGGTTTAGGATGCAAGTTTGTGATTTGCCCTTTTAGTGTCAGGACTCAAGCATGTTGATTGGCAGCTTCCCTGTCAGTGTTTTAAGGGCCAATTGCTGCCGGTCTTTAGGGCCGGTGTTTGGTAGGTTTTAGGGAACTCCTGTGAAGCTGTGATTGAGCGCCACTGCCTGTAAGCAAATGAGAGGAGAGCTCAGCCTGCGGGATGCAGGCGCCTGAAGTTTTCAGACATAAAAGAATGGTGGTTTTTACCGTTGGGAGCGTCCACAAGCGTAATGGCAAAGCGAGTATTTCACAAAAACTTTTTCACTAAGACATTTTACTTTTAAATCAGTTTTGAAGGAAAAAAAACAACCCGCAAATGGAAACTTCTTCGCTCTATTCAGAACATTTATTTTTAAAGCATACAAATCTGATTTCAAGCCAGAGTTTCATCAGGGATTTCCAGAGGATAGATTTAAAAGACTTACTTGTCTCTCAATCTCTCATGCAGGTTTGTTTTTTTCCCCGAGCCATCTGAGAATGTATTTAATGAAAAACTTTATTTACTGTGCTTTGACTTTTCCAAAAAGACATACTAATTTATGTTGTATGAGAGGGGATGGAGAAAGTCTTATAGAGTCAAGTTTTCTTTGGTTGTTGATCAAGATATGGTATTGCTTCTTGCTTTGAAATGTTCTGTTACTTATTTTAATGATCTCTCCACCCCTTCCAATTGCTTTAATGTACTTAAATTCCTGTCTCACTGTTCCCAGATACTGAAAGCATGAAATAACTCGCTTTGCCTCATTTAGGCATCTCTGTGCTCTGTGTGTTCGCTTCATGTCTTGACTGTGGCCCTGTAGACTGTAGCCTGCCAGGCTTCTCTGTCCTTAGGGTTTCCCAGGCAGGGATAGTGGGGTGGGTTGCCATTTCCTCCTCCAGGGGATCTCTTCCTCCCAGGGCAGGGACGGAACCTCTGTCTCCTACATTTCCTGCATTAGCAGGTGGATTCTTTACTGCCGAGCCACCTGGAAGCCTCTCTGCACTATAACTAGAGAGTGAGTTATGAGTGCTCGGGAAGGCGTTTCTCTGCGAGGGTTGGGGGTGAGGGGAGGAGGTGTCCAGGAAGGATTTCCACTGCATAGCTAGGAGCTGTGGCTGTCTGCCTGTGTTTTGAAATGGGAACCAAGGATAAAGGAACACGATGTTGTGGTATCTCTTCTCTGCCAAGCACAGTTCCTTACATTCGAGCTACTCTAGTGATGACAAATCAGTGAGGTGTATTTCGTCCTCACAGTGTTTTCAGTTATGAGGCACTCAGCTTCTCAGTGTTTAGCATGGGCCAGGACATAGGTGCTGTGGTTCTCAATCCAGGGCTTTTTTCATTAAACCATTCTGACTGTCCCATCTGATTGATTATATTTTGTAATTTTCCCCGTGACCTTGTTTGCCCGCAACTTAAACTTTTAGGGGTGGATAAGTAGTAGCGTCATCCTATCAGCTTCCCGGCAGCCAGGGCTGCCCTAGTTTCGCTACTTTTGTAGCTGCTGACTCTGGTTTCTCAGTTGGCTTGCTTGCCTGTAAAATGGGAGTCGCGCATTTTAATGGGTGGTTAGTATTAGAATCCACGGTAGCTGGCACCATGTAAGCCATCAAACACTGACTAACTTTTGAACTTGTTGCCTTCTCCACTATTATTGTACTTTCTACTTGATGGCGTGGTTTGGGTAGAAGACAAAACGTCCCGAACGCAGGTAGCCTTTCTCTTTAAAGATGGCCTGGACTGTGCGCATGCACAGTCGCGTCCGCCTCTTTGCTACCCCACGGGCTAGAGCTGGTGGGCTCCTTTGCCCGTGGGACTGCCTCAGCAAGAAAACTTGGAGTGGTGTGCCATTTCCTTTTCCAGAGGATCTTCCCAACCCAGGGATCGAACCCGCGTCACCGCTGTATTGTACTAGGATTCTTTATTACCGCTGAGCCACCAGGGAAACCCTCACATAATGCATTTCAGACTTAGGTCCTACTATGCATTGGGACACTTCTCTTCCCTTTCCAGGGTTGAACGGGCTGCTGGAAAACCCCGCAGTGATTTCATACTCTTTGAGGAACACCTCAAACTCCGTTTATTTGCTGTAGAGAGGACAACTTGATTATCTCTTAGGATACTTCTGTCATGGCCCTTCCCTTTCCAGTAAACATTCTAGAATTTTATCATTAGGGTTTAACAATAGAAACATTTGTGTCTAGTGTAACAGTAACACTGTAAGAAAATTAAGGCAAGAAGGTCACTTTCTCTTGCCACATTACTAGGATGATAGTTTCACCAGCAGCTACCTAATGAGAAATGATTACTTCATAGAAACATCATGAAGGTCATTCTGAATTAGGGAAAGCTGGGGTTGTATAATTTAGGTATTATACAGATAGGAATGTGGGCTTCCCAGGTGGCTCAGTGGCAGAGAATCTGCCTGCCAGTGCCGGAGACACAGGAAACACGGGTTCAATCCCTGGGTTGGGAAGATCCCCTGGAGGAGGGCATGGCAGCCCACTCCAATCTTCTTGCCTAGAGAATCCCATGGACAGAGGAGGCTGGTGGGCTACAGTCCATAGCAAAGAGTTGGACGTGACTGAAGCAACTTGGCATCCATGCACATACACAATAAAAGCTTTCTCTGAGATATAAAACTCCACAGCTGGAATTTCAAAATGGAGCTGTCACTTCTGTTGTAACTATAGTAGTAATATAACAAGCTGCCCAGTTGTTGATGCTGAGCCCCTATCATGTGCTTGGAGATGTTTTTGCAGAGGGTGAGACAGATTGGTGCTGATTTAAGCCCAAGAATATATACCTTTGTAAGTGTGATCCTGATCCCCCAAAATCCCATTCTTTGTGTTGATCTGAGGGCTCACTGCTGTAATCCAGCAGTGCTCACTCCCCTTCCTACACACACACACTTTTAACTGATGTTCATGTGTGTGATACACACTCAGACCTTTAGGACCTCAGACTTATGACAAGAGGCTGTGGCTATGTGCATGAGGCAGGGTCTAGATTTTTAGGTGTTGAGTTGCAGGTAAGCTTGGCCTGTGGGGAGAATCTGGAGATGTAGCCATGGCTGTTGTGGCCTGTAGGACTAGAGAGAAGCAACGTGTAACCCAGCTTGAAGGAAAATCTTACAGGGGAACTGAGGCTGAGAGCCATGATGGGACAGAAGTGAGCAAGTTGAAAGAGGAGGAGTTGGGGGAGGGGTGGGGGAGGAGGAGAACGCTAGCGGAGGTGGGTGGACATGGAACTCTAGGAGAGAGATGTGAGTTGGCATCTGGAGAAGGTGGGTGAGACCTGGCAGCTGATCAGTGTTATTAGGTTGTCACGTCAGATGGATTTTCCACACTTGTTTTCTTCTCAGATCTGCTGCTTGGTCCATGTTTCCTGTGAGTTAGTGTTGCCTTTCAGGGTGTTCAGTTAACTCATGCTCTCCATGGCCCTCACCCACCACAGTGTGGCCCTCACATCTGTAATTAACACCCGGCTGCTCGAGCCTCAGGGTCCTGATGTCACCATCTCTTTCTCTTTGGGGCTTGAGATGTTACTTTTGTAGTCGGCAGACTAGAAGGAGAGGTGAAACTCTGAACTCCAAGGAGGATAGGGGACATTTGGAGCTCCTGAGCTGAAGAGCTTTGCGGTTATAATTTCACAGGCCTGGCATTTACTGTCCCTCTGCCCCTTGAGGCCACCATTTCCATCTCTTTAATTCCCGCATTCTTTCTGACCCTAAGACATCTGCACCATTTACCCCTGCCAACACTACTGCTACTTTCTGGCTGTAGATATTATTAAAAAGTCCTGTTTGGTCATTGTCAGGTCAAACAAAAAGCATATAATAGAATGAATGATCACTGATGATAAATATGCATGAATAAGGGCTTGATAGAGAATTAGTGCATAGTCGGTATTACGAATTGTGATTTTTTTCTTTTCTGTCTTAAAGTATAAAAATGGCAAAAATGTATTAAAAACAAGCAACAAAAACTCATGTTTAAAATGAATGTATAGGTCCTAAATTGTTTTAACACAGTTTATGGCATATTCAATCAAACCGTATTACCTGTGGCCTTGTTTGTGAGCAGGTTGATTATAGAGCCGGTCTCACTGTAGAGACGGCTCAGTATAATTCGAGATTTCAGACTAGACCCCATGGGCCAAATAGGGTTGACTGATTTTGTAAATAAAGTGGTTTTTTTTTTTTTTTTTTTGGGCTGTGCTGGGTCTGTGTTGCTACACGGGCTTTCTCCCAGTTGTGGTGAGTGGGGGCTACTCTCTAGCTGCAGGTCTGCAGGACTTTCATTGCGGTGACGTCTCTTGTTTTAGGGCACGGGCTCTAGGGTACACAGGTTTCAGTAATTGTGGCACATGGGCTCAGCAGCTGCAGCTCCCAGGCGCTAGAGCACAGGCTCAGTTGTTCCATATGCATGTGGGATCTTTCTGGATCAGGGACTGAACCTGTGTCTCCTGTGTTGGCAGGTGGATTCTTTGCCACCAAGCCACCAGGTAAGCCCAGTAAATAAACTTATTGGGATACAGCTAGACTCACTTCTCAAACGAACTTTTTGGCCAACCCAGTGTCATCTTTGGTGGTGGTTCAGTGGTAAAGAATCTGCCTACCAGTGCAGGGGCTGCAGGAGACATGGGTTTGATCCCTGGTCGGGAAAGAACCTCTCGAGGAGGAAATGGCAGCCCACTCCAGTATTCTTGCCTGGGAAATCCCATGGACAGAGGAGCCTGGCGGGCCCCAGTCCACCGAGTTGCAAAGAGTGGGACAGGACTGAGTGATTAAGCAACAACAAAGTATTATGTGAACAACAACAAAGTATCTTCTCCATGAAGAAATGAATAGCTATACAGAGCCTACAGCCCACAAAGCTTAAGATAGTTATTTTCTGGATCCTTACAGAAAGTTTGATGAAGTCTGGTACAAACCACTGTTCTTCCTGGAAAAACTTGAAAGGCTGCTGTAAGAGATCTGAACCCCTATGTGTCCGGGCCTTCCGTGTGCCCAGTGGTGTGTTGGATGCTCTGGACTCCAAGGGGAGCCTGCAGGTCGCCTGTGGGCATCACATGATCTGGCTGCTCACAGACCTAGTTGCCTGCGCCTGGCTGCCAGAGGCTCCGGAGAGTCCGTAGGTGCAGAGGTGCAAGAAAGGAGAAGCCACAGGAAGCAGAAATGGTGTGGGCAGCTAGTGGGAGAGAGGAGGCTCAGTCGCTGCCCTTTTCCACCCTCCTCAGCTCAGCGGTGTGTATATGCAAAGGCTGGGGGATTTTTTTTTCCTCTTCTCAACTATTGCACTGTCTGAAAAGATTCTAATTAAATATTCAATTGGCTTAATTGGGATGTTTTTTTTAAAAATGCAGTTGCCTGTAGAATAACGCGCGAGTTTACAGGAAATTATTAGGAAAAAGTGACCACCTCTATGGTGGGGGTGGGGGTGGCATGAGGCTTTCTCTTCCTCTAGTTATACGAAACCCCCTGTGGACCCCCCCAAACACATCATTGTGCTTCAGGGGTTAGATCTTTTGCACAGACTCTTAAAAAAAAAAAAGGCAAAAACATTTATTTATTAGGCTGTGCTGGGTCTTAGTTGTGGCATGTGGGATCAAGTTCTCTGACCCGGGATTGAACCTGGGCTTCCTGCATGGGAGCACAGAGTCTTTACCACTGGACCACCAGGGAAGTCCCTGCACAGACTCTTTTACAGCCCACTTTTTACACCCCAGTCTCCTCTGGAGATCAAACCAGTCAGACCTAAAGGAAATCAACCCTGAGTATTCATTGGAAGGACTGATGCTGAAGCTCCAATACTTCGGCCACCTGATGCACAGAGCTAGCTCATTGGAAAAGACCATGATTCTGTGAAAGATTGAGGGCAGGAGGAAAAGGGGACAACAGAGATGGCATTACCAACTCAGTAGACATGAGTTTGAGGAAGCTCCAGGAGAGAGTAAAGGACAGGGAAGCCTGGTGTGCTGCAGTCCATGGGGTCACAAAGAGTTGGACACGACTGAGCGACTGAACGATAACAACTCCTCTGCCAGGGTTGCCCTCCTACTTATCCAGTGACAGCAGAGGGAATATGAAGAGGGAATTGGCTGAGAAGGACTCTCGAGAAGAGAGAAGATAAGGGAAGCTCAGAGAGCAGATGGCTGTTATTTCAAAACCTTGATTAGCGCCAGTTCTGCCCCGTGAAAGAGGTTGGAGTGCCCGGGGAGGAACTCCTCTCTGTCTTAGACTTTTTCCATTGCTTCCTCTGTCTCGCAAGTTCACAGTATGCTGTCCGGCTGGTAACATAGGTCTAATCTGGGATTGAGTAGATCTTTTGGGGTTGGACCTGGGGATCTAGTCCTTACTTTAAGCCTTATGATTTGGGGAAGTGCATCCCAGTTTCTGGACAGGAGACTTTGCATGCCTGTTCTTTGAGGTATAGTTGACACGCAGCACCTTCCTTTCAGGTGTTAACACAACGATGTGCTGTTGATATGTTTTGTGCAGCGATCGCCACAGTGAATCTAGTTAACGTTTGTCACCGTGCATAGTTACAAACATACGTCCTAGAAGGCTGTTCGTTAATTGCGGTCTCGACGGTATAGTGACTTCTGATGTCTGATTTGAAGACGGGACTGGACTCTTCTTCGTGTGTAGAGATGCTTGCTGGTTGGCCGACTCTACCCTTTTCCCTCTAGCTAAGGTTGCTTTCTCCATCTCTTCCTTCTTGCTCAAGAATTTCAGAACATGAGAACTTGAAACACAACAGGGAGTTACTCTTGTCTTACAGGAAAACGGTCAGTCTGTTAAGACAGAGAAAGCCCTTTGAGAAGGTCTACTGTGTGCTGGGCTCAAAGGTGAGAAACAGGTGCCTGCTTCAATTAGGTGTTGCTCACTGAATACCTGTCAATCTGCTGCACAGTCGCTTTCGCAGTCTTACTCAAAGCTGGAAGGTCTGGGAAATCGCTGGTTTAGGTGACTTTTCCTAAGATACATCAAAATAAATACATAAGAATCATAAATTATTGGTAAATACTAGGTGGTACTGTCTCTGTGCTAGGTCACACACTCCCCGTGTGTTCATCCTCACTTTATTTTCCCCACAGTCCTGTGCAGGGTGCTCTTGTCACCTCCCTCTTGGGGCCGGGGGGCGGGGGGAGGCGGGGTGTGTGGTGCCCAGTGATACTGGCTGAGCTGCCCAAGGCCTCACAGTAAGTGGGTGAGCTGGGTTTGACCCTAGGGTGTCCGGCTGCAGAGCCTGTGTTTTTAACCACTGCACCACACTATCCTGCTTTTGTAATAACCCTTACACTATGAGAAGTTGGCTTGCATGTGGCTCATGTCATTTTGGGGTGAACTCCCCACTCCAAAGTCTGCAATGCACACTCCGGCACCCACAGGCAACCCAGTAAACCACCAGAGAGGTCTGTCCACAGGGAGTGTGTCACCCAGGTTTCAGATGCCCTGTGGCTCCCAGCTGGCCTCGAGGTGAGGTCTCAGGTCTTGTCCTGGGATGGATGTGCTCTGATCTGGCCGGTCTGCTTCCCTGCCTCCCTCCTGCCCCTTCCTTGGTCCCTTCCTCCTTAGCTGTGCTGGAGAATTTTGCATTATCTGACTGGTTCTGACTTGTCATTCATGACACAACTCAGGTTCCCAGGAGGAGGTGGTATGGCCGCTTGGTTGCTCCTCCATCCCTTCATCCAGCTCTGTGGTGTGAGGTCACTGTTGACATGGCTGCCTGTCTGGGTGCGAGGGCTGAGATGGGTGGACGTCTCGTCGGGTGTGCCTGAGGCCACCCTTCCTGAGGTTGCTGCAGACTTGCCATTGCCCTTTGTCTGCACGCTCAGCCCAGGGGCACTGCCTGTTAGGAGCCTTGCTTCCTCCAAGCCCTCCTGCGTCCTGATGCGTAGTGGGCACATCCAGACCCTGTGGAGGGGCTCTGAGCAGCCCTGAACTGGTGCTCTGCGTTTCATATGGAGGTAGCAGGGCTCCTGTCTGGCCCTTCAGCCTCTTCCCTTTGGTGCATCCAGGCTGCCCAGTGCTTGGTGAGGGGCAGTGTGGAGCAGGGCTGCCAGCCAGCCTGTCCTGGTCTTGACAGGCGCCATCAAAGGAAAAGTGGAGGCTCTGATGAAGTCTTCTGCTTCTCAAGTGGCCGCGAGTCTCAACTGCATCCAACCTGGGCAGGTAGCTCCTGGGCTGAGCCATCTTCTGCTCCTTGTTGCCTCTGGCAGGCAGACCCACCTTTCACGTCTCCCATCAGCCACCCCCGGCCCTCTAGGCTGCCCCGGGTGGGGGCTGCCTGACGTGCTGGTGTCACGTGCCTCTTTGGCGTGAGAAGGTGACAATCTAGCTTCCTGACTCCACAGTCCCTGTCCTGAATTTCTGGATGAACTGGTCTCTGGAAAAACTTGGAGGCTGGGAGGAGAAGCTTTCCAGACAGGTGGCTCGCAACTCTCTCAAATCTAATACCTAGTTTTTGTAACAGATGTTTTGTAATTCTCCTTCCACGATCCTAAAATGAAATTGATAGATGAAATGACCTAAGAAAAAAATGACCCGTGACATGTACACTGTCTAAAAGTCAGCAGAATGCCCAAATAGTATCATAAAGGAGAATAAAAAAGAAATTCATAATAGAAAATTATATGTATTTCAAAACATAAATGCTCAGCTCACCTTCATCAGAAGATAGTCATTAGGTGCTTGCACCTGTGTATAATGAATAAATTTGGATTTGAGAGACAATCAGAAGCCATTCCATAGCAGAAAAATGAGAGCTTAGGTGCACTTGATGCAAAAGGGGTAACAGACCACACTGTTCTGTGTACATTAAGAAAAAGCAGAGAAAGCCTTAATTGAGGTAAGATAATATGCCACGACAAGCCACAGGCTGTTGACATGGAGAAAATAAGGAAGCATGGCATTTTTGTAATGAGCCTCTGTCAGGGGTGTGTCAACATAATTAATTCCCTGTATTAGGACATGGGATGTGTGCTGACAGAGGGTCTCACAAAACGAACTCCCATCTTTAAATCCCTTGCCAAACCAAGTCCTCTGGAGACCAAAGCCTGTAATAGATTTCTCAGCTTAGAGGATGAGTTGGGAAAAAGTTTATAGGGAAGCTGGGGCAGGACATGTATAACACTCCCCCCAAGGGCGGTGTCAGAGTAAGACAGAAAAATAAGAAACCCCAAATAATTTCTGTGTGCAATTCTAATGATACAGATTTCAATATGCTACAGATCCTTAATAGTGGATGGCAAAAATGAAGCTGATTCATGAAAATCCTTAATTAATATATGAACGAAAGTCTGGTTTTTCATGGTTCTTTAATAATTTGGCTTAAACTATATTTAAAGGAGTTTTCAATGTTCCTGTGAAATTCTGGCATGTGACTTTTGCAAACGCGGGCTGGCGTAGCTGTGGCGTGTTGTCAGCTCAAATGCCACAAGTGGTGTTGCTGTTGGAGGCATAGTTTTCTAAAATTGTGAAGACATCTTGACAAAGGGTATATTTAAACATGGAGAGAATGGTCTTGTGCTTCTGTGTCCAGGGAAGTGGATTCTAGAACTAAACAATGGAAAATGGTGCCATGCATGTGAATTTCCACACATTCAGAGGTTGTGCAGGACGTGGGGTGATACTCAGGAGTCTGGCACATTGAGGATGGCTGGGGTCCTGGGCTCATTCTGCTACAGTTGTTGTGTTGCCCCAAAATGGCCCCCACAGATTTCCCAAGCACCTTCATTAAGAGGTACTGGGCTTGCGGGTGTGGAGCTCAAGACAAAGTTCGTCTCTGCAGCTGGGATCCCAGGGTTGCTGGGATCAGAGGCAAGGGGAGGCAAGCCGTGGCTGGCAGGGCCACTGCACGGCGCTTGTGCTGGAGGGGGCAGTGCCCCCAGTGAGTCTGTGACTTGGTGCGAGGCAGAGTGCAGGGTAGGGCTCCTCCAGGGGTGGCCCCACTGGTTGCTGCTTCTAAACACTAGCTTTTCCAAGTCACACACGCCTGCTTCTAGGGCTCAGACACCTCCAGGAAGGGATGTCAGCACAGGTTCTTTTGTCCCCTTCCAGGTGGAGGGTGGACCCCTGAGGCCCCTTCCCATCTTCTTTATCATTGCAGAGGCAGCCTGCAGGACCCGTGTCTTTCCAGCCTCAGATGATTTCATTTCAAAGGCCTCCTCTCCCGAGTGTCCCACTTGGGTCTTCCTAATTGTGAATCTCAGGGTATAAACTAGTCCATAACTATATAGTCCAAACTATAGTTCAAACTATATCCTAAGAAGTATGATTGTATTAAAAATCTAATCAAAAGGCCAGGATTGAAGAGGTGAGTGAGCTTTTTGCTCAGTGAAGTGAAGTGAAGTCGCTCAGTCCTGTCCGACTCTTTGCGACCCCATGGACTATAGCCTATCAGGCTCCTCTGTCCATGGGATTTTCCATGCAAGAGTACTTGAGTGGGTTGCTATTGCCTTCTCCAGGGGATCTTCCCGACCCAGGGATTGAACCCAAGTCTCCCGCATTGTGAGCAGACGCTTTATCCTCTAAGCCACCAGGGAAGCCTTTTGCAGGTTACTCCTACACAAAAGGGGTCAAAACCTCAGAAATCAGGATGCAATTGCCCCAAAGTTAGAGAGTCGAGGGGACCACAAAAGTGATTCCTCTAGAATGGAAGGAAATATGGCAGAAAGTGTCATGTCGATTTTCTGAAAGCAGCTAATAGGAACCCCCCCCCACCACCACCACACACACACACATACACACAGTTTAATTTCAGGTAGGGCACCTCCATACACAGACTCCCAGAACTTTCCGTGGTCCCACCCTCAGCCATGCCATTGCCTGTATCCCACGGTACATGTGCGCTCAACCTGTTCTTTGCCTGCTTGATTGCATCATTGTACTCCTGGGTGGGGCTTTTCTAGGGCAAAGTGAATCTGAGGGTGATGCGTCTCTTTCTGGGTTCCCATGCTTAGTAAGCATTATTTGCTGTTCTTCCAACTTTGGCCTCTGATCGTCTAGAGGGGTGCCTTTTGCTTCTGAATTCACTCTCTTGCCTCATTACTATAGCAACCCTCCCTCAGGTTTTACTTCCATGATGTAAATCGCTCACTGGATAAATAGATTTTCAAATGTTTGTATCACTTCATCTCTATCATAAGTAAAAAACGTTGATGCTATTCTAACTGGACAGAAAAGGAGGAAACATGACTTTATATCCGAATCCAAGTTGAATTTACTAAATGACAGAAATTCGGGTCTTGGGAAGCAATTGGTTTAAATGGAAATCCACACTGCATGGCATCTGGGGGGACTGCTTCCAGGATAATCAGTCACTGTTGAGGCCTCAAGTGCTACTATTATGCCCTTCCCACCCTTATTTGGAAGTGAATTGCAAAATCTCTAGTTATGTATTGTCAGCTCATCTCTGGAGCAAAAAAGCATGGAATATCTTTGTATCTTGTCAGTCAGGCTCACCCTTAACTTTTGTCGTTATGCAGTTGCTCAGTCATGTCTGACTCTTTGCGACCCCATAAGCTGCCGCACACCAGGCTTCCCTGTCCTTCACCACCTCTTGGAATTTGCTCAAAGTCATGTCCATTGAGGGCTTCTCAGGTGGCGCTAGCAGTAAAGAGCTCACCTGCCAGTGTGGGAGACATAGGGATGCAGGTTCGATCCCTGGATTGAGGAGATCCCCTGGAGGAGGGCACGGCAACCCACTCCAGTATTCTAGGGCTTCCCTCATGGCTCAGACAGTAAAGAATCCGCTTGCAGTGCAGAAGACCCTGGTTCGATTCCTGGGTCAGGAAGCTGCCCTGGAGTAGGGCATGGCAACCCACTCCAGTATTCTTGCCCGGAGAATCCAATGGACAGAGGAGTCTGGCGGTCATAGGGTCACGCAGAGTCGGACACGACTGAAATGACTTAGCATGCACATGATGAGTCGGTGATGCCGTGCAACCATCTCATCCTCTGTTATGTCCCCTTCTCCTCCCACCTTCAGTCTTTCCCAGCATCAGGATCTTTTCCAATGAGTCAACTCTTTGCATCAGGTGGCCAAAGTATTGGAGCTTCAGCATCAGTCCTTCCAATGAATATTCAGGGTTGATTTCCTTTAGGATTGACTTGTTTGATCTCCTGCTGTCCAGGGTACTCTCAAGAGTCTTCTCCAGCACTGTAATTCAAAAGCAGCAATTCTTTGGTGCTCAGCCTTCTTTATGGTCCAACTCTCACATCCAAACATGACTAATGGAAAAACCATAGCTTTGCCTATACGAGCATTTGTTAGCAAAATGATGTCTTTGCTTTTTAATATGCTGTGTGGGTTTGTCATAGCTTTTCTTCCAAGGAGCAAGAGTCTTTCAATTTCATGGCTGTGGTCACTGTTGGCAGTGATTTTGGAGTCCAAGAAAATAAAATCTGTCACTGTCTTCATTTTTTCCCCATCTATGTGCCATGAAGTGATGGGACTGGATGCCATGATCCCCTTAACTTTGTTGGGGTCTAAAATAAACACATTGAACCATCAGTTACATCCTGGTCTGACATATGACACCTGAACTATGCAAGGCGAAATGGGGTTGGCTATTGTAAGCCTGCAATTGTTGGAGAAATTGGCCATCTCCTGGCCAACACCAAGGTTTGCAGCAACTCAATTGCCTAGAAAAGAACAGTTATGAGTTTATAGCTGGAATGCTGTTTTCTTCAGCTCTCAACCATGGGCTTTCACAAGTTTTTTGTTACTTCTGTATTGATGATTGGTGAGACACTCATTCCCTTGAATTATGAAAATTACAGATTGAGCTGAAATTACTCCTCTTGAAATACCATGGGGAAAGGAGGAGGGAAGGGCCGTGGGTGAGAGGAAACAGCTGTCTAAAATAGGTTAGCCAAGGGTTGGAACCTGCTGTGGTGAAATTCCTCCGGATTCTTGTTCTGGAGAGATTATCAGTGTAAAAATGGCAAGAAATGACAGAATGGTTTTTTTGTGTCCCTTGTGTGGTATTCTTGGATCAGAGCTGGGCTTATGAGAGACAGTTGTTGTTCAGTCGCCCAGTCCTGTCTGACTCTTTGCAACCCCATTAACTGCAGCAAGAGAGAGGATGGTTGAGGCTAAGTTGAAATTGTGAGCTTTTCTGTTGATAGAAGACTGAGTTTTACCTTGAAATGAAACCTCATCAAGGATCTATTCTGTTCAAGTCTAAGTTTATAATTAAAGAAGCTTGTAAATAATGAACCAAACCCAAATGAAATTTTCCTGCCCTATGAAAAGAAAGTGAAAGTGTTAGTTGCTTAGTTGTGTCCAACTCTTTGTGACCCCATGGACTGTAGCCCACCAGCCTCCTCTGTCCATGGGATTCTCCAGGCAAGAATACTGGCATGGGTAGTCATTCCCTTCTCCTGGGGGTCTTCCTGACCTAGGGATTGAACTCAGGTTCCCTACATTGCAGGCAGATTCTTTACCACCTGAGCCACCAGGGAAGCTCTTTCTGCCTTATGGTCTACTGAAAACTAAAGCAAAATAATAGTGTTTTGGTGAGAGAAAAAAACTTTCTTATGAAGTTCAGAGTTGTTTACTGAGCACTAATTTACTAAAAGTTTATTACAAAGAGTACATCTCTATAGTTACACTTTGAAATGCCTTTTCAACTGAAAAATAGAGATATCTAGAATTTCTAGATGATTAAGATAATTTAATGTTTGAATTGCTTGTATAGATAGCTGAGTGTACTTAATTCTCAGAGTGTTCATGCAGTTTGTGGATTACTGCCACAGATAATAAAGGAGACCCTATGTTAATTTAAAGATGAGAAAATTAATGAAAACATTATCAATTTTGTTTACTTAAAAAATAAGCTTTGAAGGGTTGTTGGAAAGACTTTTTAGCTAGTTGATAATGTGTGGTTTGGATGACCTCTGTTTAAGTTACTTATCAACACTGGTGCTGTCTGCTATTAATGGAGAATTTTTTTTTTTTTTTTGGTTTCTTTTTTTAAAAATTAATTATTTATTTTACTTTACAATATTGTATTGGTTTTGCCATACATTGACTTGAATACGCCATGAGTATACATGTGTTCCCCATCCTGAACCCCCCTCCCACTTCCCTCCCCATCCCACCCTAATGGAAATAATTGATTTGATTGTCTGTCTGTATGATTTAAGATAGAGAAGGAACTAAATGCTGATGAGTTAGGGAGATATTTGATACACATTAATGACACAATTAGAAAAACTGTAGGAAAAAATTGACTTCATTTAGCCTAGAGAGTTATTTTCAGAGTAGATCAGTAACTCTAAATGAGCATCAGGCTTTAGCAATAAATGAATATGAATTAGCAAAGCTAGAGAGAAATCAGAATAAAGTAAGAGGTATCACAGTCTGGTAATCAGACAGCAGACTCAGTCTTTGCTTGCATTACTGTGCAGGTGAAGAGCGGCAGTGAGTGGTAATCAAGTGGGGGATCAATGCTTACCGTTAATGCACGCTTTGACGGGCACATTTTACCCTTAATCCCAGTGCTCTCCACAGCCATGCAGGTAAGTATTATCACTGTCACTTGGCTCCTGACACAGTGAAGTCTTAACCCAAGTTTAAAAGACTGAGTGGGACACCTGGTCCCAACCCCAGAGCGTATGCTGGTTTCCCTACTTCCTCCAAAAAGAACTCTGTTGCTGTGCAGCTTGGCATCGCCCAGCAGTCTTGCAGTCTCAGGGTCTCCTGCGCTTCTGCTCTTCTGGTGTCCCCGAGCTCAGTGGGTGGCCCCACTTGAAACAAGGTTTACAGACTCCAGAAGTCTCAAATGTCCTCTTGGCACCTCTCTCATCCTCTGCATCTACCAGTTTTCCTCCCTGAGTACCCTGAGTCCATTCACTTTTCTCCACCACCACATTATCCAGACCACATCTCCTTGGGCAGTTGCAGAGCCCAGCTGGTTTCCTCTTACCCTCTCTGTCCCTCCTCCCCAGCCCCAAATGATCTTTCACGTCTTATTGCCTCTGCTGAGAACACTTTCATGACCTCAGTGGTAGGCTGAAAAGTGGTCCTCCAAAAGATACCTGTATCTTAATCCTTGGAACCATTGTGTGTTATCTTGCTGCCATTGCTGTTCAGTTGCTAAGTCATGTCTAACTCTGTGACCCCATGGACTGTAGCCCGCCAGACTGCTCTGTCCATGGGATTTCCCAGGCAGGAATACTGGAGTAGGTTGCCATTTCCTTTTCCAGGGATCTTCCCAACCCAGGGATTGAACTCATATATCCTGTGTCAGCAGGTGGATTCTTTACCACTAAGCCACCTAGGAAGCTCCTGGTATTACCTTAGATGGCATTAAAAAAAAAAAAGGATCTTTACAGACATGATTAAGTTAAAGATTGTGAGATGGGAAGATGATCCTGGATTATCTGGGTGGATAGCCAATCCTCCTGGAGTGAGGATGTAATCACACATATTCTTGTAAGAGGGAGGCAAAGTAAGATTTTATACACGCAGCAGGGAAGACTGTTATGAAAACAGAGCAGAGAGGTTTGAAGACATCAGCCTTGAAGATGGCAGTGATTGAAGCCACAGCCCAAGAATGCGGGCAGTCCCTGGAAGCTGGAGCGGTCCAGGCATGGGTTCTCTGGAGAGCCTATAGAGGGAGCAGCCCAGCCCTGTCCACGTCCTGATCTTAGCCCAGGGAAATTCTGGACTTCTGGCCTCCAGAATTGAGAGAGAGGAAAAATCTCTACTGTTTTAAGCCACCAAGTTTGTGATAACTTATTGCAGCAGTCCCAGGAAACTAAAAGTAACCTCCTCCTGCTCTCAGGATCATGACCAAAGTTTCTGACAGCTTCTCTGCAGTGTGCCTTGGTTCTGTTTGTTTTGCCCCTAGACCATTTACTGCTTTATCTGGTTTCTTTCCTTATATTTTAAATAATTTCATTGTGTTCCTTCTAGGCTGGGGCTGTACAAAGCCAAGGGAGCTCATGCTGCAGAATAGGTTCATAGCTCCTCTTTTCATATGATGAAGTGAAAGTGTTAGTTGCTCAGTCCAATCCCATGGACTATAGCCCACCAGGCTTCTCTGTTCATGGGATTCTCCAGGCAAGAATACTGGAGTGGGTTGCCATTCCCTCCTCCAGGGGATCTTCCCAACCCAGGAATCAAACCTGGGTCTCCAGCATGGCAGGCGGATTCTTTACCATCTGAACCTCCAGGGAAGCCCCTTCATATGATGGTTTATATAAAAATGGAAAAGTAAAGCAGCTTTAAGTTGACAGTGATTTTGGTTTCAACAAGCTTAAGAATCTAGATTAACCTTGATTTAAAACATCAGTGCTTTGTCAGTCATGTCATTCTGTAGCCTTATGTTGCATGTCTGTGCTCTTCCCTTACTCTGACTACTTTCAAATTCTTGAAGATTCTCAAAGAATCATGTTTCTTTCCTCTGGGCATCTTACCTCAATTTGTGATTATACACAGATAGCACTTGCTTTGCTTGGTTCTAATCTGCATGCATTTCAGTTCCTGGAGGTTATTAGTTAAATAACCAGTCCCCCAATAACACGGTTCACATTTCAGTTCCACCAGTGTATAAACTGTGAATAACCATACACAAGCTGCTACTTCTTTAGCCCACAAATCCCCATAGATGTAACAAACACATATCATGATCAGTGGCCAATCACCTCACTTCTTGCAGAGTCGGCTTGTTATTGATCACTGCACACCTCTTAGTTCCCACAGACCCCAGAGTATATTGTTGTTGCTTCCTTGTCTCATACTGATAAACCCATGTACCATTTTACAAAACTGGCCATTGCAAGAGAGATTTGACCAAACAAAGATAAAAGTGCAGCAGAGAAAAAGGAATCCCTTCACATTAAAGGAATCAGAAGCACTTTCACAACCTTGAAAGCACAAAGGCTACAATGTTGGAAGCAGACCTAAACTTGGTGAGAAGTATGACGATTCACCAAGGCATAGCAGCAAAAATGCTTACTCTGCATCTTGAGTTCTGTGACAGAGAAAGCATGTGCTGTTCAAACACTCCTGATAAGTTAGTTACTGAGAAGTAAAACTCTTTAATGCTCAGTGTTTCTAATGGTTTCAATTACAAGCTACTAAGTAAATAAATTTTACTATTTTTAATTTTCCTATACATTTATAACTGATAGTAAGACTGTTTAAACTTCTCTAAATTGTGAAACATACAGAGGGATATAATTGCCATTGTAACCATTTTTAGAGTACACTTCAGTGGCATTAAGTCCAATTACGTCATTATGCAGCTGACACCACCATCCATCTCCAGAACTTTATCTTTCCAAACTGAAATTCTGTTTCTGGTAAACAACAACTCTTCATTTCTTCCTCCTCTCAGTCCCTGGCAGTCACCCTTCGACCCTGTCTTTTTTGGATTTGATGACTCTGAGGACCTCATATAAATGGAATCTTATATTTTATAACTATACTATAAAATACATATAGTATTATATATGTACTATATGTATAGTACTAATATGTATAAATACATATAGTAGTTGTCTGCCTGTGACTGGCTTATTCACTTGGCATGTCTTTAAGTTTCATCCATGATATAGCATGTGTTGGAATTTCGTCCCCTTTGAAGGCAGAATGATATCCATAGTGCATGTGTATCACATTTCATTTATTCGTTTCTCTCTCCATCAAAGGACATTTGGGTTGCTTCCATGTTTTAGCTATTGCGAAGAATGCTGCTATGAACACAAATATACAGGTGTGTCTTTGAGATCTGTCTTCAACTTTGGGAGGAATATACCCAGAGTGGAATTATTGGATCATGCTTCTCTGGTGGCTCAGACAGTAAAGAATCCGCCTGCAGTGGGAGGCCTGGGTTCAATCCCTGGGTTGGGAAGATCCCCTAGAGGAGGGTATGGCAACCCACTCCAGTATTCTTGCCTGGAGAATCCCCATGGATAGAGGAGCCTTGTGGGTTACAGTCAATGGAGTTGCAAAGAGTTGGATGCAACTGAGTTGACTAAGCACAGCCCACATGCATGATAATTCTGTTGGTAATTTTTTGAGGAACTGCCATACTGTTTTCCATAATTGTGATACCATTTTGTATTCTCATCAGCTGTGCACAAGGGTTCTAATCCTTGCCGACACTTATTATTTTCTTTTTTTTTTTAGTGTTATCTCATTGTGAGTTTGATTTTTATTTTCCTAATGATGAGTGATGTTGAGCATCTTTTCATGTGATTATTGACCATTTGTATATCTTCTTTGGAGCAGTCTCATGTCTTTTGCCATTTAAAAGTCCTTAAAACTTTTATTCTTTATTGGAGTGTAGTTGATTAACAGTGTTGGGTTAGTTTCAGGTGTACAGCAAAGTGATTCAGTTATACACATTTGTGTACCTGCTCTTTTTCAGATTCTTTCCCCATGTAGATTATTACAGAGCACTGAGCAGAGTTCTCTGTGCTCTGCAGTAGGTCCTTGTTGGTTATCTATTGATACTTTAAATAGAGTAGTGTGTAAATGTACTAATGTGTTCATGTTAATCACAAACTCCTGATCTATCCCTCCCCCTCTCCTTCCTCCCTGGTAACCATAAGTTCATTCTCTGTTAGTCTTTTGCTGTTTTGTAAGTAAGTTCACTGTACTATTTTTTAAGATTCTGCATATAATCTTAGTATGATATATGAATATCTGCATATTCATATCTGCATATTCACTTAGTATGATAATTTCCAGGTTTTCCAGTTTGCTGCAAATGGCATTATTTTATTCTTTTTTGTGACTGAGTAATAGTCCATTATATATATGTACGAAATATTCTTTATCCGTTTATCTGTCGATGGACATTTAGGTTGTTTCTATGTCTTGGTTACTGCAAACAGTGTTTCAGTGAACATTGGAGTACATGTATATTTTCAAACCATGATTGTTTTGCCAGTATTGAAAAATCCTTGGCTTCCTGGGATAAATAGTACTTGATCATAGTATTTGATCTTTTTAATGTATTGTTGGATTCAGATTGCTAGTTTTTTTTTTTTTTTTGAGGGTCTTTTCATCTATGTTCATCGTGATACTAGTCTGTAATTTTCTTTTTTGTGGTGTCTTTGGTTTTGGCATTTGGTGGCTTCATAGAATGAGTTTGGTAGTATTCCTTCCTCTGCAATTTTTGGAATGGTTTCAGAAGGATAGGTATTAACTTTCTCTAAATGTTTGATAGAATTTGCTTGTGAAGCTATCTGGTCCTGGACTTCTGTTTTTTGGGTGTTTTTTAATCACAGTTTCAATTTCAGTACTTGTGATTGGTCTGTTCATATTTTCTGTTTCTTCTTGGCATAGCCCTGGAAGATTGTACCTTTCTAAGAATTGTCCATTCCTTCCAGGTTGTCCATTTTATTGGCATATAGTTGCTTGTTGTAGTCTCTTATGCCTGTTTTTTATCTGAGGTGTAGCTTTCCCAAATATCAGCAGAGTGCTTTCCAGTACTGTATTGAATAGAAGTGGTAAGAGTGGGCTCCCTTGTCTTGTGCCTGATCTTAGAGGAAAAGCTTTTAGTTTTTCGCCATCGAGTATGATATTTCTGGTGGGTTTAATGTTTTGATAAAAAATTAAAGGTCAGAGGTCAATCATAATTTTTCCCATTTATCATTAAGGTCTTTTTCCATGTTTCAGCATCCGGGGTCCTTCTGGGGATCCTGAACTGCTGTGTCATGGGGCATTGCTTGCTTTCCCTAATGTAATACTTTCGTCCACTAGACTATACTCCTTAAGATGAAGAACATTGTCTAATTTGTTCACTGTTGTATCCCCAGCACCTTGCCTAATGTCTGGCATGTGGTAGGTGCTCAGTCAGTAAGTATTGCATGAATAGACCTTGCTTCCAAGCATGAGTTTTACTGGGAGTCCTATGTACATGTCATGCATTCCCCCACACTTCAAGTGTGCAGATCCCCTGTGATAGAAGATTTGTCTGGGGTATCGGGAAGTAGCATTGGCTGGTCTCAGATTAACCGTCTCCCTGGGAAGATTATAAGACCACGAGATGTTATCTCTCACTTGTTTTAAAGCTTACGTATGTTGGACATTCTGTGTAGTGTTCATTGGTTATTGTAACAGTATTCTCCATTTACCACTTAGACACTGGATACAATCCCTTTTAAAATAGAGAATTAAGGTATTATTCATTAAAATGCAGTTCTGTATTAAGTAAAATACAGGTATGATGGTGGTGAAGTGAACTTGGTGTCAGTGTTACTGTTGGGAACTCAGTGCTTCAGGGAGCTCATAAAGGGCTGTGGCATTTTGCATGGATGTGCACCTGTGGGAGACAGGTGCCTGAGATCAGGTCAAGAGAAAAGACATTGTATCTTTTTTCATTCTTTAGGCTACATATGGAGACCTCTTTGTAGGTAGGGTCTCAACTTGGGGATCAGTAAAAATGGACCTAACAAAGCAGCAGTTTCTGTACTACACATTCATGTCTCTGAATAGTCAAATGCAAGTCTGGCAATGACATTTAGCTCTCACAATCCAGCAGCTTTCTGGAAGGGTGTGTGCGTGCTAAGTCACTTGAGTTGTGTCCAATTCTTTGTGACCCCATGGACTGTAGCTCACCAGGATCCTCTGTCCATGGGATTCTGCAGGCAAGAGTACTGGAGTGGGTTTTCATGCCCTCCTCCAGGGAGTCTTCCCGACCCAGGGATCAAACCTGCGTCTCTTATGTCTCCTGCATTGGCAGCTGAGTTCTTTACCACTAGCGCCACCTGAAAGGGTAATGTTTGCTTAAAATCGAACTCTCGTTATTTTCATTTATAAATTAAAGATTTATTGGTTACCTACTGTGTTCAGATTACTGTGTTAGGTGGGTCCTAAGAGGAAGAGACCCTTTCTGTGCTTTCAAAGAAGTACTGATCTGGCAAGGAAGGTCACACAGCATCTAATTTAAATGGAGTCTCAGAATGAGGAGGGAAACAAGGCAGCTAGGGCTGCCTAACAAAACACCACTGATTAGGGGGCTCAAACAACAGAAACTTATTTTCTCACCATTCTGGAGGCTGGAAGTCCAAGAGTGGAGTGCCAGCATGGTCAGGTTCCGATGAGAGCTTTTATTCCTGGCTTGCAAGTGGCCACCTTCTCACCGTGTCCGTGTGTGGCCTTTTCTCTGAATACAAGTGGAGAGTGAAAGAGGAGAGAGGAACCTCTTCCTCTTCTTATAAGGTCATTAATCCTTCTAGATTTGACACCCATCCTTCCGACCTCGGTTAACCTTAATAACTTCCTAAAAGCCCAGTCTCCAAGTCCAGTCACACAGGACGTTAGGGCTTCAGCATGTGAATTAGAGGCAGGTGGAGGGCAGCACAGTTGAGTCCATAATGATAAGCATCCCAGACCTTGATGAGGACTCACCATGTGCCAGGAACTTGCCGTGTGTTCTCACTCAGTCATCCCTATGACCCTGTGAGATGGGAACTGCCATTTCCTTCCATTTTACAGATGAGGAAACCGAGACTCGGCAGAATTAAATCGTTTTTCAAGACCACTCACTTCAGAGCCAGGTCTTGAACCCAGGGCTCTGGGAGTTGGAAGAGTGTCAGAGGAGGTGCCCTGGGGATGAGTAGGGAGGTGGCATGGGGGCACTCGGGCAGGTGGAGCAGCCTCTGACTCTGGGTGTGCTCCTCCCTGGCTGCGCAGAGAGCATGCATGAGAAGCGATGATGGAGGCTGTTGCTAGTGAAGCAGATGGGTGTATGTTCTGTGCCACGGGTTGTTAATCTTGCCCTTTGGTGGAGCCATTGGGGGTTTTTGAGCAGAGGAGTGATGTAAGGCTTTTGTTTCACAAAGCTAATGCTGAGTGCAGTGTACACAGTTAACTTGGAGCCAAAGAAGTTCCATGGCAGTTGTTACAACACACACCGGGGCTCTGAGGGCACCGGCAATCCACGAGAAAGGTTTAAGGAAGTAGAATCAACAGGACTGTTTGGTTTTCATTTGATTTTTCTTGTTGGGGGAGGAATTTTAGATGTAATAGGTCACTGACTTGATGTTACTGCCATTCCGTGAGAGACAAGGAATACAGAAAGAGGAACACATTGGAAAGATTAAGTAATATAACAATTTCTTCAGCAATTTGTCATCAATTGGGAAATGTTATAGCAAATGTTTTAACTGTCTTGGGAAAGAAATGTATGTTGTACTGAACATCAGAAAAGGAATTGAAGGAGCTAAATGAGTGTACTGGAGGGGCCTCTTATGGACCTTGATGAATCACTAGTGATTATTTAAAAAGTCAGTTAGGGACTTCCCTAGTGGTCCACTGGTTAAAAATCCACCTTGCAATGTAGGGAACATGGGTTTGATCCCTGGTCAGGGAACTTGGGTCCCACGTGCCACAACTGAGACCCACCTGATGCAGCCAAATAAATAAATTAATTTTAAGAAAATCAGTTATTGCAAGGGATTATATACTGAAAGAATATCTAGTAGACACTGTGTTCTGATTTTTGATGTCAGGCCAAGGCCTTGCCTTTTATGAGTTTGCTGACGGATTCTCAATTGGGTTCCCTGCATGAGCCTCACCTATAAAGCATTCCTGTGATTTTGAGCATCAGGGTCTTTAGAGAGGAGCCAGAGGGCAAAGTCATTGGCAGAGCAGTCTGAGGAGCTTTTAATCTAATCCTAAAGGAGCTTTCAGAGTCATATGCCTTTATCAGTTTTTTCAAAGCATATGATTACTTTTCATATATAACACTTTTTAGAGTCTTGTTTCATCTGTTTACACAGTAAACAATGAATTTGATAATTGCAGTTAATAAAGGCAACAGGCACAAACATGTTTGGGCACAATTACTGCCCTTCTCTCAGTAAACACAGGAAAAGAGTCCACTGGCTGGAGTGTTTGGTAGGTGAAGGGCATCTATTTTTCTCCCTCTAATCTTGGGTAATCTAGAGATTTAGGTGAGTAGAAAGTGGTTGAGTTTTGTTTGCTTGTACACGTGTAAACAATTGCAGGCATCAGTTTGAGAGGGTGGTACATAGTTTTCTGGGCTGCAGTCTAAATTTCTGATTATGTTTATAGCAGTTACAAAAAGGAATTGTGGGTTGTACATTCTATAATTGTGAGTTGTCTCATTCTACAATGAAAGTTTAAAATGAAGCTCATATTAGTTGAAGTTCTCATTAGAAACAGTAGTGAAATGAATCAAATTCAAGAAAAGAAGTGGGGGACCCGAGGGATTGTTACATTCTTAGTAGGAAATGTGTACAATTATTTCCTTTTGAGACTTAGATTTAGATATGTCCTTTCATAATTTATGGCTTCTTAGATTCCTAATGCTGTCCATGAAAATGATCATTGCTTCAAAATGAGCCCACCCACTTTCTAGAAGTGCTAAAGGCACGGCTAATTGTAGCTTCTAAAACAACCTGCACACTAAGTCCATTATAACAGAAACTCACTCACTTTCCCTCCCTTGATGACAGGATTAGCATTGATTAGCTAGCACAGAAGGAGAACACTCACCTCCTCCTGCAGAGAGCCTGCGTTCACAGAGCAAGCTGGGCAGAGCACCCAGCCAGTGACTCCGTGGTGGGTTCACAGTGCAGGGGGTGCTATTTGCCAGCTCAGAAGAGACCTAGCAAACACGAGATGCAAACGTTCTCTGATGCATGGTCCAGTGGCAGTATGGGTCTTTGTCATTAAGATCGGAATAGGTAGTAATTGGCAACTATCTTAGTGATCTCTTCCCTCTCGTCTGTTTTCCTGGTTTGCTTTAGTCATTTTAACAACGGAGAGACATCAGTGCTCTTAATGATTTGAATGGGGGTAAGATATCATTTTTTATATTATCAAATATTTTGAATATATAAAAAGGACAGCATATTATTAAAAAAAACAGGTGTCCTTCATACCCAGAATTAACAGATGTTACCATTTGCCACGTTCACTCCAGATATTTTTAGAGAAATAAGACATTGCAGTTACAGTTAAGATCCCCTTTGTGTTCCGATGCAGTGCCAGTTTCCCTGTTCCCGTGCCACTGCCCTCAGATTGGCATGTCTTTTCCAACCACATTTACACCTTTATTTCTCTCCATAGACAACATATATGTCTGTGTTTTTAAATGTATATAATAAGGATCCTTTGCAGATTATATTTTCCACCTAGTTTCATTTTTGAAGTCTACCCATGTTGATACATGTAAGTCAAATACATGTAAGTAATCATTTTAACTGTTCAGCGTAATGTTTAAGTAGAGGATGTACTCGTTCATTACCAGTAACTATTTAGGTGAGTTCTGTTTCCTTCAGACCCCTAGCAGGGCTTAATGAACATCTTTGTACATGACGGACGTGTGAAAAATGTTATCTGTGCATATGGCTGGACATGGAATGATTTGTTAGAAGGATCCGTGTTAATATATATTGCCACATCTCTCTCCTGGGGCACACAGATTTTTCTTGAAATGCTTGTCCTTTTATCCATATAGATATATACATATATATATATGTACATGTAATTTTAATTTTAAGATACAGTGCCCTAATGGCATTTAGGGTCACAGGAATTTTTCAGGGAGCCAGGTGTATGTTAAGCATACCTGTGCACTGAGGCATTGTGGGAACATCTATAAGCAGTTGGGAGCAGGGACCATGCTTCTCATAAAAATTCCTGGGTACAGTGCCTGCGGAGCAGTGCATGTTGGTGATAAAATAGGTGAAATTATATGGGGGAAATAAGGCATTGGAGAAGGCAATGGCACCCCATTCCAGTACTCTTGCCTGGAAAATCCCGTGGATGGAGGAGCCTGGAAAGCTGCAGTCCATGGGGTCGCTGAGGGTCAGATATGTCTGAACGACTTCACTTTTACTTTTCACTTTCATGCACTGGAGAAGGAAATGGCAACCCACTCCAGTGTTCTTACCTGGAGAATCCCAGGGATAGGGGAGCCTGGTGGGCTGCCGTCTATGGGGTGGCACAGAGTCGGACACGACTGAAGTGACTTAGTACTAGTCGTAATAATAAGGCATGGTTTCTATACTCGGGAAATTTTGAATCTAGCTGGGGTTCCACAACATACACGTGTGAAAGATAGACACTTCTGAAGGAAACTAAGAGTGGTAGAAAGTAAAATTTATAGAAATAGCTTAAATTCAACAGAAGCAGCATAGGTTGAAAAAAGGAGGGGAATAAAAAACTACTTGGTGATAACCCTTTTTTTTTCCTTCCTCCTCATCTTAGACCTGAAGGTTTAGAGAAACAAGTTATAGAGCACTTAGCCCACACACTGGAAAATGAAGGCAGAAAAACCAGAGCTTTCTGAGAATGCACTGGGCCAGAGACGCCAGGCCCTGTGCTCAGTGGCAGGTCAGGCGCTCCAGATGTGTCCCGGACGCCTGCCAGGCTCTGCTGGGCTGCGACTGCTTTACACAGGGCCCCAGACTTTCCCACGCTGTCCCCACGCTCAGTGTTTCCACGCACACTCATGCTATCTCATCAGAGTTCACAGATGATTTCTGGCCCTGAGCCGTAACCCCTGGTCCCATAGACATCCCTGAGCAAGGGTATGTGAGGGGGTGCGGGTGTGGGTGGAGAAGGCAACGGCACCCCACTCCAGTACTCTTGCCTGGAAAATCCCATGGACGGAGGAGCCTGGTAGGCTGTAGTCCATGGGGTCAATAAGAGTCGGACACGACTGAGTGCCTTCACTTTCACTTTTCACTTTCATGCACTGGAGAAGGAAATGACAACCCACTCCAGTATTCTTGCCTGGAGAATCCCAGGGATGGGGGAGCCTGGTGGCTGCCGTCTATGGGGTCGCACAGAGTCGGACACGACTGAAGCGAGTTAGCAGCAGCAGCAGGTGTGGGAGCTCTCGGGACGGGGCAGGAGGAAAACCGATGGCGGGTGGCATTAAGGCGATTACAGCAGGCGCAGGATCGAAGCTGTTTTGCACCTGCAGAGTGTTTCAAGGAATTCCTCCCAGGCTCATCTGCCTCTCACGTCCAGCATCTCACAAGTCAGGACAGCATGTTAATTTCTTGCCAAAAGCCTCTTTACCCTCCAGCTGTTGGATTCTTCACCTGTTGGGAATGAAACTTCTGTCACAGACGTTGATGGAAAGAATAGTTTTGCACGTGTGTGTGTGTGTGTGTGCACTTCATAACCAAGTTTGCTGGAGTCATGGAGCACACTGGGAATCTTGGTTTCTTTCTGGACGCACTGTGGGCGCAGGTCACAGAGAGGCACCCTGGAAAAAGCGGGATCGTTTTCAGGGTGGGCGTCGGGTGTGAAGAGGAGCGGGGAGAAAATACAGAGGCTGAGAGGAGGAGACAGCCGTGAGGAGGTGGAGGGCTTGCAGGGGTGCGGAGCTGAGAAATGAGACAGAGCTGCTGAGGGCCGGACAGCTGGGGGACCGTGGCAGGAGTTTGTTCTTGCCGCATGATGGACAGAGGCTGCTGGTCAGGGGCAGGGGGCACGTTACAGTGTCCCCAGGGAAGGCTGCTTTTTTGGTGTGGATGGGAGTCTGGGGAAGGCCAGTGTGAGACAGTGAGGCTGAGGTGGAGGCTGGTGTGAGAGGAACAGAAAGACAGGGCCCTCAGCTCCCAGAGGCCGGAAGATGAGCTGGCTGTCGCAGTGGAAGAACTGAGAAATACTTTGGGGAAGGGGAGCTTAAATTTGGTTTAACAAAGCAGGTCTTAGTAAATACAAGAATTCTTTATTTCTGGGAGGAGATACTAACAGTGTTCAGTTTTTCCTTTCTGAAAGGTTGACGTTAGAATCCAGAGTATTTTAGTTCGCAGGAGTCTTCCAGCATTGTTAACTTCAACGGCTTCGTTGGAGCAGAAATTTTAACAATGCCTCTGTGCTCAGTCGCTCAGTCTTTGTGACCCCATGGACTGTAGCCCGCCAGGCTCCTCTGTCCCTGGGGATTCTCCAGGCAAGAACACTAGAGTGGGTTGCCATGCCCTCCTCCAGGGGATCTTCGCAACCTGGAGATCCAGCCCAGGTCTCCCGCGTTGCACGCACATTGCTTCTAAGACTTTGATATTCAGAGTGTGATTGGGGACCATCAGCATCACTGAGGGGATTGTTAAAATGTGAGATCTCAGGCCTCACCCGAGACCACCCGAATGAGAATCTGCCTTAAAAGGCAGCATTTGAATGTGAAGTAAAGCTTGAGAAGCAGTTTCAACATACTGTCTTTTTGTGACTTTTAAAACAAATTTTATAACCTAAAACATTTTTATGACATATTGTTTATTTACTGAAAGGTTGTAATAAATGCCAAGAATACCATTTATAAAGTGCTTATGTACGGCTTTATTTGAATCTTTGATAAAACTATTGAAGAAAGAAATCTCACCTACTGTTAATATTTCAAGTCATAGGAGATCATTATAGAATATAATGTTGATAGTGCTTTATTGGAGACCAGACCCACAGGGGAAGAGAAAGGATATGAAAATAGAACACCATTTTATCCATTTAACTGTATTTACTTGATGCATTGCCTTTTCTTGAGATGTTCTTATGACTTTTGTTCTTTGATTTGTGAGTGTAGTATATATCATACTGATTTGGGAATATCGAAAAATCCTTGCATCCCTGGAATAAATCCCTCTTGAATGTGGTGTATGATCCTTTCAAAGTTTTGTTTCAGATTGTTACTGATTTGTTGAAGATTTTTGCATCTATGTTCATTAGTCATATTGGTCTGTAAATTTATTTATTTTTTTGTGGTATCTTTGTCTGGTTTTGGTATCAGGGTGAGAGTGGCCTCATAGAATGAATTTGGGAGTGTTCCTTCCCTTGTGATTTTTGGAGTAGCTTCAGAAAGATAGGCGTTAACTCTTCTCTAAACGTTTGGTAGAATTCACCTGTGAAGCCATCTGGTCCTGGACTTTTGTTTGTTGAGTGTTTTTAAATCACAGTTTCAATTTCAGTACTTGTGGTTGGTCTGTTCATATTTTCTATTTGTTCTTGGTTCAGTCTTGGGAGATTGTACCTTTCTAAGAATTTGTCTATTTCTTCCAGGTTGTCCATTTTATTAGCATATAGTTGTTTGTAGTAGTCTCTTATGCCTGTTTGTTTTTATCTGAGGTTTCCCAGATATTAGCACAGCATTTTTAATTTGGCAAAAAAGATGTTTTCATTCTGATATTGAACAGAATTTCTTGTAGACAGATTTAATCTGTTACTTTTTATATGATTTTGTGGTCTGATAGAGCCTTTACTAGAATAGAAATAAAAATACAGCATTATAGTTTAATAATTTGTGTGAGACTGACAAACCAGTGAATTTGGAAAACAAATACATGTGCTTTCTAAAATGTTATGAAGGTTTGGAGTTTTGATATACTTCCTAAAACTGTTAAGACATAGTTGCACGAGTAGTTAAGAGCTTGTGAGAGTGAATTGATTTTGTTAAATTTAATTAAGTGCCCTATTCTTACTTCTTAAACAAATGAGCTCTTTTTACAGGCTGCCCTTTTTCATTTATGCGAAGCTGCACACAGCCTGAAGGCTGTCCGGCCGGGATGAGGAGGGAATCTAAGGGCTCTGTCATTTTGATTTGAATTACTTGTTGATTTAAAAAGAATGATGGGCTGAACATTTGAATTCCATGTGAAGTTTTGGTTAAAAGAGGTAGTCTTTTTCTATATCTATTCTTCTGGAGCAGCAGTTAGTTGTAGTGTAACTTCATTTGAGTAAATGGGCTTCCCTGGTGGGTCAGAGGTAACGAATCCACCTGTAATGCAGGAGATGTGGGTTCGATCCCTGGGTTGGGAAGATCCCCTGGAAGAGGGCGTGGCAACCCACTCCAGTATTCTTGCCTGGAGAATCCCATGGACAGAGGAGCCTGGCGGGCTACAGTCATGGGATCACAAAGAGTCAGACACAACTAAGCATGCACACATTTGAGTAACTGTTGCTTTCTGTGTACTGTAATTCTGTTTATTAAAAAATCATCACAGAAATGTAAGATACTGCTTTCATGGGATGTATCAGTGACTGCTGTTTTGAATTTGGTTTTATCTTCAGTGGGCTGCTCAAAGCAGGAAGTTCTTTTGGGGTTTGGGCTGACTGTAAGAATGTAGGTTAAAAAAAAGTTATTTCCTATTGTAGACTATACTCTTAGTGAAAACCACAGTGATTATTTAAATTTCAGATTGTTAAAAATTAAATGCAGTTATAAAATGAACGTACGAGTGCGTGATTGTGAAGTTCCTAAGATGTTTGCCAACTCAAGAGAAAATTTATAATTACATAATAAAGCAGTTTTACTTTCAGAATCTGCCTTTATAATATCACCATAAATATTTTTTAGACTCTTAGAGGTGAACAATTTAAGAAATATGCTTGTAGGGTGAGTGAACAAGGAAGGTAAGAAATCACTTTTAAGTATCTTGTCTATTCTAGAGACTATAGATAGCATCATCCACTCAGTGGACGTGAATCTGAGCAAACTCTGAGAGATAGGGAAGGACAGGGAAGTCTGGCATGCTGCAGTCCATGGGGTCACAAAGAGTCTGACACGTCTTATCGACTAAACTACAAGAAGAAATGCAAGAATGAATCCTGTTGTCAGGCGTGGCTTAAGTATCAGAAAGACACTTTTCTTTATGTAGACCAATCCCTTATTTGTTGCCCTTATTCGATAAATACTTACACTTTACCTTCCCTAAGCCAGCCATTGTTTAATGAATTTCTCCACTTAGCAGAATAGGTTGGCAACATGAAAGGAGATATACAACATACCCTTGACGTAACTCAACATGCAGATATCACTTTCTCTGCTTTCTTTTAGTTATTCTTTTGCTTGTTTGCACTGCCTCACTCATTTATTCAGTGGATGAATGGCTCTAGATGGCAGCCCAGGTTGGGTACCATTTGGTGGGAAAAGATACACTAGTGTGTGAGTAGTATTCTGAAGGGCAAAGGCTAAGGAAGCAGGGACAGCCCAGAGAAGGGCACTAGCCTGACCAGAGGGACCAGGAAGGGTGGCCTGGAGGCAGCACCTTCTGGACCAAGGCCTGGAGGATGAACAGGGGCCAGTGAGGAAAGGGAAGGTCAGGGAGTGTGCGAAAGCCCAAGGCGACAGACCATGATGGTCCCTTCTCACAGTTTATCTTGATTTGGAAATTTTATGGGTTAAAGTGAAAACTGGGCAGGGGACAGGGGAGTGGAAACATTTTACAAGTTTCCCTGCTTTTCTCTCAAACACATTTTATGTAGATGTTTTCCGTTCTAAATATCACCACGCTCAATAGTCTGTCATATTCATTAGACCTTTTCAGTGAATTAAGGCTTCCCAGGGGCACAGTGGTAAATCTGCCCACCAATGCAAGAGGGATGGACGTGGGTTCGATCCCTGGGTTGGGAAGATTCCCTGGAGAAGGAAATAGCAACCCATTCCAGTATTCTTGCCTGGAGAATTCCATGGGCAGAGGAGCCAGGTGGGCTACAGTCTGTGGGGTCGCAAAGAGGCGGACGTGACTAAGCATTCATTACTCCAGTGAATTCTAACTCAAGAAGTCACTTGGAAGTTGAAAGATGGGAACTTGGGGCCACACTGTTCTCCCTGGCTCTCACTTTGCTTTCGGGGTCATTCCTCATCTCTCTCCTTACAGGCCTTACTGGCTGGGTGCTGGGGATACTGGGAGGGTGGCCCTCAGTTCTCCAGGCTGCCAGCTCCCCAACCAGCCAGGCACTCTGTGTCTTGTATCCTGCTCACCATTTCTCTTCTGTAATTGGTCCCCAAATCTCCCTTCATCCCAAATCTAAGACATACACCCCTGAATCTACTAGCTCTTCTTCGTAGGATACCAGAGACAAGCCTAAAAAGTGAAGTCCTGTGTCTTGCCACGTAATTGCAGAACCAGTCTGTATTTTAAATTACTATAGTGGCTGTGAGGGGTGTCTTGCCATATGCACAGGGATGCATTCTTCATGTAGGAACGTCCTAGAAATGCATCCATTGGGACAGTTGTGCCTAGGAGATTTTCCTGGGACTCTTGTCTGAATGAAGTCAGGTTCAAGGGCCCAGTTATTTTCTCAGTGCTGTGTAGAGGGGCTCATTCGTTCTGTCTACCTGTAGATGATTACTTCAAGCTGTAGGGAGAGACAGACTGTCTGTCTGCTGCTGCCCCTATGTGGGGAGGAGCCCCAGAGTCTTGCCCCCCAGAAATCCTTGCATGCCTTACTGCAAGCTGATGGCCTCACTTCACTCTCACTCCAGTGAGAGTCTTTCATGGTTTCTTGGCACCAGGCAATGAATTGCAAGGTCATTTTCTGATAAGATGCAAGGCCACATCACAAGCAGTCGATGGAACAAAAGTAAACAGCCAGCCATCCTAGTGGCTGTGAGTGCAAACTTTGCTGAGCACACGGCTCCCTGGGCGCTGGCGGCCTTCCTGGACCTGAGCGTGGAGCTCCTGGGGCCGGCTGAGGGAGCGCCGAAGACTCCCAAATCCCGAGGAAGAGTGGGCAGACGATAAACACAAGTCCGAACAGAAGATCAGACCTGATCCGAATGCTCGTAAATCAAAAGTCATCAGCTGAATGACTGATTGTGAGGATCCATGTTTTTAGAAACAGGCTATCCTTTAGCTAAAACGTCACCCAAAGATCACACTATGAATTGTATCTGAAAAACAGTAGAGCCCTTCTGTGAAATCTTCCACTGCTGTCTTCTGATCAAGGAAACAAGTGTGTGTATTTTTTTTTAGAGTAGAGTTTTTATGGGCTCGAGTTGATAAAAGTCTCATTTCTGGGAATTTGTTAGAACCTGTGGAGGAAGGCCCATCAGATGAAGTGGCATGAAGCGTGGACTTCGCGGGAGATGGGTGGTGGGTTTATTAGACAGCAGTGGATTGGGGCCAGTGATCTGCTAGGTTCTGTCCTATAAGCTCGACACAATGGCACTTGGCGAAGATGGGCTTCCAACCTTGGGGAGCTTTCACTTATTCAAACAAGTGAGTGACTAATGAGATAAATATAAAATGGTAAGCACTCTGCAGAGACTTAAAATGCAGAGATGCAATTAGTCTTATTAATATATCCTCTTAAGAAACGCTAGAGAAAGTGACAGAGTTGGCAAGTAGCCTCTGTTAGATTTCATCAAATGTGATATTCAAGGACGCCTCATTCATCCTTGAAAAGGATGACTTTGAGTAAAATGAACTATCCACTCGCTTTCTGTCACCATTTGTTCTTGGAATATTTCTAGCAGCCTAACTGGACTGTGTGGGCTCCATGAAGAGGCATGAGCCTTCGTGTTTATCTTTGTGTCTCTAGCGCATAGTGTAATATACTGTATACTTGGTATTAAGAAATATAGTTTGTATGGAAGAATGACCCAAAGTTTATTAGTGTTTTTCCTCTAACACTGTGTATGAAAGAGGTCATTTTTTCATTTAGTTTTAAATTACAGAATGTTATGACCTGAGTATATGATTTTAAAATTAAACATCTGCTTTTCTTTTAAGTCAATGTGTAGTTTTCACCTAAATAACTTTGTTGATGAAAATGAAGAGCAGCCTGGAAAACCCTCACTTGTTTCTTTGACTCTGGTAGTAAATTGTTGGCTTTTGTTGGACCTGATTTCTTTTTTTTAAATTTTATTTTAGTTTTGACTGCGCTGGGGCCTTCTCTAGTTGCGGTGTGCAGGCGGCTTCTCTTCATTGTGGTGTGCAGGCTTTTCATTGCAGAGGCTTCTGTTGTTGCAGAGCACGGGCTCTAGGGCATGTGAGCCTCATTAGTTGTGGCGCACACTCAGGCTCAGTAGCCCCATGGCATGTGGGATCTTCCTGGGCCAGGGATTGAACCATGTCTCCTGCATTGGCAGGTGGGTTTTTAACCACTAGAGAAGTCCTGGGCCTGATTTCTTAATCACTCTCCTTATCATTTGGCTTGGATAAACTTGAGACTTCAGTCCTTCACTGCGCAAGGTCAGACGTGGTTGCATGCTATGGGAAGCTGCTTTAAAATTGGAAATTTATCAGGGAGAATTAGAAGAAGTGGAGTGATGGGGTCTGTGGACCGGCTTCCTAATTCTCAGATCTGTCAGGGGGATGGTACGTAGTGAATGGGATAGATCCACTGGGATTCCTATGAAGGTGATTTGTTTCTAGAAAAACCAGATCATGAATTTTATATTCCAGCTTGTAAAAAGTTTCAAAGGGAAATATTCCACTGATGCACTCTGATCCTATATGAGACCTAGGGATGCTGTATATCACATGTAAAGGAAGCATGTACTTTTTAACTGAGGTGCTCTCAGAATAATTAGATTTTCCTTTTGAAAAATATCCTTATCTATTGCAAATCATGTCAAGAAAAATCCTTTCACATTCTGTTTTCCTTGGTCACCATCTGAGGGAATAGGGTACTTTTCTTGCTAGACCTGTGCTCTAGAGATTTTCCTTCCTTCCTTCTGAGGGCCCTCTTCTGCACCCAGCACATGGTCTCTTTAGCCATGTTTGTTGACTGCATGGTGGTGAATGAGTTGCTGAGAACATCACTGTTCTTTCTCGCTTTCATGGTATGAGAACAGAGAAAGCTGTCAGTGTCTATAGTCAGTGAGGACAGTTTCATATCTTTGACTCAGAAAGGTTAGATATCCCAGTCTGTATTATTGCTGCCACATCCTCGAATTAGGGTTGAAACCTCCAAGTAACTCACTGGGAGAATTTCCCATGTCTGAGTAGAGTTTAAAAAAAAAGTAAGATCAGTACATTTGGGAAACATAATTGATTGCAGAAGAATCAAGTTTGTCTTAGCTGTTGTGCTCACAGTGTACTCAAAGTTAGAGAACTTGAAACACAGGGCAGTGAAAATTGAGCCAATCACTTAGGGGCCCACAAGTACAAATTAAGTGAAGTCCGCATTCAAGTTGTTGGCATCCCCAGAAATCGAAACGTTTTAAGACTTAATCCAGTTACTACGGACTTCAGTGTGCTTTAGATTTTAACTCAGCTTTCATTAAACTCCTTCCTATTGAGCTTTTTACTGATTATTTTTCTTACAAGTTGTAGGGAGGAGTTAGCTAGATGGAAGATTTCAGTATTAAAAATGAAAAAAATGAGATAATTCATTCAAATGGCAAAAAAAAAATTGTGGTTCTATTTGATATCTTTGTTGTTGTTTAGTTGCTAATTTGTGTCCGACTCTTTGTGACCCTACGGACTGCAGCATGCCAGGCTTCCCTTCCTCCCCTATCTCCCAGAGTTTGCTCAAGCTTATATGCATTGAGTCAGTGATGCCATCCAACCACCTCATCCTCTGCCACCCCTTCTCCTCCTGCCCTCAATCTTTCCCAGCATCAGGGTCTTTTCCAACGAGTCAGCTCTTTGCATCAGGTGGCCAAAGTATTGGAACTTCAGCTTCAGCATCAGTCCTTCTGATGAATTTTTAGGGTTGATTTCCTTTAGGACTGACTGATTTGATCTCCTTGCAGTCGAAGGGACTCTCAAGAGTTTTCTCTAGCACCACAGTTCGAAAGCATCAGTTCTTCAGTGTCCTTTCTTTATTTTGAAAGGGATGCATTTAAGATCTTACATTGCTTAAGTAGCTAAGATGAAAAGCAATATCCAAGTCATTTGCATTTATTTTTGGAAAACAATCCAACTGTTTGGGAGTCCCCTCATATAAGTTTCTCTCTTTCCTTTGGGGGGGGGGTGCATTTCTCTATCAGCCTTGTGTTAACAGTGCTCTGGGCTACAGCTGGGGACAGCTAGTCACTAAGTGAATAACTCACTCCCATGTAAGCAGGTTTGGGCTGTTTTGCTGTTGAATCGCCCCATTATTCTGTTTGATTGACTGGATGATATATATATATATATTCTGTTAAGAAATTGTATCAAAGCGGCAACTGAAATACAGGGAGTGCTTAGAACAAGTAAATTGACTTAAATGATACACTTTTCTCTCTAAAAGGTGTCTAAGTGTAGAAAGTCTGCAGCGACATTACTGAGGCACACGTGATCAGGGCATCTTTAGTCGTGACTGTTTATTCCCCCATGTACACACATTAATCATGTACAGAATCACCTTTAATCTTATTGCCCCTCCCCCACAACCAATATTCTTCTTCTTCTTTTTTTTTTTTTTTACTGTTCATACATACTGGAACTTAATGTACACGGAACTTTTGTTGTCATGTTAAATTCTGTCAGGCATTTTTCTAGTTGATAATATTCCATCTGGTTATTTCATGACTCATCTTTTCTATTGTAGACTTCTTTCCATTTTCAGAAACTTTTTAGTTGTAAAATAAAATAAATAACGTGGTAAATAACAAAGTTTACCATCTTAACCATTGTTAGGAGTACAGTTAAGTGTGTTTAAGTACATTCACGTCGGTGTGCAGCCCATCTCTAGAACTCTTTTCATCTTGCAAAACTGAAACTTCATATCCCTTAAACAACAGCAGCTCATTCTTTCCAACCCCCAGGCCTTAGCAACCACCCTTCTACTTCCTGTCTCTAAATTTGACTGCTCTAGGTATCTCGTGTGAAATCATACAGTACTTTTCATAACTGGTTTATTTCGATTAGCACAGTGTCCTGAAGGCTCATCCATATTGCAGCATGTATCCGAATTTATTTCTTTTTAAGGTCAAATAGTATTTCATTGTTTATACACACCACGTTTTGTTCATCTGTTCATCCATCAGTGGACACTCAGGTTGCTTCCACCTTTGGTTATCGGTGAATAATGCTGCTAGAGTATGGGCATACAAAAATCTATTTGAGTTCCTGGTTTCCGTTCTTTTGAGTGCATACCCGTGTGAAGTTGTTGGGTCACGTGGTAATTCTGTTTTGATTTTTTTGTGTGTGTGGAGCCGTGATACTGATTTCTGTGGTGGCTGCATCATTTTACATTGCCACTCACAGTGCACAGTGGTTTTCATTTCTCCATATCCTTGTCAACACTTGTATCAGTATATTTCCTGCTGTTTTTGATAGTGTCCATTTTAATGGGTGTGATGTGGTATCTTGTTGTGGCTTTGATTGGGATTTCCCTAATGATTAGTGGTGTTGAACATCTTCTCATGTGCTTATTAGTCGCTTGTATATCATTTTTGGAGAAATATCGATTCATGTCCCTTACTCACTTTTTAATCAGGTTGTTCGCTATTTTTGTTGAGTTGTAGAAGTTCTTTATTTAGTCTGGACGTTAACCCTTTGTTAGGTGTGATTTGCAAATATTTTCTGCCATTCCGTAGGTTACCTTTTCACTTTGTTGATTGTGTCTCTTGGCACAGAAATCATTGCCAAATCCAGTGTCATGAAGCTTTTTCTCTATACAGACAGTTCTTTTTTCCCACCCAGGTTTTTCTTATTCTGGATAATGTTGCAGTGAGTGACTTCATGGACTTAGCTTTTTTTCTTCTGTTGGCATTATTTTACTTTACTTGTAGAAAGACAAGTGGAATGCTGAATCAGTTTTGTCTCCTTAAAGCCCGTATTTGAAAATACACAGAGGCTATCACAGGTCCTGTTAGCAAACATTGTGTCTCTGAAGGATGGTTTGAGGCTTCTAGAGAAGCACTTAATGATGCCTTGATGGGTAATTCTTGACCCCTATGATCCTCTGGGACTGTGATCTTGAAAACAGCATGGGTCACAGAAAAGGCACAGGCCTTTTAGGAGCAGTCCGGGTAGGGGGTTGAGTTTAGGTGACTATTTCTTCAGTCTTCAGGTTTGAGGGTGACTGCCATGGGCTGATGAAGTTCAGATGACCCCAGATTTCCTTGGTAATACACCAAGTCCAGCCTCCCCACTCATTTGAAGGGGAGAAAAGTCATTTTGGAGATTCTAAGAATGTAACATTATATGAATACAGGACATTTTCAGAAAAATCAGTCTTAACTCTTGCCATTTGCCACCATGTTTAGGGGATAAAATTACATTCGAAAAAGCATATGCGGTTAGTTATAATTATTTAATGGAAGGATAGTCCTTTGAGAATCAAATATGTATGTTACCTCCCACTGTATTTTAAGAAACAGTCTTCATCAATCCAATTTTTAATCTGTTGGAGAAACTTTGTTTTTTTCAAATTCCCATGGCAATGTTTGTAAATTTAGAAACAGAATATCCACTGCCTCTTTGTGTTTTTAACAGTTTTCCCACCTCTGGGAGAGGCTTCAGACAGAAAATTTTATTACTGATGGTTCATACTCAAAAAGCAAACTATGACAGTGATTATTAGAATCCTTCTCATCAAAGCATTCCAAAAGACATCACCTTTGGGGAGTGTTTTTATGCTTTTTTAAGCTTTTATTTTGAAAAATAGCCTATAGCTTCCAAAGTATATAAAGTAGTTTCATCAATTCCCATGTTCCAATCAGGCAGCATTAATCAAGTCATGGGAAATCGTGTTTTATGTACACTTCTGCTGACTTTTAATTCTCCTACCTCAAATTATTTTTGAAACGAATCTCAGCCGTCATTTCATCTGTAAATGCTTTCATATACATCTCTTAAAAAGTCCTTAAAATTTAGGAGTAATACCATTTTCATACCTAAAAAATTAATACTGATTCACTAATAGCATCAAATACATATCAGTGATCTTTTATCTGATTTATTTTTTGAATTTTCTCTCTTTCGTAAGGAAAAGCTTTCCATATAGTAAAGAATATGTAAATATCACAGTGTTAACTACTTACATCCAGATAAAAGATATTTCTAACATCGCAGCATCCTTCCTTGGGCTCTTTCTCAGTCAGTACCCCCTCAAAGGTACCACTGTTGTGCAGTCTGTCATCATTAGTGGTCAGAATAGTGATTTTGAACTTCATGTAAGTGGAATCATTCAGTATATATACTCTATATCTGACTTCCTTCACTCTGCATCTATGAGATTAATTCATGTTTTTACCTTTAGCAGTAGTTTGTTTGTTTTCACAGCTGTGGACTATTTCGTCCACTGCTGCGATTATTTGATCCATTCTACTGTTCATGGGCATTTGAATTGTTTCCAGTTTGAGGCTGCTAAGAATAATACTATTAAAAAACCATACATGTCTTTTGGGGGCATAATAATGCAATTCTGTTGTACATGTATACTTAGGAGTCAACTTAGTGAGTCATAGATAGGCGTGTAATTAGTAGATCAGAAATGTGGATGGGGGTGGGGGGGGAATGTGGATGGGGTTTTAGTAGAGTAGCCATATTGCTTTAGTAAATACTGCTAGGCAGTGTTTTAGAGTCCAGAGACTCCACAGTTCACTAACACATGGTATTATTACTGGTCCTTATAAGTGTGGCCAGTCTGATGAGCATATAGTGGTATCTCATTTTGATTTTAATTTGTGTTTCTCTGATAATGAGTGCTTTTCAACACTTTTTAATATATGTATTAACTTTTGGATATCCCCTTGTGAGGTGCCTGTCCAAGACTTTTGCCCACCCCCCCTTTTTTTTCAACTGGGTTGCCAGTCATTTTTTTTTTTTACCTAGTTCATGGATGTTCTTTATGTGGTCCCAAGATGAGCTGTTTGTTGAATATGTGTATTTGCTGTTTTCAGTCTCCTGTGACCAGAAATTCTTAATTTTAATTCAGTTATGTTATTGGGTAATGTAAATCTACAGCTTTGTTGGTCTTTCAAATTTGATTTGGCCCTTCCAAGTATTTTGCTTTTCCATGTATATTTTTAGTTTAGTTATGGAGCACTTTTTATCTCCATGTAGATTCTAGAATCAACTTTTCAACACACCCTCCCCTGGGATTTTGCTTGAGATTGTATTGGAGCCACAGTTAAGTTTAAGAGAAGGTATTGCTGCTGCTGTTGCTGCTAAATCTCTTCAGTCGTGTCCGACTCTGTGCGACCCCATAGACGGCAGCCCACCAGGCTCCCCCGTCCTTGGGATTTTCCAGGCAAGAGTACTGGAGTGGGGTGCCATTGCCTTCTCTGGAGAAGGTACTATGTCAGCAATTATGAGTCTTCCAATCCCTGAGAATTGGATGTCTCTTTATTTACATTAGTGTTTCACAACTAGGGTTGATTTTGTCCCGATATTACATTTGGCAACCTAGAGACATTTTGGTTGTCACAGCCTTTGGGAGCGGTGTGTGTAGAGGGAGGCAGTGGCTTGTACTCCTGTCATCTTGTAGGTAGAGGACAGAGACACTGCTCAGCATTCTACAGTGCACAGCACCTCCCCAACAAAATTATCTGGCCCCAAATGTTAAGAGTGCCACTGTTGCAAAATGTTGACTTTCTCATTTTCTTTATTGTTGTGAGTTTTTGGCATAGCAGCGTTGTGCATCTTGGGTAGAGTGATCCTTAACTATTAATATTCTGGTGCTATTGTGATTGATAATATTTTAGGTTTCGTTTTATAATTGTTGCTAGTGTATGTGTGGATAGAGGTGAAAAAGATGCGAGTTCTGTCCCTGGGTCAGGAAGATCCCTTGGAGCAGAAAATGGCAACCCATTCCAGTATTCTTGCCTGGAAAATTCCATGGACAGAAGAGCCTGGTGGGCTATGGTCCATGGGGTCGCAAGGAGTTGGACACGACTAAGCACACACATGTATTTGTATTTGTTGTTTGATATGTCTCTTATGTCCCAGTTGTTTTATATGTATTTTACAAGCTCCCTTGCAGTTTTCTCCTCCTTACACTTTTTTATTGTTGTTGTAGAAACTAGCATCTTTCCTTCTTTGCCACCAGCATTGGTGTTGAAGTGATGATTCTTGCACTCTTTGAGAACATTTCCAAATTTCCAAATTGAATCAGTTTATGTAGAAACACATGTGGGGGCCAAGATTGATTTAGAGGAGCTCAATTAATACATGATCACCTGGATCATGTTGAGTTAAAGGAAATCAGGTGAATGGAACAAGGGACTCTTGTTAGATGAAGTGCTTACAGCACCAGGCTAAGGGCAGCAGGAAGATTCCTGCTTCTCCATCAGTTCATTACCAAGTGGCTAATGCACCTCGGTGCCCTGGGGTTTATGGAGACAGTACCTCAAGGAGGGAAAAATGTTTCTCTTCGGCTGATTTGTCACTTAAATGAGAAGAGGGTATGTGAAGTACTAAGGGCTTGGCTAGGGCACCATGAATCATTAATAGCCTCGGCTCCCAGAAACCTAATTTTAGTCCAGAACAAGAAGCAAATGTTGCAACACTAGGCTCTTGATTAGCTTCTTTCGTTTCTCTCATGGACAGTGGCTGATGTGTGAGCAGGGAGCGGGCAAGGAGGGAGGAAGCCGGGCTGCTCAGCTCTTGAAGTGTGTCTGTTTCTGAAAGGCGGAGCTCTTGCGTTCCATCACTGATTCGTCTTTGTTGGTTGCCCGCTGTGTAAGGCATGACGATGAGGGGGACAAGGCAGAAAATAGCATTCTGGAGAGGACCCTGATTCCACAATCCAGATTATAATACTGCGAGATGGGAGTCTGTCATGACAGGTTAAGGGAGAGCCGTGGAGTGGAAAACTGACCTCTGACCTGGCTGGTGCAGAGTTGGGAGGATGGAGCCTGCCCTGAATGCTCGGGAGGTGTGTTAGAGCTGGTTCACGGCTGTGAGCGCTGGTGTGGGATTCTTCACCCATCACTAGACCTTCCTAATTCTTGTAGATCTAAGTACCTGTGATGTGGGGGTGGATAGGCTATTCTTCACCGTAGAGTTGGAGTAGCTACCAAGTTGATAGAGGATTAACATTTCAAATAAGAGTTGCTGATCCCCACCCTTGCCCTCAATATACACCCTGAGTCCAAGAGGAAAATGGATGTGCTTGCCATTTGACCCAGCAACGCTACATCTAGCAGTTCATTCCAAGAGTACGTTTAGACTCTCTGCAAAGATACATGTACAGGGATGTTCCTCTGAGCACTGAGTATATGTGTATGTACACATACATATATCCATCTAAATGGGCGCACTTTTCCTCCCATACATACCCCCAAACACACACATGGTTACATAAGACATAGACTAAATTTCCTACAGGGGATTGACTAAATACATTGTTTGTGACTTTGTTTATAATAAGCATATATTATTTACATAATAACAAAAGCAGGACCATTATTTTTAAGAAGGCTGTTACAATTTGCTTTCCTCTTTAGTGCCATTTACAGAAATTTGGATTTTTGTACTAATTGTGAATTTGAAGCAGAACGTTTATCCTTATATTCTTTAAATTGGATTGGTACTAGTTTGATCTGGCTTCATATGTATAAAATCGGATAATGACTGTGTCTTACAGCAGGGTGGTGACTGACTCCATGAGGCATTCTGAAAGTTCTTTGCATGGGATAAGTGAGTTTGGCTTAAGCTATAAAACCTTTTGATCTACTCTGAAAAATAATATTTTATGTGTGCTAACTTTTGAGCATGTTTTGCATTTTAAAAGAAAATATTAATATCAAATGATATCACTTGTATGTGAAATCTAAAAAAGCAATACAAATGAGCTTATTTACAAAACAGAAATAGACTCACAGACATAGGAAACAAATTTATGGTTACCAAAGAGGAAAATGAACGGGGGGAGAGGGGGGCGGTGGATAAATTACGAATTTGGGATTAACATACAAACTGCTGTGTATAAAACAGATAACAAGGATCTCCTGTATAGCACAGGGAATGCCTTGTGATATATTCAATGCCTTGTGATAACTTGCAGTGAAAAAGAATCTGAAAATATATGTAGAACTGGATCACTTTGCTCTGTACCTGAAACATTGTAAATCAACTGTACTTCAGTTTTTAAAATTTATAGAAATTAAAAAAGAATAAATGTTAATAATCTTCCTTTGGCCACATTTTTCCAGATATCAGATTGATTTACTAAAGCAACACCTATTATAATATGACCTTGTTCTTGCTTTGAAGAGTCAGGTGAGGGGGAGGTTCTGTAGTGATAGATATGTGAACTTCCTTGCCTTTTTTACTTTATTCTTGGGGTAATTAAATCGACTTGAAGACCTTAACAACTTACATTAAATAATTATTAGGAGTCTGCAGTGATCCTGGTATATCAAATGTTTTTAACATTTTTACAAGAAAGTAATTTTAATTTTACTTTGTTTTCTTAACAGAAATCATAGCCCGTTAATGAGTTTTGGAGCCAGCTTTGTCAGTTTTTTGGTAAGTTGATGTGGGAAGAGATTGTGGTGGGAAGGAAGCAAACACCATAATGTCTGTCTTTTTATGGTTACTGGCTGTATAGATACACTCTTGTGGAAAATCTTTTGCAGTTTAAAACTGGAATATAACTTTTGCCTATACACCAACACGTATGAGATCAGTTCAGTTCAGTTCAGTCGCTCAGTCATGTCTGACTCTTTGCGACCCCCTGAATCGCAGTACACCAGGCTTCCCTGTCCATCACCAACTCCCGGAGTTCACTCAAATTCACGTCCATTGAGTCGGTGGTGCTATCCAGCCATCTCATCCTGTCATCCCCTTCTCCTCCTGCCCCCAATCTCTCCCAGCATCAGAGTCTTTTCCAGTCAACCTTTACATGAGGTGGCCAAAGTACTGGAGTTTCAGCTTTAGCATCATTCCTTCCAAATAACAGCCAGGACTGATCTCCTTTAGAATAGACTGGTTGGATTTCCTTGCAGTCCAAGGGACTCTCAAGAGTCTTCTCCCACGCCACAGTTCAAAAGCATCAATTCTTCGGCCCTCAGCCTTCTTCACAGTCCAACTCTCACATCCATACATGACCACAGGAAAAACCATAGCCTTGACTAGACGGACCTTTGTTGGCAAAGTAATGTCTCTGCTTTTGAATATACTATCTAGGTTGGTCATAACTTTCCTTCCAAGGAGTAAGCGTCTTTTAATTTCATGGCTGCAGTCACCATCTGCAGTGATTTTGGAGCCCCAAAAAATAAAGTCTGACACTGTTTCCACTGTTTCCCCATCTATTTCCCATGAAGTGATGGGACCAGATGCCATGATCTTCGTTTTCTGAATGTTGAGCTTTCAGCCAACTTTTTCCACTCTCTCTCTCACTTTCATCAAGAGGCTTTTTAGTTCCTCTTCACTTTCTGCCATAAGGGTGGTGTCATCTGCATATCTGAGCTTTTTGATATTTCTCCCAGCACTCTTGATTCCAGCTTGTGCTTCTTCCAGCCCATCATTTTTCATGATGTACTCTGCATATAAGTTAAACAAGCAAGGTGACAATACACAGCCTTGACGTACTCCTTTCCTGATTTGGAACCAGTCTGTTGTTCCGTGTCCAGTTCTATGAAATATCCTTCCTTAATTTAAAAAATTAAATGCTTATGTTTTCTGGAGTATTATATTTTTTCCAAGCAAACTCCTTTTTAAAATAAAAACATAATTGAAAGATCAGAGGGCTTCCTTGGTGGCTCAGCTGGTAAAGAATCCACCTGTAATGCAGTAGACCTGGGTTCAATCCCTGAGTTGGGATGATCCCCTGGAGAAGGGAACGGGTACCCACTCTAGTATTCTGGCCTGAAAAATCCCATGGATGGAGGAGCCTGGCAGGCTACAGTCCATGGGGTCACAAAGAGTTGGACAGGACACTTTTACTTTCCAAAAATTAAAAATGCATTAGAGTTGAAAATAGACTTTGGATAATAAAAGTTTGAAACTAAACTTTTATTAAGTTTATCAAAAGTTTAAAACTATTGAATAAATGTGGACTGGAAGACAAATCAATTTAGCAGACTTAAGATTTCTCAGTTACTACTGTGTTTTTGGCTGTTAGTATTTAGGAATTGAGGGAATAGGTTGCAGTTAGGTTTTAAAGTAAATTGGGCAATGCAGAAAATTGAATGCTTTTATTTTTCAGAAATACTTATCATACAGACTACTTTCAAACATAATTTTAAAGAAAGTATCCTGTATATAACTGCAAAAAAAAACCCAAAAAACTCCTGAGTAGAGGGGAAAGCGTTTAGATTCCAGACAGAAAAAACTCAGCAAATGGGCATGTTGTATGCAGCCTTGCAGCACCAGTGACAGGCACCAGACCAGCTTCTGGTGACATGGGTTTTCATTCAGGCTTCTTTATTCTTATTACCAGGTAATAGAACAAATCTTTTTAACAATTCTTAAGGCCTACTGTTAGCAACATAGTTCCAGATCTTAAGGAAAGTGTACTGGGTGGGGGTCATAAATGGTACCCACCCATGTAGCAAGGAAGGATGCTAGAGAGACTTGGCAGAAGGCTTGCTGGGTGGGAGGAGGTGGGTGGGGGAGGGAGACTGTAGCAGGGAGGGAGGCTTGCACAAAGATGGCTAGTGTCTGGTTGGAATGGAAAAGTAGTCTAGAGTCATACAGAGAAGGCCTAGGATACCAGAGTGGGCAGGTTGCATGTGATGGAGGTGGAGAACTAGTCACAGCGAGTTCATCAAGTCCTTCCAAGAACCTGGTGTCCTGTCTCTGCCCCTGTAGCTCATTCATCTCAGAAATCTCAATTCTTGGTGGCGAGTTCTCATAAAATGTGGTCCACTGGAGAATAAAAAAAAAAAAAAAAAAAGAAATCTCAATTCTTCTGGGGGAAAGTAGCAGGTTTTCAGCAAAGAAGTGATCATTTCTATCCCAATGTGGCCTGGAAAAGTCTACCAGGATTGGGTGCTCAGAAACTAGCTGTCAGTGGGAATTTTTCACTGGGAACAATAAGAAATGAGTTCTTTATAAATGAATCCATTGGAATTGCTGTCCCTGAAAAGACCGATAGTTTTCAAAGAGTACCTGCTGGCTGATGTTTCATTAGCATTTTTTGCTGTGCTTGATGGACCCAGGGATCCCATGCATGGGTAAAGTCTCTATTCTAGAAGCTGAATTAAGTGGGCCAATCAGAAATTGTATACAGTGATTTTTTTTGTTACTATGTTTAACAACAAAAACTTGTAGAACAGTAATTGCAAGGACATGTGTTAAGCATGTATTTTTTTCATGCTGGTGTAGTGGAGATAATGTTCTTCATATTGAGATTATATTTTTTTCAATGAATAGTGTATGTGGTAGCATTCTGATTCTTTTACTAGGAATAAGTCATTTAGATGGCTTTCCCCCCTCCCTCCTAGTTCGGAGTTGTATTGTGATAAATTGGCCTAAATTTTCAGACACTTACGATTCATTCATTCTTCCCTTATTTCTTTCTTTGGAAGAATGCCATGATGACATTTGAGGAAGAAAAAATGCAGTTGGCGTGTGATGACTTAAAAACTACAGAAAAGCTGTGTGAAAGTGAAGAGGCTGGAGTAATTGAAACAATCAAGAATAAAATTAAGAAGAATGTAAGTACTGTGTCTTTAGGTTATGAACTATGTGCCTCTTACTTAGAACATTCTTCATTTACTTGGTTTTTGGTGTTTAGAATATGACTGAAGCACTGAGTGAGTCTTACAGCTTTTGATTATGTAAAGTATATTTCTTTCTTTTTTTAATGTGGACCATTTAAAAAGTCTTCATTGAATCTGCCACAACATTGCCTCGGCTTTATGCTTTGGTTTCTTGGCCCCAAGGCATGTGGGATCCTAGCTCTCCAACAAGGGATTGAACCCACAGCCCCTTGCATTGGAAAGTGAAGTCCCAACCACTGGACCACCAGGGAAGTTCCTAAAGCATGTTTCTTAAAGCAGTAGAATCCCCCTTAGTCATTAGAACTTTTCAGTGCATATTCTCCTGGTATCTTAACGTTATCTTTTTCCACAGTTGGCTCTGTGGCAAGGACGATTGTCATGAGGCTTTCATATATGTATTTCATATTTTGCACTTTGGCATAATTCAGGAATTTAGCTACTACCTCCTTTTCCCCAGGCCTTCCCGGTCTTGGGTAATAAAATAGTCACAATGACATCATAATCCACTTTTCCTCTTTTTTTTTTTTTCTTTCAACTTTCAGTGCAAAAGGGCTAGACTTTAGAGAGGTGTCCTCCTACCCCTGATGTTTCTGGAGCACCCAGGGGTCTCACACGTGTCACAGGTTTAGCTGACTAACCAGTCTGTTAGTTTCAGACAGCGAAAGCCACTTGTCTTTCCTGCTTCCTTATGTTGCTCCAGGTGGCTTCACCTCTGCTCTGGCTTATGGGGTCTCCCATGAGGAAGCCATAGATGGGCCCAGAGTACCGTTTCCCGAGGCTGCAGAAGGGCCAGAGTTCTCGATTCCTCTCTCTCCAAACCCTATGTCAGTCAGTGACCAAGTCTCGTTGCCTCTTTCTTAAATACGTCCTGAGTTCATCTCCTTTCCTTGCCAGTTTCCTAGGCTGGCCACCGTCGCCACTTGCCTAAGACAACCCTCACTGGCGTTTCTGCCTCCAGTCTCACTGTTCTCTAATTTGTTCTCCAAAGTGCAGTCACTGAGATGCAGATTACATGTTGCTGATTTCGTTTTCAGTGTCCCCGCCCCCTCCCCCTGACCGCTGCCATCACACTAAAACCCAGACTTCTTCATGTGACTGACTTGGCGTTGACTTTGCCTCTCCGTAGAAGTTTTGTATCCCTCTTGACCTGGTTCCTGTCTGTTCTTTAGTTCTTCCTCAGTGTCATTTTCTCCAAAGACTCATATATTTAGTCCCAAGTCCTGTTCATGTGTCTCCTACAGGTTCCCATAGTTCCCTGTACTTCATCCTTCAAGCATTTACTACATTGTATGGTCATCAGTGTGCCTTCATTAGACTGTAAGCTTATTTACGTGTCTGTCCTGAGCATCTAGTACCATGCCCAGCACATAGGTTAATAATCAACATTAGTAATGGGTCCTTGCAATTTAAAAAGCATTATCACATGCAGAGTATCTCACTAGCCCTTCCAACAGCCCTGCAGAGTAGATGTTATTATAAGCAAAGAAAACAGAGGCATCAATAGATGAATGTTTTCTTGAGCAAACAAGGTAATAGGTGCTGGAAGTAGGATCAGGAACAACAGGGACCGTGGGTGAATTCTGCTAATCTAGAAAAAAGAGAAGCCAGCCATTTTGTCACATATACTCTGCATACTTTTGTCATGCTTGCAAAAGGCTATCATTTCTCATATCATCATGAAAGCATATGAAAACTATTTAACCTGTTTCGTTCAAGTTTACCTTATGTTAAGAAGGCACTGTTCTATTTCAGAGTGAATTTTCTTCATTTAGCATTCATAAAACCAAAATCTTACTAAAAAATAGGGTTTTAGGGTAGTCACCTTTAGAAGGTATTGACTAAAATTTCAAGTTCAGTTTGTGATTCATTCAAAGCTAATTTTTAATTGAGGGGGTTTTCTCCTCGACTAACGTTATAATCAGGTTCCAACCCTCACATCTCAGTTGCATGCACCAAAGGAATGAACCCTAATATGGGTCCTTCCTGAAGGCAGATGACTGTAAAGTGGCTTTTCACGTTATTTACCTGGGGTGGTGTTTTATACCTTTAGTAATTTTTTTTTTTTTTGATAAATAACTTTTTTGTTTTTGTTCCTGTTGTTCAGTTGCTAAGTCATGCACAACTCTGTGAGCCCATGGACTGTAGCACGCCAGGCTCCTCCATCCTCCACTCGCTGGGAGCTTACTCAAATTCAAGTCATTTGAGTTGGAGATGTTATCCATCCTCTGCTGCGCCTTTTTCTTGTTGCCTTCAACCTTTCCCAGCATTAGAGTCTTTTCCAGTCAGTTGGCTCTTTGCATCAGGTAGCTAAAGTATTGGAACCTCGGCTTTCAGCATCAGTCCTTCCAATGAACACCCAGGACTGATCTCCTTTAGGATGGACTAGTTGGATCACCTTGCAGTCCGAGGGACTCTCAAGAGTCTTCTCCCACACCACAGTTCAAAAGCATCAATTCTTAGGCACTTAAGCCTTCTTTATGGTCCTGCTTTCACATCTGTACATGACTCCTGGAAAAACCATAGCTTTGGCTAGATAGACCTTTTGTCAGCAAAGCGATGTCTCTGCTTTTTAATACACTGTCTAGGTTTTTAACTTATATATATACAACTTACATAATGTAATAAGTTTTTAACTTACATTGTTTTGAAAATGGTAAGACTCTGAAGTTTTGTGTGGGCTTTCATGTTCCCCATGAGGTATTTCTATTATTGAGAATATTTGTCTTTGAGTTACAAGGCTCTTTGAGTTACAGCATTGTGTTGATAACAAAATAAAGCTAGACTTAAAGGAGGAAGCTAGAATTCCCAGGCTCAGAGTGTAGTGTAAATTTGGTCTTGGATTTTAGTGACTACTGTTCCATACTTCCTATGTGAAGTTATTCCGCCCAGTAAAATACTAGTTTTTTGGAAAGAGTGTTGTTGTTCTTGGGTGTGATTAATCCGTGTGTACTTTCTTCCCACCAAACAGGTTGATGTCCGAAAGTCTACCCTCTCTATGGTTGATCGGCTTCAGAGGCAGATAATCGTAGCTGACTGTCAAGTTTACCTGGCTGTGCTCTCATTTGTAAAGCAAGAATTGTCAGGTATGCTAACGCATTGTTTGTTTTAACAGTTTTTGCTGTTCAGTGGACACAATTGGTAATACCCCACACTTTTTTTTTTTTTTTTTAAAACACCTTGTATTTCAGTCTTTGAAAACATGTGGCACCTGTTTGGGGCATGATTTTGATTTATTACTTGAGAAATTGATACCATGAGGGCTTACTGTGAATTTAGTGGAATAGTTTTAGTTCCAAAATCTTTTTCATTCTTGTCTCCAGATATTACCTGTGCCGTAGATAGAGTGATAAATTGACAGGTGTTTTTTGGTGTGTGGGTGGGAATCAAGCTGCAATAATAACCCTTTAAAGTGAAATATAACCAGTTTGTTTCTCAGAAAATTGTTATTGAAAGCCTGAGCATGGACTAAAGATTTCCTAACATACTTGAATGACCAACATTTTAACAACCCTTAATGAGGAGTATAAACTGATTCTTATTTAGTTTGCCCAAGACAAATTTTGTACAAGGATTTTGTAGCTTTGATATCTTGAGTGGTGTAGATTGGAATGGAGACTCTCAAGAGTTCACTGTAAGATTAACTTTGATACTAGTTCTTCCTCTTATGTGGTTTTATATCTCTGTTGCTGATGGCAGATATCTCCCTCTTTGGTAGCTAGGGTCTACTTGAAAAAAATGAGTGTTCAATAAAGAAATCAACTATAAATCACAATGAGAAAAGCATTTTCTTCCAAACCTGAAGTGAAGAAGGGTTTGATGCTGCTAAGTCATGACATGCATGTTTTTTGATCTGGACTACTGGCAGCCAATTTCCTTTTCTTTCTTCTCTGTCTCCATCTCATTCCTGAGGATGGTTTGTTTCTCTTTGACTCAAGTGAAAAGTAGGATTTAACTTTTATTGAGACCTCCTAAATGTGGACTTTCTAGAAATTATCTTTGTGGGCTTAAAAAAACATTCAGAACCTAAAAGTTGACAGCTCTTTTATTCAGTAGGAATTTTTAGGCCTTCAAGCCGAGGAGACAGTGTCTCAAGTAATTCTGAGAAAACTGCTCCAAGGAGTTGAAGGAGGAGCCAGGTTATATAGAAGTTTTGCAACAAAGAGCCGGTAGTCTGAACATCAAAAAATGATTGTTGATTAAAGGAAACCTGATAACTCAAGTTAAGGGATTAAACGCTTTTCTATATATGAGAAGATGTAAGAGTCTGGGCTCACTGATATCATTCTGTTGATATGCACTTCCGCTATCTGGGGCCAGTATCCTGTTCTCACCTCCTGAGCTTCCTCAGGGCTCACTGTAGTGAGTGGCTGCGGTCTGATGACTGCTAGAGGGCAGGTATTCTTTCCTTCCTGAGTTCCCTCAGGGCTCACCAGCTTACCATTTGTGTTGGGGAGGCAGGGAGGCTGGGGAGGGAGACAGGTTCTTCCATACCACCCGAGGAAGGAGTCTACACGGTTACTTGGAGGTGATGCTGCAGAACAGCCAAGTGTCTGAAGTACAGGTGTAATAAGGTTTAGCCAGGACCACTCCAGTGGTATCATAGAGACTGCCAGTGGTAGTTCAGGAATGCGGTAGAGGATTTGATACTACATGTGGGATAAGTTGGATTCAGATGATGCTTGCATTTATTCGTTCAGCTGATAATAGATGCTAATTGGAAAAGACCCTGATACTGGGAAAGAATGAAGGCAAAAGGAGAAGGGGTCAGCAGAGGATGAGATGGTTACATAGCATCACTGACTCAATGGACTTGAGTTTGGGCAAACTCCAGGAGATAGTGAAGGACAGGGAAGCTTGGGGTGCTGCAGTCCATGGGGTCGCAGAGACAGACCCGACTGAGCAACTGAACAGCAGCAAAGATGCTGCGCCCTCACTACTGTGTGATTGACTCTATTTAATGAACAAAATAATACATGGTTCTTGCCATCCAGACTAGTAAAGTGAAAGTGTTAGTCACTCAGTCGTATCTGACTCTGTGTAACCCCATGGACTATAGTCACTAGGCTCCTCTGTCCAGGGAATTCTCCAGGCAAGAATATTGGAGTGGGTAGCCATTCCCTTCTCCAGGGATCTTCCTGACCCAGGGATTGAACCAGGGTCTCCTGCATTGCAGGCAAATTCTTTACCATCTAAGCTACCCAGGAAGCCCTGAAACAGACCTCAAACAAGGAATTTAAACCATGTGAAGAAAAACAAGTTGTCATGGTGGATAATAGTTTGTATATTTTTTCAAGTCATTCTTCAATATATTTATTATTAGTGTAGGAAAATGATTTCAAATGCTTATTTTTTTTCATGCTTCTCTTTATAGCATATATAAAAGGTGGGTGGATCCTTAGGAAAGCCTGGAAGATTTACAATAAATGCTATCTGGACATCAACGCCCTTCAGGAGCTGTATCAGAAGAAGCTAACAGAAGAGGCTTTGACTTCTGACGCTGCAAATGATAACCACATTGTGGCTGAAGGGGTGTCTGAGGAGTCTCTGAACAGACTGAAAGGTGCTGTGAGCTTTGGATACGGCCTTTTTCACCTTTGCATATCCATGGTGCCCCCAAACCTGCTCAAAATCATCAACCTGCTGGGTTTTCCTGGAGACCGCCTGCAGGGGCTTTCTTCACTGATGTATGCAAGCGAAAGTAAGGACATGAAGGCCCCTTTAGCTACGTGAGTAGCTATATTGCAATGCTTTGGTAGATAATATAGTTGAAAGTAAGTAAGCAACAATCAAAACCTTTATAGGAAACTTCAGGTAAAATCAATGCTTGGTTGGTTGACATGTTGCCATGCCTTTTATGTTTCAATGGAATGCCAAGGACCATATTTTTGGTGATGTTAAGGAGTTAACTTTGGAAAACAGAGAGAAGGAAATGGCAACCCACTCCATATTCTTGCCTGGAGAATTCCATGGACAGAGGAGTCTGGTGGGCTACAGTCCATGGGGTTGCAAAGAGTCAGACATGAGTGAGTGACTAACTTTCTTTTGGAGAACAGAGAACTGTTCTTAAGTCCCATGAGTCCTGTATTTGATTTTTATTTATTCATTTTTTAATTTTTGTGAAAAGTCCCTCTTCTTCACCATTTTCTTTTTAAAATTTATTTTTATTTTTTTGATGAGTCCTGTATTTTAAGCAGGCAAAGTGATCATGATTTATAAGCATTTAAAAGCAGTGACTCTGACCAGTCACTGAGATTCGTAATCCTGATTTTGGATTTCAGAGGATATAAATTTCATAAGGCTGTTCTGTGATTCTGAAATCTCTCATATCCTCATGTTGGATAATTTTTCTTGCGGACTCTAGTTGGTCCATTGGTCTCTTACTGTGGCCTGGATAGTCTGTGCTGTTCAACTAAACTGAGTTATATTGTATTGTTCAGACTTGAATTATAATCATTTAAATAGAAAAATGTGAAGAAGCTGATATAACCATCCAGAGCAAGGATTTATCCATTTCGTCATCAATTAAAAGTGGTTTTGTTTTTTTTTTTCATTCTGGTAAATGTCACCGACTCTATGGACATGAGTTTGAGTAAGCTTCGGGAGTTGGTGAAGGACAGGGAAGCCTGGCGTGCTGCAGTCCATGGGGTCACAGAGAGTCGGACACGACTGCGTGACTGAACTGAACTAAAACACCTACTACTATTTGCAGTTTGAATAATTTTATGAAATACTGTTTGTGCTTTGATATTGCACTACTTGTCAGAAATTTTCCAAAAGATGTTGGTATCACAGAGAATCTTAGTGAGCTAGATTTCTACTTATGTCAGTATTGAGGAATTTGGATGTTAACTCCTAATTGTTTGGTAGCGACTGTAAAAAGGTCATTACTTTTTCATTGTAAAAATATTCATGCCTTTCCAAACTCATTATCTTATACTAACAGTGGTCCTTCATTAATTTGACTTAGCAGGTTTATAACTTGTGATAATATGTCTTTTTAAAAAACATTTTCTGAGGAAGGAATGAATTGAATTAAAAATAATGTGAATTAGTCTGATCTCCAGAAAAGGATCAAATTTATGTACACTGGAAGCATATATTTACATAAAAACATTTGTTGTGTTGGTTACACGATTTTTGTCTTTTAAAGCTGATCCCAGTGACTCTATTTTGTTTACCTAGTTTAACACGGCCTTTTTCTTGAAAGGGACAAGTTTGAAGTGAGAGAATGTTAAGTAACTTATTTGTTTGGTTTTCAAAGGCAGAGAAGGGGCCCTTCTTCTATTCCTGTAACTTATTTTTACTTAATTTTGTATAATTTTGCTTATGGTTCCTGTATTTAAATTCAGGGTGTGAGGCTTACTTATAGTCTAACTTTTGTGAACGCAAGGGAAAACAAACGCTTTCCTTTTGTAAAAAGTAATGTGGAAAGTAATTATAAGGGGACAGTAAATTCATGATCACCAGTCACCGTCTCTAATTTATGCATTGATGAGTACAGAGTAGAATTCAGAGATTTACGTTAATGATGCCTTCAGCAATCCATCTAGAAGCCTTAGAAGAACTGCGTGCTTCTGTCGCCTTATTCTCTTCCCCTGGTGGGAGTATGCTGATTTATACATTGTGCTCGAAAGTTGTGGTTTTCCAAATATGGATCAAAATAACATGGGGAAAGATACAGATTTTTACTTACTCAGAGACTACTTAGCGAGTTTTCTGGAAGGAGCGTGTATGGGAGGAGCACAGGCTGATTATTTTCGAGATTGGAAGCACTGTCAGCAAAGTCCGCGTCTCTCACGGGTTCTGTCCCTCTTCTTCAGATTAGCGCTGCTCTGGTATCATACTGTGGTCCGCCCATTTTTTGCCTTGGATGGCAGTGATAACAAAGCCGGCCTGGATGAAGCGAAGGAAATTCTTCTCAAAAAAGAAGCTGCTTATCCAAACTCTTCCCTCTTTATGTTTTTCAAGGGACGCATACAACGACTAGAGGTACTGTGCCTTCTCCAGCTTTTTAAAAATAAAGCCTCTGTTGCTTGAATCTATAACTCTCGTTCAGAAGGGGCTAGTTCATAAGGAGCCAGAGTGTCACAGGGCTGACATTCTGTGCCTTGCATTTGTCATTGCTGTGGGAGCCTCTCCAAGGAACCTGGAGTGTTTATTCAGTTACCTTCTGTTTGTAGCTATGGGTGAAGCAGGGCCGGTATCCCTCAGAGGTAAGACAAGATGCTGTGCCCTGAGCTGAAGACACGGGAGCCCTTGTGAATGTCTTAGTTAAAATACTAGGTTGGCTAAAACGTTTGTTCGGGTTTTCCCATAAGATGTTATGTGAAAAACCCGAACAAGCTTTTTGACCAACCCAATACGATTTTTTTCCTTCTCTGGAGTTACCAATAGTCTATTTCCAAATGTTCATCCCGGCTGACAGTTGATTCATGCTCATGGTATTGCCTGAAATGTCAAGGACAGCAAAGACTCTGAAACAGTAGTAGTCCGTATTACTTTTTCATGCGCTTCATGTGGCTAGGTCCCATGCCAGGGGCTTTCACACACACCATCCCATTTAATCCTCAGAACAAGCCCAGGACAGAGAGAATGATCCCTGCATTTTACAGGGAAGGTCAACAGGGTTCTGAACAGGCTTCATGTGACCTCTGAGCTCACCCAGCGAGTGAGGCTAGGCTATCTCATTCCAGAAACACAACATACCCTGGCCTTTGAGGGGGTTCTGCTTCTCTCTGCACTCTTTTTTTTTTTTTTTTTTGTGGCTTCCCAGGTGGCTCAGTGATAAAGAATCTGTCTGCTAATGCAGCAGATATAAGAGACACGGTTCAGTCTCTGGGTTGGGAAGATCCCCTGGAGAAGGAAATGGCAACCCACTGGAGAATCCCATGGACAGAGGAGCCTGGCGGGCTACAGTTCATGGGGTTGCAAAGAGTCAGACATAACTGAGTATGTCTGAGTACAATTAGTATGTGCCCCTAATTGTACACAATCGTCTACAGGAAGAACATACCATCTCAATGCCTGCCTACCAATACCTGCACCTCGTTTTTTATGTCAGCTTGCTTGAGGGCACAAGGAACTGAAGAAAAATGAAAATCTTTTTTTAAAAGTGTATTTATTTTTAACTGAAGGATAATTGCTGTACAGTGCTGTGTTGGTGTTTTCCATACAACAGCGTGAATCGGCCATAGGTATACACATGTCCCCTCCCTCCTGAATCTCCCTCCCACCTCCCACCACATCCCACCCCTCTAGCTCATCACAGAGCACCAAGCTGAACTCCTTGAGTCATATAGCAGCTTCCCACTAGCTATCTATTTTACATACAGTAATGTATATATTTCAGTGCCAGTCTCTCAAAGTCTCTCTTTGCCGCACTGCATCCATAAGTCCGCTCTCTATGTCTGAGTCTCTATTCCTGCCCTGCAAATAGGTTCATCAGTATCATTTTTCTGGATTCCATATATATGCATTGATATGATATTTGCTTGTCTGATTTCACTCGGTATATCATCCACCTCACTAGAACTGATTCACACTAATTCGTTTTTATGACCGAGTAATATTCCATTGTATTTATGTATCACAACTTCTTTATCCGTTCATCTGTCAGTGGACATTTAGGTTGCTTCCATGTCCTGGCTATTGTAAATAGTGCTGCAATGAACATTGGGGTACATGTATCTTTTTTAATTGCGGTAAAATGAAAATGTTTATAAGAACTGAATCACGCATGTGAAAGAAGGTGAGTGTTAACACGATGTTCCACCCACATGCTCACTAGCAGCTACTGGTGCATTAGTGTGAGGTGTAATAACCTCTGCCCTCAGTTAACCAGGCGTCCACAACATATTCCATGCTAGAAGTCAGCCCCCTTCCCCCCGAAAAAAACCCCACACGTGCTTGTGAAGATGTTTGCCTAGGAGTGTTTCCATAAGTACAGGAAGTAATTTTTTCACTAATTTCTTGTTGGCAGTGGAGGGTATGTTACTTCCCCAATAATATCTCTCCTTCATGAAGTGTCTTCTTAAATCCAAGGATGCCTTATGTTTATATATGGAATCATATTTTAAAGATTATACTAATATTTACAACTGAAATGACTCTAAAAGCTCCCCAGGATCAGACTTACGTAAACCCATGTCCAAGTCATTTTTCTTCTCATTACGTTGAGACCGTTTTTCTTTCAAGTCAGGCTCATGAGCCTTCAGTGACATTTCTCTTCTTTTCTCTTGCTTTCTTAAAAATGTAGTTTTGATCAGACTCCTGTGTGATCCAGTCTGCTGTTAGTGAATTGTTCTTTCAAGCTCAGGGTTAGGGCCCTATATGTAGGGAAGGATGTTCAGGCTATTCAAGTTCCCATCTCCCTTGGGTTTGTGCAGGAGGAAATAAGCCTGTAGAAGGAAATTTTAAATTGACTCAGCCTTCTCACTTCAGTGGCCATTTCTGAAATGAAGAATGCTGGGTACAGGGTAAATGCTTTCTTAGATGCATGATGCTTTTCCTTTAAGAAACTGACATTCTGAATAACTCTGAACATGCCGAGACTAGGTTTAGTGTTCAAAGGAGACTTGCCTAGTGGGGGTGAGAGCCTGACATTTGCAGTTGTGTGCAGTGCAGCAACGAGGCCAGGCGTTAGGCGTGTCTAGATCTCTCTTGATCAGTGGATGCCCTTCCTTCTCTCCCTTGATCAATGAGTGCTCTAAATTGGGTTTTGAAACTGCTAAATAGAAATGCAAAAGTCAGGATTTATGTTTCATTGTGCTTTCCATAAGACCCTGATGCTGGGAAAGATTGAAGGCGGGAGGAGAAGGGGACGACAGAGGATGAGATGGTTGGATGGCATCACCGACTCAATGGACATGGGTTTGGGTGAACTCTGGGAGTTGGTGATGGACAGGGAGGGCTGGCGTGCTGCAGTCCATGGGGTTGCAAAGAGTTGGACACAACTGAGCGACTGAACTGAAGCTTTCCATTTTCGTTAATTTTTCAGCTGGTGCTCTGGGACAACCCAGAGGGATAGGGTGGGGAGGGAGGTGGGTGGGGGGTTTAAGATGGTGGGATACATGTACACCCGTGGCTGATACATGTTAATGTACGGCAAAACCTACCACAATATTGTTAAGTAATTAGCCTCCAATTAAATAAGTGAATTTAAAAAAATGCTGATCTTGTAGTGAAAACTAGTAACTTCTTTTTTTATATTAAAAAAAAAACCTTTTATTTTGAAAAACAGTTATTTATGTTTATTTGGCTTCCTTAGGTCTTAGTTGTGGCACCTAGGAAGCAGGATCTTCACTGAGTCATGTGGCTTCACCTTTCATTGTAGCTCACGGGCTCCAGAGCGTGTGGGCTCAGTGGCTGTATGCGTGAGCTTAGTTGCTCCCCGGCATGTGGGATCTTAATTCCCCGACCAGGGATTGAACCCACATCCTGTGTATTGCAAGGTGGGTTCCTAACCACTGGACCACCAAGGAAATCCCTAATAACTTCTTTTCCCTGAAAAAACTCAATTTAGCATGATTTTACCTTGTCCACAAATCCTCTCTGGTAGGGACTGAGTGAAAACTAACTCTGAGTGCTCACTCGTTGTCATTAGGTTGGTTCTAGAAATGAGGAAGCCGCAGCATCATCAAAGGGTCTTATAAGCATGATTTGGGAAGGCACATGCTGCTGCTGCTGCTAAGAAGCTTCAGTCGTGTCCGACTCTGCGACCCCATAGACTCCCCCGTCCCTGGGATTCTCCAGGCAAGAATACTGGAGTGGGTGGCCTGCTCCATTGCATGGAAGTGGAAAGTGAAGTGGTACCCCCAGCAGATGTTCAGTCTCTGTCGCAGTAGGTCATTGGGATCTGAGTACCGGTGGTAGACTTCAGAGCTCCTCTGTCATGGAGCAGTTTGCTTATCCAGCTGATACTTGGTTTTAAGAAAAAAAGAGTGAAAGATCCGTTCCCGCTCTTGATTGGTGAGCTGAAGCCTGAGGGTCAAGTGAAATGTGATTGTTTCAGTTTGGCTCTCCCTGAAGGCTTACAGGATAAGAGAATTTTAGGGCTAACTTGAGATATTATTGGCATTATCTTCATGGCATCCAGACACTGGTGTTTCATTAATCTTTCCAAATGATCATGTAGCTAGGTATCAGATGGTGGCATCCTTCATTTACTGATGAATTGCTCAGAGAGGCTGTGACATAGCTCTTCTCAGACGCTTATTGCAAGGCCTTTAAGCTCCCAAGTCAGTTTATGAAAACTCATAGGGTTCAGTTGACAAATTTGCTTGCAGAAAATCTTTTTTTCTTTTCAGTGAGCATTTGGGTTAGAGATAAGGCCTCTTGATATCTTTTTTTTTTTTTTTAGGCTTTTTTTTTTAATTGGAAGATAGTTGCTTTACAATCTTGTGTTGGTTTCTGCCATACAACAACATGAATTGGCCACAAATACACATATGTCCCCTCCCTCTGGAACCTCCCTCCCACCCCCCACCCTTGAGGTCTTTTTATCCATGAGCTCCTAGGGAACATGGTCTGGGGGCTCCTAATTTTGGCAAGTATGTCATGTGACCCAGACTTCGCTTTGGTGACTCAGAACTTCCAGTTGTTTGAACAGCTGCTTCTGTGCCAGCTTGCTTTTGTCCAGGATGACCGACTCAACACCAGCTGATGTGTTCATTTTTTGTTATGTTATTTGCAAATCAAGTGCAGGTACCTACTCTCTACGTTTCATGAACAGCCTTCTACATTGTTTGGGACAGTTTGAAATCCATGGGGAGGGTGATCTTGAGCACATCCACCCCATCCCACCACTCGCATAGCCCTTGTGGCTGTGTCTTCATTATTCCACGTTGTCGTGGTCTAACTTGACACAGCAGTGAAGTTCCGCACCATCGGTAGTTCGTGGGGTCCTTATGCATCTTCAGGACGCCAAGCTCCTCTGCTCTTTGGGAGTCTGGGCCAGGTTGCAAGAAGAGTTTTCTTTCTTCACCACCTTGGCTTCTCCCCACTGCGTGTCTACAGTACCCCCACCTCCAGCCTCCTCCACCCTCTTGTCTTATCCTCCTTACCTGTCCTGTCTCTAGGCTTCTCCCATGTGACTTAGCATGTAGCCATGAAGAATATATGGGTTCACACAGTACTTGGCATGTGATAAACATTATCCAAGTAGTGGAGTGATGGTTGTTGTTATTGAGTGTTTAAGCCTGGAAAGTTGTGTTACCAAATTTGCTCTCTTTTTAGGAGAAAGAACTTGTTTTGGTGTTGAGAGCTATCAATTGAGCTAGGCCTGTGATGGGCAAAATAAGTATGGAGGGCTTAGAGCTACTGCAAAGTACCCATATTTACTTTCCCCTGAATTTCCATAATGCACACCGCTGTTAGGAAGTGGACCCAGAGGTTATATAGCAATCTCCATTTTAAAATATAAGCTTCAATATAAGAATTATATTTTGAATTTTATATATTTTTCATCCCCTTAAACTTATGGTAGTGATAAGTCCATTACCATCCAAGTGATTAATGAATATTTTTCTTGGTTATTTAAAATTATTAGGAACAAGTCTACATTTCAGTAAACTTCCTATTTCTCTCTAGTCCTCTTTTTTTTAAAATAATATGGATTGGTACAATTCCCCTCTCCTCCCTTTTAATAATTACTTAGTATGTAATATACAGATACATGTATTTGGTTTTATGTATATATGCACACCTTACATGGTATGACTACTTAGTTATGAAACTTATTTTTTAATATTAGTCTTTCTCTCATTGCTCAAATATTTGAATGAATGACAGTTGATAGACATATTCTAAAGAAGTTACTTTATGCAGTTTGGGAACTATTTGTGAAACTGTCTTCCAAGTTTGCACCCATACTTTCTAAGTGTCCTGCATGCTGGCATGGAAAAACCACAGGTTTTGTTCTTCAGGAGCGGAAATGGATCTCCCACGAAACTGGCGCTCAGTATGTTTTTATTGAATGGACTGATGAGTCTGTTGGCAGGAAGTTCGTTGATCAGGGTGAGTGATGGTGTTTCTTTAAGGGAGGAAGCTGGTCGTCAAGGACTGTCACCTTTTCTTGGTGGCATCTCAGCCTGTTTCTACAGCCAACACAGAAGGTGATGATGCAAGAAGGTCTCAACATTTGGTGTCAGGGTACCAACTCAGATACTGAAGTCCTGATGGGCTGGCTAAAGAAGCATGACTCTAAAGAAATAAATAAATTTACAGGAACTAAAAAAATAAGAAAACGAAGATCATGGCATCTGGTCCCATCACTTCATGGCAAATAGATGGGGAAACAGTAGAAACAGTTCAGACTTTATTTTTTTGGGCTCCAAAATCACTGCAGATGGTGACTGCAGCCATGAAATTAAAAGACGCTTACTCCTTGGAAGAAAAGTTATGACCAACCTAGATAGTATATTCAAAAGCAGAGACATTGCTTTGCCGACTAAGGTCCGTCTAGTCAAGGCTATGGTTTTTCCTGTGGTCATGTATGGATGTGAGAGTTGGACTGTGAAGAAGGTTGAGGGCCGAAGAATTGATGCTTTTGAACTGTGGTGTTGGAGAAGACTCTTGAGAGTCCCTTGGACTGCAAAGAGATCCAACCAGTGCATTCTGAAGGAGATCAACCCTGGGATTTCTTTGGAAGGAATGATGCTAAAGCTGAAGCTCCAGTACTTTAGCCACCTCATGCGAAGAGTTGACTCATTGGAAAAGACTTTGATGCTGGGAGGGATTGGGGGCAGGAGGAGAAGGGGACGACCGAGGATGAGATGGCTGGATGGCATCACGGACTCGATGGACGTGAGTCTGAGTGAACTCCGGGAAATGGTGATGGACAGGGAGGCCTGGCGTGCTGCGATTCATGGGGTCGCAAAGAGTCGGACACGACTGAGCAACTGAACTGAACTGAACTGAAAAAAGTAAGTGAGTGTCGTTGAGGTCTGTGCTTGTTGCTGGAGGGCTGAGCCTCTGCACTCCCCGAGCCTAGGCGGCTGGGGTCTGTGCTATGACAGCCCCTCATGGTCACAATGATGACAGCCTTGCTCCATGAGAACCAGGGGGGAGTGTGCCCAGGGCCTCAAGGCGACAGCCTGCTTGGGTTTGTACTCCTCCTACCAGCCCTTGCTTCTGACAAGCGTGTGTGATAGGATGTGGTTTCTTTTCCCCATGAGCAGTCCCCACAGGAACGGCTTTGATGGTTGCCCTTGACTTTGTCACCCTGGTGCTCCATTGCTTTACTTTCTGTTACCTGTGCGGTTCTGTGTGAAAGGCCTTTATGCTTCTGCCCCATCATCCCGTCTCTGGACCTTCCTCCCACTCATTATTTCAGGCTGTAGTTCTTTCTCTCTGTACTTCTATTGATGACAGTTAATTGTTTCACTGGTGCTCCCCAGAATAAACGAGAGGTCTGTGTTGCTTTTTTTAGCCCCTCAGCTCATGACTGTGGCGGGGACAGAAAAGTGAAGGTTGATCCCCTTGGTGATTAATTTATCAGAGACAAGAGGCAGGAGGGCTGCGGGGGACTTGGAACTTAGGGGCCAGAGCAGAAATGGCAAACCCAGGGGGGCCTGTGCCCAGGCACCCGTCTCGGGGACATATGACTAACCAGAGCTGTCGGGTGGCAGCGTTGACGAGCAAGCCTGCCTCTTGTATCTGAATAGCACGCCTTGCCAGCATGAGGTAATGTTGTTATTTATAGGATCAGGAAAAAGGCAATGCAGGAAGAGAAATAATTCCCCAGGGTTCTATTAATTGTAGTCTTCTCTTCCGATCTATGTGGTTCTCGTTATGACTTCAGGCACCAGGAGGTAGGGGAGCCATTTATTCTTAGGACACAGAGTGAGAGATGGGTTTAATCTGATGTAGGAGAGATGGAGGATCAATTTGTCTTCACTTTCCAGTGTGATAAATCCAGTGTGTGGTTTAATGACTGTTCACTGAAATGAGATGATGATAACCCAAATTGCTAATAGGTTAAATGCATTTGCTCTTCTTTTATCTCTACCCTTACAGGCCCTTGGGTTGAAAAGCCAGTAGAAGGTTAACACCGATTTATATCCCCAAGCTCACTAAATGTGCATAAGAGGATGAGCTTTGCCTTGCTTACACGAGCCCTGGTCCTAAGGGCAGGGGTTAAAGGCAGGGTCTATTGTTAGGTGTCCTTGACAGTGATACCACTAAACCGATTCCACTGCTCAGCGGCAATAATGCTGAGTCACGTGCAATTGGGTTGTCACATCATGTCCTAATGCTTGCTACACGTGACAAGGGGGCGCCTCTCTTTAAAACACATACATAATAGTTTATTGTAAGATGTTAAGCAACTTCATAAAAATAGCCCAGCAATAATTAAGATGTTTTACTTCAAGTTGGTTTGTGATGTGTAATGTATATATATGAAACTTCAGGCAGTTTTGCTTACAAATCTAGTGTTTATGTATTTGAAGATAGTTTTTATAGATAAGTGCTATGGAAACTATGTAGATTTCCATGGTTACTAATTTGATTTTTCCATTGTTGGGATATTTGACAGTTGTTATATACCTGTGATTGCCCAGCATTTCTCTGTGATAGAAAAGACCACGTATTATCTTAGCATATTTTTACTTTTTATTTTCTTGAATTATTTCCTTTGATTATAGCTTCAGTGGTGTCATTGTTTGAATCACAGTTCACACTTTGTAACTTTAACTGAATGATGAAAGATGATACTCAAGGAATAGTGAGTCAGTTTAATCATTCATTATTTTGTACATGGTATCAGCAGCAGTGTCTCAAATATTACTGATAAGACCTTCTGTTTATATATCAGAAGACTCTATACTGCTAAGATGGCAATACTCCCTTGATTGTTTTAGCTGTTTCAGGTTCCTTGAATTCAGTATCAGTTTGTACATTTCTGCAAAAAAGCACACTGTGATTTTGACAGGGATTGCACTAAATATGTAACACAGTCTTGGAAACAAAGAACAAAATTGGAAGATGTGTACTTCATAATCTCAGCTGTATTGATAGTATTTACTATTAAAAATGTACATAAAAGAATATATGCAAATGACCGACAAGCACATGAAAAGATGCTTATCATCATTATTCATTATGAAGAAATGCAAATCAAGGCCAAGTGAGATGCTGTCTCACATCCACCAGAGTAGATGCAATAAAGGCCACCCAGTAAGAAGACAGGCCTGTGGAGAAATTGGAACCCTCATTCATTGCTGGTGGGAAAGAAAAATAGTGTAGCCGCTTTGGAAAGCAGTTTGGTGGTTTCTCAAAACACTCAACATAGATTGATAATATGACCCAGAAGTTCCACTCGAGAGATGAAAACATATGTCCATGTCATTCATAACTTAGCAAAAAAGTGCAAACAACTCAAATGTCTGTCAACTGATGAAGGATACATAAATATGTATCCATATGGTGGAATAACTTGAAGCAATTGAAAAAAAGACTGAAGTACTGACACGTGCTGCAGCATGGATGAACCTTGGGGACACCTTTAGTGAAAAAGCCAAGTCACGCAAGAACATACGTAGTGCGGTTTTATGTAGATGAAGTGCCCAGAGGATGCAGATAGCTTACTTGGGGATGGGTGGGGAGAATATAGATCAACTGTTAATAGGTACAGTATTTCTTTTGGGGTTGATGAAAGTATCCTAAACATATGTTGTAGTAATGATTGTGCTCAGTTCAGTTCAGTCACTCAGTCCTGTCCAGCTCTTTGCGACCCCATGAATCGCAGCACACCAGGCCTCCCTGTCCATCACCAACTCCCGGAGTTCACTCAGACTCATGTCCATCAAGTCGGTGATGCCATCCAGCCATCTCATCCTCTGTCATCCCCTTCTCCTCCTGCCCCCAATCCCTCCCAGCATCAGGGTTTTTTCCAATGAGTCAACTCTTCGCATGAGGTGGCTGAAGTATTGGAGTTTCAGCTTTGGTATCAGTGCCTCCAGTAAACACCCAGGACTGATCTCCTTTAGAATGGACTGGTTGGATCTTTTTGCAGTCCAAGGGACTCTCAAGAGTCTTCTCCAACACCACAGTTCAAAAGCATCAATTCTTCGGCACTCCGCTTTCTTCACATCCATACATGATTACTGGAAAACCCATAGCCTTGACTAGACGGACCTTTGTTGGCAAAGTAATGTCTCTGCTTTTGAATATGCTATCTAGGTTGGTCATAACTTTTCTTCCAAGGAGTAAGCGTCTTTTAATTTCATGGCTGCAGTCACGATCTGCAGTGATTTTGGAGCCCCCCAAAATAAAGTCAGCCACTGTTTCCACTGTTTCCCCATCTATTTGCCATGAAGTGATGGGACCAGATGCCATGATCTTAGTTTTCTGAATGTTGAGCTTTAGGCCAACTTTTTCACTCTCCTCTTTCACTTTCATTAAGAAGCTTTTTAGTTCCTCTTCACTTTCTGCCATAAAGGTGATGTCATCTGCATATTCTCCCGGCAATCTTGATTCCAGCTTGTGCTTCTTCCAGCCCAGCGTTTCTTATGATGTACTCTGCATCTAAGCAGGGTAACAATATACAGCCATGATGTACTCCTTTTCCTATTTGGAACCAGTCTGTTGTTCCATGTCCTGTTCTAACTGTTGCTTCCTAACCGGCATATAGGTTTCTCAAGAGGCAGGCCAGGTGGTCTGGTATTCCCATCCCTTTCAGAATTTTCTGCAGTTTATTGTGATACACAGTCAAAGGCTTTGGCATAGTCAATAAAGCAAAAATAGATGTTTTTCTGGAACTCTGTTCCTTTTTCCATGATCCAACAGATGTTGGCAATTTGATCTCTGGTTCCTCTGCCTTTTCTGAAGCCAGCTCAAACATCTGGAGAGTTCATGGTTCACGTATTGCTGAAGCCTGGCTTGGAGAATTTTGAGCATTACTTTACTAGTGTGTGAGATGAGTGCAATTGTGCGGTAGTTTGAGCATTCTTTGGCATTGCCTGTCTTTGGGATTCGGAGAAGGATTAGAATGAAAACTGACCTTTTCCAGTCCCATGGCCACTGCTGAGTTTTCCAAATTTGCTGGCATATTGAGTGCAGCACTTTCACAGCATCATCTTTCAGGATTTGAAATAGCTCAACTGGAATTCCATCACCTCCACTAGCTTTGTTTGTAGTGATGCTTTCTAAGGCCCACTTGACTTCACATTCCAGGATGTCTGGCTCTAGGTGAGTGATCACACCATCATGATTATCCGGGTCATGAAGATCTTTTTTGTACAGTTCTTGTGTATTCTTGCCACCTCTTCTTAATATCTTCTGCTTCTGTTAGGTCCATACCATTTCTCTCCTTTATCGAGCCCATCTTTGCATGAAATGTTCCCTTGGTATCTCTAATTTTCTTGAAGAGATCTCTAGTCTTTCCCTTTTTGTTCTTTTCCTCTATTTCTTTGCACTGATCGCGAGGAAGGCTTCCTTATAACTCTTCTTGCTATTCTTTGGAACTCTGCATTCAGATGTTTATATCTTTCCTTTTCTCCTTTGTTTTTCGCTTCTCTACTTTTCACAGGTATTTGTAAGGCCTCCTGAGACAGCCATTTTGCTTTTTTGCATTTCATTTCCATGGGGATGGTCTTGATCCCTGTCTCCTGTACAATGTCACGAACCTCATTCCATAGTTCATCAGGCACTCTTATCAGATCTAGTCCCTTAAATCTATTTCTCACTTCTACTGTATAATCATAATGGATTTGATTTAGGTCATACCTGAATGGTCTAGTGGTTTTCCCTACTTTCTTCAATTTAAGTCTAAATTTGGCAATAAGGAGTTCATGATCTGAGCCACAGTCAGCTCCTGGTCTTGTTTTTGCTGACTGTATAGAGCCTATCCATCTTTGGCTGCAAAGAATATAATCAATCTGATTTCGGTGTTGACCATCTGGTGATGTCCATGTGTAGAGTCTTCTCTTGTGTTGTTGCACTCTATGAATATACTAAAAACCACTGAATTGTATACTTTGTGAATTTTGTAATACTTGAATTATATCTCAATAAAAATGCTTCCAAAATGTGTTACTGAGGGTGTTTTCAGTAGGAGTATATATTCTTTTTTCCTTTGGATATAATCTGTTGATCTAGTCAAGTCTGACTTTTGAGTAAGAAATGTTTTTATTTAATCAAATTCTCATGTCTAATATAATCATAAGTTATGTTTGTCATATATTTCCCCTTTTCTATTACTGTCATTTTGAGAACAGTCTTTACATTTTATTGTGAAAATTTGAACATTGAAACATACATGCTTTTGTTACAACAGATTTCATTTCTTCAGAAATAATGTTTGTCTTCTCAAACTGGCACACGCAGACTATTTTTTCTTCATATTGTAAAATGATGTTTTAAAAACTCATATTCCCATACCCCTTTGCATGTGCAGATGGCTATTAATTCTGATGCCTACTAGGTTCAGGAATATTAAAAATTATTATTAAATTGTAGTTGATTGACAATGTTGTGTTAGTTTCAGGTGTACAGCAAAGTGAATTATACAGATGCCCTCTTTTTTTAGATTCTTTTCCCATATAGGCTTTTACAGAGTACTGAGTAGAGTTCCCTGTGCTGCATCATAGATTCTTATTAATTACCTGTCTTATATATAGTAGTGTGAATATGTCAGTCCCAATGTATACATCCCTGCCCCCTACCCCCTGGTAACTATAAGTTTGTTTTCAATGTCTGTGACTCTACTTTTGTTTTGTAGATAAGTTCCTTTGTACCCTTTTAGGTTCCATGTATAAACAATATCATACATTTATCTTTTTGTGTCTGTCTTGTTTCACTCAGTTGGATAATCTCTAGGTCCATCCAAACATTGTTTTATTTAAGGTTGTTTATCTTCTTGTTATTGAACTAAATCCTTAAGATAGGTGGAATCTATTTTTGATTTATCTTTATTTTCTACCTATTATAGATGTTTTAAAATGAAAATTAAATGGCTTTGACAATTGTGGTTCTGTGTCTTAGATATAACAAATATCTAAGGCAATATACTATTGCCTTTAAAAATATGTATTATTTAGTATTTTTATACTTCTGTTTCTGTATAGTTATCAGTTTGTCAGGTTCTGTGTATTATAAGGAAATTTAAATATTTGCATTTCTTCCTCATTTCTGATGGTATCTCTTCATTTACTCATGTCACCCTTTATGTCTCATTACTTTATATTTTTTACGTACATCTGTATATACTAAACAGAGGTTCAAGTGAAGGAAGTATGTGTACATGTACATCGTTATTTTGCATTAAGGAGGAACTAGAATTCAGGCCTCTGTCTCAATCCAATTCTCTTTTTAGCTTTTATTTGCTAATAAGTTATATATATGTTATATATTTTATATATATTCTAAATATAATGTTATGTATATGTAATAATAGTATATGTAGCTTACTAGCAAATAACGTATATTTAAATATTATTATGGACTACAAGGAGATCCAACCAGTCCATTCTAAGGGAGATCAGTCCTGGGTGTTCATTGGAGGGACTGATGCTAAAGCTGAAACTCCAGTACTTTGGCCACCTCATGCAAAGAGTTGACTCATTGGAAAAGACTCTGGTGCTGGGAGGAATTGGGGGCAGGAGGAGAAGGGGACAACAGAGGATAAGATGCCTGGATGGCATCACTGACTCGATGGACATGAGTTTGAGTAGACTCTGGGAGTTGGTGATGGACAGGGAGGCCTGGTGTGCTGCGATTCATGGGGTCACAAACAGTCGGACACGATTGAGCAACTGAACTGAACTGAAATATTATTATAAATATCCAAGAGGGCTTATTCTTATTGGGCTTTAGAAATAAACTTACTATTTTAAAAAAATGAGTTGCTTAATAGAATATTTTTTTCTACATTTTGGAGAAGCAAGTCAGTTAAAGTAATTAAACCATCATTAAACATTTGAAAGTTGTTTAAAGTTGAAACATTAACCATTTTTTCAGTTGTTGTTAAGTACTGTTTTGAAATTAATTCTTTAATAACTTCATTTCTTCAGTAATCTGAAGATGTCCACTTACTGTTATACTCATCTTAGTTTTATATTTTACTTTTTCTTATTTCCACATATTTTTAAGACATATGACTATATCCAGGCATGTAAGTGTGATATTACTTTTTATTATTAGTGGTGCTTTTATAAATTTATGTTCTCCTAATTTTATGATTGGACTTAAGAGTTTCATATTGGTTTTTATAGAGAGAGATTTGATTTTTTTTAATCAATTCATATTTTACTTCCACTTTATTTCTGGTTTTCCTTAATTTAGCTTATTTTATAGTTCATTTTCTTAATATTTTATCATAACATATTTGTCTTATAAGAATAGTGAAATGTTAGTGTTCTTGTTTAGGGATTTGATTGTATCCCTTGAAATTCAGCCTGCATTTCGATGGCTAACAGAGTGTTTGGGAAGCTGTGATCCTGTGATGTAATAAGATACACACTGTAGCTGAGGGCTCAGATCTGGAGGCTGACTGCCCGTGCTGAGTCCTGGCTCCTCCACTCTGGCCCAACGGTCTAGATTTGTTGTTGTTGTTCAGTCACTCGGTCGGTTACAACTCTTTGCAACCCCATGAACTGCAGAACACCAGGCCTCCCTGTCCTTCACTATCTCAGGGAGTTTGCTCAGATTCATGTCCATTGAGGAGTGATGCTGTCTAACCATCTCATTCTCTGTTGCCCCTTTCTTCTCCTGGCTTCAGTCTTTCCTAGCATCAGGGTCTTTTCCAATGAGTCAGTTCTTCACATCAGGTGACCAAAGTATTAGAGTTTCAGCTTCAGCATCAGTCCTTCCAATGAATATTCAGGACTGATTTCCTTTAGGATGGACTGGTTGGATCTCCTTGCAGTCCAAGGGACTCTCAAGAGTCTTCTCCAACACCACAGTTCAAAAGCATCAATTCTTTGGCAGTCAGCTTTTCTTGATTGTCCAGCTCTCACATCCATACATGACTACTGGAAAAACAATAGCTTTGACTAGATGGAAATTTGTCAGCAACATAATGTCTCTGCTTTTAATATGCTGTCTAGGTTGGTCATAGCTTTTCTTCCAGAGAGCAAGCGTCTTTTAATTTCATGGCTGAAGTCACCATTTGCAGTAATTTTGGAGCCCCTCAAAACAAAGTCTCTCACTATTTCCTTTGTTTCACCATCTATTTGCCATGAAGTGATGGGACCAGATGCCATGATCTTCAGTTTTTGAATGTTGGGTTTTAGGCCAACTTTTTCACTGTCCTCTTTCACTTTCATCAGGAGGCTCTTCACTTTCTGCCATAAGGATGGTGCTATCTGCATTTCTGAGATTATTGATACTTCTCCCAGCAGTCTTGATTCCAGCTTGTGCTTCATCCAGCCCAGTGTTTCTCATGTTGTACTCTGCATATAAGTTAAGTAAGCAGGGTAACAATATACAGCCTTGACATACTCCTTTCCCAATTTGGAACCAGCCTGTTATTCCATGTCTGGTCCTAACTGTTGCTTCTTGACCTGCATAAGAGGTCAAGGTTTCAGGAGGCAGATCAGGTGGCCTGGTGTTCCTATCTCTTTCAGAATTTTCCAGTTTGTTGTGATCCACACAGTCAAAGCCTTTGGCATAGTCAATAAAGCAGAAGTAGATGTTTTTCTGGAACTCTCTTGCTTTTTTGATGATCCAACGGATGTTGGCAATTTGATCTCTGGTTCCTCTGCCTTTTCTAAATCCAGCTTGAACATCTGGAAGTTCATGGTTCACATACTGTTGAAGCCTGGCTTGGAGAATTTTGAGTGTTATTTTGCTAGCGTGTGAGATGAGTGCAATTGTGTGGTAGTTTGAGCATTCTTTGGCATTGCCTGTCTTTGGGATTCGGAGAAGGATTAGAATGAAAACTGACCTTTTCCAGTCCTGTGGCCACTGCTGAGTTTTCCACATTTGCTGGCATATTGAGTGCAGCACTTTCACAGCATCATCTTTTAGGATTGAAATAGCTCAACTGGAATTCCATCACTTCCACTAGCTTTGTTTGCAGTGATGCTTTCTAAGGCCCACTTGACTTTGCATTCCAGGATGTCTGGCTCTAAGTTGAGTGATCACACCATCGTGGTTATCTGGGTCATGAAGATCTTTTGTGTAATTGTTCTGTGTATTCTTGCCACCTCTTAATATCTTCTGCTTCTGTTGGGTCCATACCATTTCTGTCCTTTATTATGCCCATCTTTGCATGAAGTGTTTTATTGGTATCTCTAGTTTTCCTGAGATCTCTAGTCTTTCCCATTCTATTGTTTTCTTCTATTTCTTTGCATTGATCACTGAAGAAGGCCAAGCTTTGAGAAATACAGAAACAGGCATGTAGGAAGGGCAAACAGGGTCACCCATGGTGCAACCATCATCTTCTGGGGAAGATGACCCAGGAGAGGGAATATTTGGATTGGCTCTTGAGTCAGTAGGAGTTTCCAGATAGATATGAGAGCATGGGGCATGATCCTGCATTCAAGCCTAGACCTAAGAAGAGGCCCCATGATGGGGACATCCAGGCTCAAGGGGGCTGGAGCATTTGGTGGAGAGAGGCTGGTGGAGTTGGGGTGACCCCAGAAGCAACAGATGACCTGAATTCTTTCTCAACCCCACTCTGCTCTTACAGAGGAGTTTCTTATACATGTTATGTATATGAAGCATGTGTTTTCCTTTGCCCTCAGAGTTGTATTTATGATTATGTTTGTTTTCATTTCTGCTTACTCTGGGGTGGATTTTTCCTTCAATTTGGATTGAAAAGATCACAGTATTTTATTTGTTTTTCTGCCGTTTTTAAAGCAGGTTTGCATATCCACACAGGTGGCGTTCCGGGTCTTTGTTCTCCCTCTCCAAAGGCCAGTAAGTGTCCAGCAAACTCCCATTGCTGGGTTGCACAGAGCTAGTTTTAGGAAATGGTGTTCTCCACTTTACCTACCCCTGTCCAGAGCTCTTCTTTGAAATTCTGTGTTTTCTCGTAGTATTGCATTGAACTCTTCTGTTTTTCTTGATGCTTCTGGACTCTCAGCGTGTGGGCACCCTGGTTTCCTCAATCTGTGCATTTTTTTGTTTCTTGTGCTAGTCCTCATTTTACTGTGGCTCTGGGAGTTTGTTGTCATTGTTTCAGAGCTTCAGGTTTTGACCTGTAGCATTGTAAAAAGATCTTCCCTGGTGGCTCCAATGGTAAAGAGTCTGCCTGCCATGTGGAAGATCCCCTGGAGAAGGGCATGGCGTCCCAACATCCCACTCCAGTATTCTTGCCTGGAGAATTCCATGGACAGACGAGCCAGGAGGGCTGCAGTCCATGGAGTCGGACACGACTGAGCGAGTGACACAGACACACACAGACACACACAGACACAGACACACACACACACACACACGAGAAAGAGCGCTGGGCTAAAAGTCTGAAGGTCTGGTTTTGGCTCTTTCGTGAAGAATGAAAACCCTCTCTACTCCCACATGGTTGCTCACATGTCGAACAGTTGTGAAGAACAGTGAGACCTTGGTGAAGCCAGTCTTCTCTGGTTCTAGTCCTGTACCTGGAAAATCAGGAGGGTTGAAATAAATCAGTTTTTTCCTGAAGCATCTTCCTTGGAGCACTGATGTGATGAACTAGTTAATAACATATTCCATGGAAAGAGATTTCGTATCATTTAAATTAGGATATCCTGGGGCTTCTCGGAGAGTTTAGTGTTGCATCATGAGGGAGGTAGTGTGTGTATTTGCTGTGTTCACCCAGGTTGCTTGACCAGGAGGATTCTTTTTCATATTGTGGCCTGTGAGACATAGAAACATTCAGTATAACACACTTGAGAAATACTGCTACGGTGCCGTGCTCAGTCATGTCTGACTCTGCAATTCCATGGACTGTAGCCCACCAGGCTCCTCTGTCCTTGGGATTTCCCAGGCAAGAATACTGGAGTGGGTTGCCATTTTCTCCTCCAGGGGATCTTCCCGACCCAGGGATTGAATTTGTGTCTCCTGCATTGCAGCAGGATTTTTTTTTACCATTGAGCCACTAGGAAGTCCTTGAGAAACACTAGGCTACATCATTTTTAAGATTTCTTTCAGCTTATGAGTTGCATGCTTCTGTGAATATAGTAAAAGCCACTGAATTGTACACTTTAAAAGGAAAGAATTTTCTCAAAGCTGTTACATAAAACTTTCTTTCATGGTTCTTGAATTTTCAGAACTGTGACTACCTGGCATTTCTGCCTTTTACAATGTATTTTTAAATTCTTCTTTGGAAAAACCCATATACCAGCTTGTACATTTGACATCCTTTACAGAGAAGGTCATTCAGTTCTAGGAAAAGTTTTCAAAGTCACTTTCCTAATTATGGCTTCTATTTGTTCCTCTCATTTACGTCTCTGTGGATATTAATCCCCTCCATCAGTTTCCCAGATTTTCCTGTTTATCTTGAATTTCCTGTTTTATTTTGTGTAGGGTGTGACACTCTGCAGACTTGTTTTTATGTATTTCTATGGTCTTTGTTTTTCTGGGTTAATTCTTTGCATCATCTCCTTCACTCGTGTTGAAAATTCTTTGATAGCACCTTTAAAATAAATATATTTCTTTTAAATTTACTGCCATCTTTCATATAGATTCCTCCTCTGCAATTTTCAAAGGTAGCATAGGGTAGTTGAGCTCAAAACAGACTCTTCCACTTCCTGGCTGGCTAGCTTTCTGAGCCTGTGTGCTTGTCTGTAAAGAGAGGACAGTGCCTCCCCTGTCAGCCTTAAATAATGTAGCATGGATTCTGCAAAGGGCTAGGTCAGGACTTTTCCTGTTTAGATAGAACTGTGTCTTGGTTGTAAATATAGTATGAAGCATTTCCCCTCACAAATTTTGTCAAAGTCATGGTCCTTACTGTTGAGGGACCAAGGAAATCGTGCAAGTTGTACATTATTCAGCTCCTCTACCCTTAATGGTGGATTTGGTTCCATAACTCACTTACCAAGGAGGGTGCTGTCCATTTACATGGAGGTGCTGAAAACACTACTGCTGTATTCCATTTGTGTGTAATCAGAGATTTGCAGCCTGTAATGGAAAAGGCCTTCTGGAGGGGATGCCAAGAGAACTAGAAAAAGCCTGTGTCCTAAAATAAACTTAGAATTTGATTATGAAGACTGGAATGTGAATGCATGAGAAGGGGATTGTATAAGACAGTAACAAGGGCTAGATGAATGGGTGGTGGTTGTGAGTAGTGATGACTGAAGAGGGGGTGGAGATGACTGGGAGGGGAGCCGGTCTGTAGAATGAGAGGCACGGAGGTGAGGACTGTTGGCTTTGGAGTCTTGCTTCCCATTTCAACAGCTCTCCCTCTAACAGGCACAAGATAAAGAGTGCCAAATATGTTAGCTTTAATGTTGGCAATGATTAGACCAGAATAAGCTTGTTTCAGCAATGATCTTTAAAGGCAGGGGGCTTCCCTTGTGGTCCATTGATTACGACTTCACCTTCCAGTGCAGGGGGTGTGGGTTTGATCCCTGGTCTGGGAGCTAAGATCCCACATGCCTGATGGCCAAAAAAACAAAACATAGAACAGAAACAGTATTTGTGTTTCAATTCAATAAAGACTTTTAAATGGTCCACTTAAAAAGACATTAAAAAAAATTTTTTTTAATGTAGCATAGAAGTGAAGTCGCTCACTTGTGTCCGACTCTTTGAGACCCGTGGACTGAAGCCCACCAAGCTCCTCCGTCCATGGGATTCTCCAGGCAAGAATACTGGAGTGGGTTGCCATTTCCTTATCCAGGGGATCTTCCTAACCCAGGGATTGAACCCAGGTCTCCCACATTGCAGGCAGTCGTTTTAACCTCTGCGCCACCATAAGAATGTATATTTTCAACTACCTTGTTAGGTCCCTTGGAGAAGGAAATAGCTACCCACTCTAGCATTCTTGCCTGGGAAATCCCATGGACAGAGGAGCCTGGGGGCCTGCAGTCCACGGGGTCTCAAAGGGTCAGACATGACTGAGCAACTAATATACTTTGTTATGTCTAAAAAATGCATATTCGTTTGGAAACATGGTAAAATACAAAAGTGCTTCAAAGAACAGATACAAATCTTGTATTCCAGAAATAGCTGCCATTTACCTTTTTCTAGGTTTCAGAGTATTGACTAGAATTATCAGTTGTTGATGTGTGTCTTCTAAGTAGTCAATCACAGTAGGCTCTGGGGGTGTTCTCATGTCAGAAATGTGCAGACCACGAAAGAGGAAGTGGGGATTCACGGAGCATCCCTGTGGTATAGAAGTCTGGGCTTCATCCACTAATCTGTAATCTGTGTAGTTGGCAGGAACACATGGCATTCGTCCAGAGCTTAGGGACTCACTGCATTTGCTAAGAAATGTGCTACAACGTCACCATCTTTTCTTGCTGAGTCTCTTTCATTTCTCATGTTGTTCACATCAGACAGTCCCTCCCTTATATATGGGATTTTATTAGGAATTTCAGAGGACGCTTCTTATAGCCTTTGCACTTGCTCAACATTCTTACTTTAAACACAGTCCCCATCATCATTTCGGAGGAGGTTGATTTGTATGAACACATCTCAGGAATTCCACCTGTGTCTAACAGACTCTGCTGACCGATTACTTAAAACGTCTTGAGAGAACGTGCCTGTGTTTCAGACTCTTATTTGTTTAACAGAACTGAGGATTCCCAAAGCAGACGCAGCACCATCCACTGGCCCAGTGGCCTTCTCCAGTAGCCGAGTCCACGGGAGAGGCTGTGTCCTTCAGTCCACCACCATCCGTGCGCTCTCCTCCCTGGGGTCTCACCCACAGAGTTAGGTGACACCAGCATCATTTGAAGGCCAGCGGACTGGCTCTGAGCTGAGACTGCTCTGTCTGTGAGTTGGTGCTGTCATTTAATGTTAAACACACCTTTGAGGTGGCACAGGAGAAAACTGCTCATTTGGGAAGCAGAGTCTTGGCGCTTCAGCCTCAGGGTTGTCTGGAACTTGCTTTCCCTCTGGCACTAGTTTGGGCCAGGCCCCTGAAACAACTTGGCCTTGTTTCCATTTTTGCTTTTTTTTTTTTTTTGCAACTCTAGAAATGGGACTTTTTGCTCAGTCGTTGAATCAAGAGAACCCTGTCAGCTTGCTATTGCTATGAAAATCTTTGGGTAAACAGGATGTGACACTAAGCTTATAGTGCTGACTCTGAAAATTGTTCATACTTACTGTGTCTTCACAGTGTGCTCTGAGAGCTAGGCATTCATTCTTTCGTTCATTTCTTTGGCTTCACTGGGTCTTAGTGGCAGCCCACGGGGTCTTTGATCTTCGTTGTGGCGTGGGAATCTTTTTCAGTTGCAGCGTTTGGGATCTAGTTCCCAGATCAGGGATTGAACCCAGGCCCCCAGCATTGGGAGCACGGTGTCTTAGCCCCTGGACCACTAGGGAGGTCCCACCATCTCTGCTTTCTTAACAGCTTAAAAATATATTAATGTGGAAATATCAACAGAATAACTTAATTGTTTTAAATTGGGTAGAAAATGTTACCCATGATCTGTCTGTCCCTTTTTATTACATGTTTTATTTTCTTTTGTCCCTTTCAGGCAAGAGCACTCACTTGTGTATTTGTGGTAATACCTGCTAGATAAAATCGGAATTTCTCTAGTTTTTTTTGTTTTTTTTTGTTTTTTAACCTCTAGGTGACCACAAGCAGAGTTGTAAAAACAGTTTACACCATCTAAAGGAATGTAGAGGATGAAGCAAGTAAAATAGTTCATATGATAAGAAAAACATAACTGTCAGGAACAAAATCAGAAATTAATACAAAAATATTAGTTGTCTAAATCCATTTATGTTTACCATATCTCTATACAAAAGATTATAACTAAGATTAGGATAAAAAAGAAATTAACAAACTAGATCATAGCTAACTAAAAATATTTAAATGGTGATACAAAAGTAAAAGCTAAAGTGCAGACAAAATAAATCAGGTGTATGTGAATGGAAAAAAAGACAGTAATGATAATTTCAGAATTGAAGGCAAAATGTATTAGAGGGAACAAAGCTGGTTTCAAATGTTACGGTACTTGACAACTAAACTGTAACAATCTTAAAGTTATTTCTTCCTAAGAAACAGCATTTTTTGTTAAACGTAATGAGAATCTGGCAGAAATGCAATTACGAGAAACTAACAACTCTGTCATTCTTCGGTATAGTTTATAATAAAATACTGACTTCTCTGCTCAGTTTTGCTATAATCCTAATACTGCTCTAAATGCAGGAGACCCAGTTTGATTCCTGGGTCAGGAAGACCCACTGGAGAAGGGATAGGCTACCCACTCTAGTATTCTTGGGCTTCCCTTGTGACTCAGCTGGTAAAGAATCTGTCTGCAATTCAAGAGACCTGGGTTCAGTCCCTGGGTTGGGAAGATCCCCTGGTGAAGGGAGTGGCTACCCACTCTAATATTCTGGCCTGGAGAATTCCATGGACTGTATAGTCCATGGGGTCACAAAGAGTCAGACACGACTGAGCAACTTTCACACTCTAATACTGCTCTAAAAAAGTTAACTTTACTAATTAAAAACAAACCTGGAATGTTTTCCAGTGTTCTGAAATAATTTGTGAGAAGCTGATTACTGCAAAATTAATTACTAAAAAATTAATTTTGCAGTAATTAATTTGTGAGAAGCTAATTACTGCATTGTTGTTGTTCAGTCACTAAGTTGTGTCCAACTATTTTTGACCACATGGACTGCAGCACACCAGACTTCCCTGTCCTTCACTTATCTCTGGGAGTTTGCTCAGACTCATGTCCATTGCGTCAGTTATGCCATCCAACCATCTCATCCTCTTTTGTCCCCTTCTCCTCCTGCCTTCAGTCTTTCCCAGCATCAGGGTCTTTTTCAATGAGTTGACTCTTCGCATCAGGTGGCCAAAGTATTGGAGCTTCAGATTCAGCACCAGTCCTTCCAATGAATATTCAGGGTTGATTTCCTTTAGGATTGACTAGTTTGATCTCCTTGCAGTCCAAGGGACTCTCAAGAGTCTTCTCCAGCACCACAGTTGGAAAGCATCATTTTTTCAGTGCTCAGCCTTCTTTATGGTCCAGCTCTGTGTGACTACTAGGAAAATGACTACATGGACCTTTGTCAGCAGTGTGATATCTCTGCTTTTTGATATGCTGTCTAGATTTGTCATAGCTTTTCTTCCAAGGAGTAAGCGTCTTTTAATTTTGTGGCTGCAGTCAATCTGCAGTGATTTTGTAGCCCAAGAAAATGAAATCTGACACTGTTTCCACTTTTTCCCTATCTATTTACCATGAAGTGATGGGACCAGGTGCCATGATCTTCAATTTTTGAATGTTGAGTTTTAAGCCAACTTTTTCCACTCTCCTCTTTCACTTTCATCAAGAGGCTCTTTAGTTCTTCGATTTCTGCCATAATGGTGGTGCCATCTGCATATGTGAGGTTATTGATATTTCTCCCGGCAATCTTGATTCCAGCTTGTGCTTCCTCCGGCCCAGCATTTTGCATGATGTACCCTGCATATAAAGTTAAATAAGCAGGGTGACAATACAGCCTTGACGTACTCCTTTCCCTATTTGGAACCAGTCTGTTGTTCCATGTCCAGTTCTAACTGTTGCTTCTTGACCTGCATACAGATTTCGCAGGAAGGCAGGTAAGATGGTCTAGTATTCGCTTCTCTTGAAAAACTTTCCATAGTTTGTTGTGATTCACACAGTCAAAGGCTTTAGCATAGTCAATGAAGCAGAAGTAGATATTTTTCTGAAATTCCTTTGCTTTTTCTATGATCCAACGGATGTTGTCAGTTTGATCTCTGGTTCCTCTTTCCTTAATCCAACTTGAATATCTGGAATTTCTCAGTTCATGTACTATTGTAGCCTAGTTTGAAGGATTTTGAGCTTTACCTTGCTAGCATGTAAAATGAGTGCAGTTGTGTGGTAGTTTGAACATTCTTTGGTATTTTCCTTCTTTGGAATTGGAATGAAAACCAGTGTTTTCCTTTATATTAGAATAAAGCAAATATGTGTTTGGTGCTTGCTAATATTCAGTATTTTAACTGCTGTGTGTGTGTGCACGTGCGCGCATGCGTGTGCACACTCGCTCAGTTCCTCAGTCGTGTCTGACTCTTTTGGACCCCCTGGACTGTAGCCCACCAGGCTTCTCTGTCCATGGGATTTTCCAGGCAAGGATACTGGAGTGTGTTGCCATTTTCTCCTCCAGGGGCTCTTCCAACCCAGGGGTTGAACCCCTGTCTCTGTGTCTCCTGCACTGCAGGTGTATGCTTAACCAGTGAGCCTCTGGGAAAGCCCTCGTTAACCAGTGGTCCTACCCAATTGTCTATTGTAAGTGGAGAGACAGCACTGTCATTATGTGCAAGTGGTTTGAATGTTTCCTTGGAAAATCCAAAAGAAAAAAATGTAAGAATGTTAACAATTCCTGAGTGTAACAGACATTATACTTGAAAAAAAAATCCAAAGATTTCCACATACCAGCAATATTCACTTGAAAATGGAACAACAGATCCCTTTTTCAGTTCCAACAAAAGATATAAAATGCTTAAGAAGACACCTCAGGAAGTCCTGAGTAACTGGAGAAACACTTGGAATCTCTGTAATGACAGTGCAGTAGCTGTCAGTCCTGCTGCTTTTAATTTGGCAATAAATATGCTCCATTTAATCTGGCAGAGATTCATGCTTTTATTCTTCATGGCTTCCTCTGGAGGCAGATTAAAGCTTGCCAATGTTTTTTCCTTCCTTTTACCAGTACGGAAACCGAGGCTTTTTTTTTGTCGTTTTTGTGACACAGTGTATCAGGGCACAATTCATGAGACAGAAGCCGGTGTGATACCAACTCTTGATGTCCTAGCCTTTTCATACTAATCTATTTTCTGTGTTTTCTTCAGGGTACATGTATTTCTTTAAAAATTAAGCTGGGAATTGAGTGTCAAACTGAGAATAATTCTTCTTTCTCTGCTGAGCTGTGGATATTTTAATTTGTAAGGACTCCCGTGGATCACTTTTGTTTTGAATTGTTTTGGTGAAAAGAGGGAAACATATTTCTACAATTTTAATGGCTGTTCATTGTAATTCCTTAATGAGTGATCAGACTAGAAGTGGAATTAATTTTGTAGCTATGCTTGCTCCTGGGATAATGTAGTCAAGCTCCATAAAGAGCCTGGGACTTTCTTCACAGGTTAATTTTTATTTTATTGATTTACTTATTTAGCTAGCTAGCCATGTCAGGTCTTAGTTGCCGCTCGTGGCATCTTAGATCCCTGACCAGGGATCGAACCTGGGCCCCCTGCATTGGGAGCTCGGAGTCTTAGCCACTGGACCACTGGGGAAATCCCCACAGTTTAATCTTTAAAGAGGTGTACTGCTCTGGTTTCCCAAGACGTTTCTAACAAATTACCACAAACTTCATGGCTTAAAATGACTGAAATTTTCTCTTTCACAATTCTGGAGGCTCAAAGTCCAAAGTCTCTGGGTGCAAATCAAGGCGGTGGGCAGTGCAGCCTTTGGAGGCTGTAGGGAAACTCCATTCCTTGCCTTTTGCCTCTGGTGGTCACCTAGATCCTTGGACTGCGGCCATTTCACTCCGATCTCTGCCTCTGTGGTCATAGTGCCACCGCCTCTACTTCCATCAGGTTCCCTGGTGGCTCAAATGGTAAAGAATCTGCCTGCAATGCAAGAGACCCAGGTTCAATCCCTGGGTCAGGAAGATCCCCTGGAGAAGGAAACAGCAACCCACTCCAGTATTCTTGCCTGGGAAATCCCAAGGACAGAGGAGGCTGGTGGTCCCCAGTCCGTGGGGCTGCAAGAGCTGGACACGACTTAGCGACTAAACCACCACCTACTTGCATCAGCTCTGTTTCCCTCTTATAGGGATACTGTTGATTGTATTTAGTGCCCTCTGGATAATCCAGGAACTGGCCCTCTTCTCCAGATCCTTCATTTAATCACACCTGCATCTCTCTCCCTGAAGAATGCATGCTCTGGAGGCAGTTGGAGCAGAACTTACATACTAGTCAATTGCTAGCCCCCGACCTTGGCCAAGCTACCTAACCTCTTTGCACTTCAATTCCTTCATCTGAAAATGGAACTAATACACACCTATCTCGGACTCTTCGAAAGGGTTAAGAGAAATAATGTTAATTCAGCTATTACTTGGTTTCTTATTTTCTTGAGTTGACAGCTTAATTTGGACTCGTGTGTGTATCTCCAGAGCTCATTCCATCCCGGACACAGTAGTTGTCTGATAAATGTTGACTGAGTAGTTTTCTGCCCTCTGAAGGGGAGTGTGGCATTGCACTGCCATCTGCTGGACCTCGGCTGGGGTCAGCTTGGTAGTGATGGCCCACCCCTGTGTGAGAGTTGAGAGCCATTAACTTGGGAAACTGGGGAGATCCATGCAAAGCAGAAACCCTAACACTGTGGTTTCTGTGTAAATGGGCTAAGTTGAGTGCATGTGTGATGCAGGGGAAGAACTTTTTTTATTAACTTATTTTTGGCTGTGCTGGGTCTTCATTGCTGGGTGGGCTTTCTCTGTTGTGGCACGTGGGGGGCTACTCTCTAGTTGCACCGGCTTCTCACTGCTGTGACCTCTCTTGTTGCAGAGTACAGGCTCAGTAGCTGTGGTGCATAGGTTCAGTTGCTCTGTTCAGTTGATCTGTGAGATCTTCCCAGACCAGGGATCAAACCTGTGTCTCCTGCATTGGCAGATGGATTCTTTACCGCTAGACCACCAGGAAGGTCCAGGAAGGAACAACTGATCCAGAAAGTTATAAATGGCATAATGAGTGTCCAGCTCTTTCCACACACACGCGCTTTTCATAAGAGATTGATTTTTCACCTTTGGTATCTTGGCTTTGTGGGCTTCCCCAGGGGCTCAGCAGTAAAGAATCTGCCTGCAGTGCAGGAGATGCACGTTCCATCCCTGGGTTGGGAAGATCCCCTGGAGGAGGAAATGGCAACCCACTCCAGGATTCTTGCCTGGAGAATCCTGTGGACAGAGGACCATGGCTGGCTATGGTCCTTTGGGTCGAAAAAGAGTCAGATACCACAGAGCAACTAAACATATGCATACACACACACACACACACATCTTGGCCTGGTGCTCACAGTCGGTGTAAACATCTCGCGGTTAGAGAAGGGAGCTTGTTTCATTCCTGTGAGGGTCCCCTCAACTCGGTGTTGCGCTCCTTGAGAACACAAGTTAGCGAGGCAGTGATGTGTGTGTTCTCTGGCTGCCTGCCGAGCACTTGCGGGGGTGACATGGGATTGAGCACTCAGCCTGAAGCTTGCTGCCAGCAGAGTGAAGGGTTACGGGGCACGAGCAGTTACTGGCCCAGCCGTGGCCTTGGTTCACGAGTCATTTGGCTCCTAGTGCTCTTGAGTCACAGACTGTCCTGCACATCTCCTTGCTGACTCATCTGTGCCCTGTGTAGGGTCCGGGGGCCTCCTGCAGTGATCAGGCATCACGTCACTGAGGAATATGGTGGGGGCTGGGCTCAGGGAACCAACAGCCCCTCTTCTCAGACTCATTATGCCCCAGTCTGGCTGCTTGCAGGGAGAAGAGGCAGCTGGAGCGTTGGAAAGGGAGTTCCCTGGGAGCAGCAAAAGGAGATGCCCAGGACAGGGTGCTGAGTGCAGGGTGGAAGAGCATCGCGTTGCAGACGCCCGAGGGAGGGAGAAAGGAACACTTCTGAGCGTGCGTCAGGACTTCGGGGCATTTAGGGTTTATGTTTAGGGTTTATATCGCTATATCCCTAGTGATAGGTGATACTTAACACCTGGCATTGCCACATTTAGGGTTTAATCTACCTCCCTTTCATCCTGATGATGCCTTTTAGGTGCTCTTGCTGCTAAGCCGCTAAGTCACTTCAGTCGTGTCTGACTCTGTGCGACCCCATAGACGGCAGCCCACCAGGCTCCCCCGTCCCTGGGATTCTCCAGGCAAGAACACTGGAGTGGGGTGCCATTGCCTTCTCCAATGGATGAAAGTGAAAAGTCAAAGTGAAGTCGCTCAGTCATGTCTGACCCTCAGCGACCCCATGGACTGCAGCCCACCAGGCTCCTCCATCCATGGGATTTTCCAGGCAGGAGTACTGGAGTGGGGTGCCATCGCCTTCTCCATTAGGTGCTCTTACCAGTTGCTTATGGCCACAGATCAGCAGATTTTGAAAGAGATCTTTCGTGGAAGGAGAAACTAAATGTATTTAACCAGGAAAGAGCAGGACAGAGATTTGAGAGTCTCTCAGGCTCTAGACAGTACTGGACGAATGCAAAAGTAGGAAGTGAAATCTGGATCCTCAGTTTCTAAAGTGTCCGGAGAAGAGAGGTGATGACCGGAAGCAATCTGACAATAGCACTGAGTTGTGGGGTCGAGAGTGAGGGGGTCCCAGCAGGGAGAGCGGCTGAGGCTGGACCCGGGGACTGGCTCCCGACAGTGCTGACTGCGAGTCTCTCTGGGTCCTGTGGGTATACCCAGGAGGAGGACGTGCAGTCCCTCTCTTGTCGAAGTCACCTGTCCCAAGGATCAGCTCAGCTCATCACTGGACTCCACCAAGTTCTCCACAGGTGCACAGAGAGACCCAGTGGCAGGAGGGGCTGTGGGCCCAGCCCTCCCGGGAGGGTCTTTCTGGCTGAGCAGAAGGAGAGGTGCTCTGAGCTCACAACCATGGACGGGGCCATTTCCCCAGAAGTCTTCAGATCGCTCTCTTCTATACTGCTTAATCTGTTTAAAGTAACTAGAAGGGAAAAGACACTTTTGAATTTGAGAAAACAACGCTTTTGTTGTTCAGTCGCTCAGTCACGTTAGACTCTTTTCAGCCCCATGGACTGCAGCACGCCAGGCTTCCCTGCCCTTCACCATCTCCCAGAGCTTGCTTAAACTCATAAACTTTGAGTCGGTGATGCCATCCAACCATCTCATCCTCTGTCGCAATGTTAATGATAGATCTTAAGCCAATGACTCTGTTTTCATTTTTTTCCTTAGTGTCAAATCAACAGTGCCTTGACTTCCTTCCATACTGCTCTGGAACTTGCAGTAGACCAGAGGGAAATCCAGCATGTTTGTCTCTATGAAATTGGTAAGTGTTGAATGTCGCTCCAGTCGCCTGTCATGAAATAGTATATTAACACAGCAGTTTGTGTCCAGCTTCTTGTCCTGCAAGTGTTAATGCATTCCTGTGCGCTCTTTCACTATTAACGCTGTGCAGTTTGTGTCTTTGTGAAATGCTGGCTGCCTTTTGTAATAACAGTACTTTGTTACCATAGCGGAAGTAGCTATACTTATCTCAGTGAATTCTCATTATTTCTTTCCAATAATTTGTTCCTTTGACGATTTGACTCTAGGCTAATAGGCACAGTTGAATGAATAGAGTAAGAACCAATTTTGGAAAAAAAAAAAAAAGAACCAATTTTGACTCTTTTATTGGACTGGATATTAGAATTCAGAACTGTTATCTCTTCCCTCCTTAGGAGAGATTGGGTGAATGGATTCCAAGCCCAGTTAGCTGTTCTGCCAACTAACTAGGAGACCTCGCCCTGCAGTAGCCCTTGGAGCAGCTGTGTGGTTTAGATGAAAGTACCCACATGAGCGTGAGGCAGGGTACTTGGCACACGTGTTAGCCACTCCCTCCTGCTTCTCCCCTCTCGGGAGATGCATTTATAGACAGACCCGGAGACATTTGTTTGCCCAAGATTTAGCCCCCCTCTCCCAAAGGGGGAGATCCCTCCCCCAAAGTTGTTGCTATAATTTTTTTTTTTTTTGGCTGACTGCACTAAAATACATTAGTGATTCCATAATCCTTGACTGTGACAGTGGCTTAATTATGCTGAGATGCATAAACACAACTTTGGACTTGAAACAGCAGAAACACGTTTTAGTAAGGGATTCATGCTTTTTAGAGTTTGAGCCAAGACTTCAAGGTCACACTGTATATAGCACACGTACAAGGAATGAAGGAGGGAGCAGAGACAGGAGAAAAAATGAGGTGGTGATGAGAACCAAAAGTTAAATTAAGACTCCAAAGGCTGTCATCAGAGACACAAAAGAAGAGATGGAGGAAGCCTGGGGAGGCAGTTGTCACCTGGCAGCGTGGACCTTACAGTGCCTGCTGCTTGCTTGCCTGCCATAGATATATTTGTCTTCCTGAATCTTTTTTTTTTTTTTTTTAAAGAAGAGTGCTAACTGATTGAGAACTGCCCAATAAACAGTATTACGTTTTATACGTCTGTTATAGCTTAGAAAGTGAAGATCAAATGTGATCCAGTGGGAAATATATTTTTCTGCAGTCTCACCTCTGCTGGGGGCCTTCCCTGGTGATGGCTCAGTGGTAAAGAACCCACCTGCCAATGCAGGAAGTTTGAATTTGATCCCGGGGTCAGGAAGCTTCCCTGGAGAAGGAGATGACAACCTTTTCCAATATTCTTGTCTGGGAAATCCCCTGGACAGAAGAGCCTGGCGGACTACAGTCCATGGGGTCACAAAAGAGACATGACTTAGCAACTGAACAACAACAACCGACTTGCTGGAGCTCTGGTTTGTAGCCATAATGTAGAAGGGAATATGAGACACAGTAGTATAGAACTTGAAGAACTGGCTTTGGTGACCTTTCATGTTTCTTGTTTAGGATACTCTTTTTTTCTTCTAGTTTCGTGGAGATAGAGTTGACATGTAACATTGTAGTAAAGTGTCCAACATAAAGATTTGATACTGTATATATTGTAGACTGATCATGGTGGCCTTTTCTTGTGTGCGCACCACTTCTGGGTCTGTGGAGGGGCAGAATGTTAGAGCTGAAGAAAGCTTAGAAATCATGGAACCCAGGGCTGGGGACTTAGGGTTAACCTGGGGTGCGGGTGGAGGGCGGGAACAGCACAATCAGAACTCAACCTCCTTATTTTGGTTTGGTGCTACCTCCCACCTCTACTTTTGCACTGAATCCAAGTCTTACCCTGAAGTCTATTTTAGGATGGAAATAATCAGCCCCAGGTTTTACTCTAAAATACGTCAACTTCATATCATATCCCGTGGAGTCTGACGCTGAATTTCCTGGAAATGTGGCTTCCCCTCATCCCTGTAGGGTGTCAGGTGATGTGACTTCTTCGTGGAGTGGATAACAGAATTTGTTAGGCAGATCGCAGAAAGGAGAGCGCGATGGCCTTTGATCCTCAGCCCTTCCCTCTTCTAAGCCGTGTGACCCTGAGCAAGTCACGAAGCCTCTTCATGCCTTAGGCTTTCTCCTTGGTCAGGTGCGGCACCATCAGCCACCTTTCCAAGACTGCACTGGGATTAGAGAGAATTACATCAGGTGCCTGGCACACACAGGGCTGGCTCTATGATGAGGAGCTGCTGTTACTAACAGCAGAGGATAAAACTCCTTATATCCTTGCTGCTGTTGCTTCTCCCCACCCCTGCCTACCCCCAGGATGCCAGCCTAAGGATGTTTTGCTCTGAGAGAGCTGGGTCCTTTCTCTGCCCCTCAGAGGGAGGGTGGCAAATACTGAATGTCTCACTGGCTCGCTCTCTACTGCTCTGAGCAGTTTGCTAATTACCAGTGATCGTGAACGCGCTGGTGAGTATGTGAGACTTCTGAGGTGGTCACCGTGTTATATAATCTAGTAGCATCGTTCCTTTTTCTCTGCTTGTTCTTGGGAGAGAAGCACTGCTGTGCTTAGGTTTATTGCACAACTGGAGACAAATTAGACCATTTTCCTCAAAATCTTTACGCCTTTCCCTTCTATACTGCCTCACCAGTTGTGAAATCAGAGATGCTGTGTCTTCCTCAAAGCATCCCACTGAAAATGGTTAAGAAGAAAAAGAGAATTATGAAGTTCTCAGGTGGTTTACATGGAACACTTGCAGAGGAAGTCAGCAGGATGAGAGATGTGTAACCTACAGATGGGCTGAAAAGCCCGTTATTTTGCTGTTCAGTCGCTAAGTCGTGTCCGACTCTGGCAATCCCACGGACTGTAGCTCACCAGGCTCCTCTGTTCATGGGATTTTTGAGGCAAGAACACTGGAGTGGGTTGCCACGTCCTTCTCCAAGGGATCTTCCCAATCCAGGTATCGAACCTGTGTCTCCTTCATTGTCAGGCGAATTCTTTACCACTGAGCCGCCAGGGAAGCCTGTGTTACTTTAGGATCCTTTTCTAAAAACATCTGTTTCACAGGTTGGTGCAGCATGATAGAGCTGAATTTCAAGGACGCGTTCAATTCCTTTGAGAGGCTAAAAAACGAGTCCCGGTGGTCCCAGTGCTACTATGCCTACCTAACTGCAGGTGAGTGGATCCCGGCACACGTGGTCACAGCACGCCCTCCTCTCTCTCAGACTAGCGCCCTCTGGCTGTTGGATGGAGAGCGACGGGCAGAGGGTGCGGAAGAGTGTTCTTGACAGTTTCCCACAGCACGTGTTGTTGTTTCTGTTCAGTTGCTGAGTTGTGTCTGACTCTTTGAGACCCCGTGGGCTCCAGTAGCCAGGCTCCTCTGTCCTCCACCATCTCCCGGAGCTTGCTCAAACTCACGTCCCTTGAGTTGGTAATGCCATTGGACCATCTTGTCCTCTGTTGTCCCCTTCTCCTCCTGCCCTCAATCTTTCCCGGCATCGGGATTTTTTTCCAGTGAATCAGGTCTTCAGATCAGGTGGCTAAAGTACTGTTTTGGACTGCAGGTAAATAGCAGCTGAATACAGCTCCCACTCACCCATTGGACTGTTGGGAAGTTCAATGCTGCACGCCCTGCCCCTTCCAGTGGCCCCCCCAGGGCTGGGTCCGTCACGTGCTGGTTCCTGGACATGCCTATTATGACCTTCTCGTTTTCGTACACTTTGTCCTAAACAGCCTCAACTTACCCTCGCCCCTCTCCTTTTTTTCCTCAAATCTATTTTTCGTTTATCAGGCGCTTAAAGAATTTTAAAGCATTGAACACGTCTTTTAAATCGTGTTCACATCTTCGTTTGCATTGTTAGTGCCCTCGTTTTGAGCTGCGCAGGTTTTGAGTACTCTGTTCCAGCCTTGTTTTGCCTCTTAACCCTGTTATAATTAGTGTGATTTTGCAGAGCACAAGGTGTTTCAACACTGCATGTCATTATGGCAGAAACAACTTATACTTACATGCTGCCACCTAGTGGACAGAACAGCTGTCTGTGCCCTGAGCCCCATGAATTGCCTGTGTGATGCAGAATGGTTTAGGTAGGGATTGAAGAGACCCAGGGAGTGTACTTCTCCTGCCTCTAGCAATGAGCTTTCCTTACACACCCACAGAAGTGATTCTTTTACTTAAAATTTAAAACTGATCCAAGCATTATTTTAAATATATTCTTATTTCTCTGAAGGTTTGCATTTAACAGAACATCTCCTGTCATTCCGTCCCTGCAACTGGTCTCTTTAAAGTGGGAAAAGAATTAACAGTGACCTGTGTGTATATCCAGAATGTTCTGGAACTGCAGTCCATTAGCAATCAGGATGGAAGCTCTTATACCCGCAGGCCTTCCTATAGACCCCACAGGGTGTTAATCCATTTTCATCTGGCTCTTGTTGTTGATGTTTGAGTAGGATTATTTTCAGTATGCTGCTAGGATACTTTAAGGGTTGGTTTACAGAACTCAGAGGCATCTCAGATGAAAATTGCAGCTGTTTATTGGGTGGGCTTGGTGTGCCCTGCACGGTGATGAACCAAAACAGAGAGGCTGCTGTGCTGTGGTGTGATTTATTTATTTGGTTTATTTTAATTGGAGGATAATTGCTTTACTATATTGTGTTGGTTTCCGCCATATATCAACATGAATCAGCCGCAGGTATACATATGTCCCCTCCCTCTTGAACTTTCCACCCCTTCCCACCTCTTAGGTTGCCACACAGCACCTGATTAGGGCTCCCTGCATAATACAGCACTTTCCCACTGGCTGCCTGTTTTGCATGTGGTAGTTATGTTTCCATGATACTCTCTCCATTCGTCTCACCCTCTCACACATTGTGTCCACATGTCTGTCTCTATGTCTGTGTCTCCATTGCCTGATGAATGGATAAAGCTGCGGTATATATATACACAATAGGATATCCCTTAGCCATAAAAATGAACACATTTGAGTCAATCCTAATGAGGTGGATGAACCTAGAGCCTATTATACAGAGTGAAGTAAGTCAGAAAGAGAAAAACAAGTATCACATATTAACGCATATATATGGAATCTAGAAAGGTGATACTGATGAGCTATGTGTTTTTTTTTTAATCTTTGTGGAGCATAGTGCATGAAGAAATAAATGTACAGTGTGGCTCTATAGAGGAGCATTTATTCTCACTGGAAATCCCAGGATCACATCAGTTGTAGGAGATGATAAAGCATGAAAGGCTCCAGTCTCCACCTCTCCACGGGGGTTTCATGAAGATGATGTGTGAAGAGCTTCACATAAAGAGGGCTCAGGGAGGTGGGGGGGGGCTCACCGTTGAGCTCTCAGTGCAGGCTGCTTGCAGGAGCTGTTATGTGAGTTGGCTTGAAGGACTGGTATGTGTTACAGGCAGCGCCTGAGAAGATGGGCATTAAGAGACTGGAAACACTGCCACTGGGGACTTAGTTCCTTGTTGTTGGTTTTTTTTAATAATTTTTCTTTTTTTCTCTTTTTTTCTACTCTTGGCAGATTTCAATTTACAATACAGTATTATCGTCTGTAGTCACCATGTTATTATACATTAGATCTTCAAACCTTGTTTATCTTATAGCTGAGAGTTTTTTTTAAATTATGGTAACAATACATAATGTAAAATCTACTTTAACCATTAAAAAAATTTTTTTTTTGGCTATGCTGGACAGCTTGCAGAATCTTATTTCCCCAGGCTTCTTAAGGTGAAAGCCCAGAATCCTAACTACTGGACGGCCAGGGAATTCCTGTTTTAACCATTTTTAAGTGTGTGGTTCAGTGGCGTTAAGTTCTTTGATAGCCATCACCACTGCCCAACTTTCTTTTTGAAAAGTGGCACTCTATGATCTTTATTTTGTGTGTGTGTTTGTGTAGCAGAGTTTTATTAAAGTGAAAAAGGCACAGAGAAATCTTCTGACACAGAGGTCAGAAGGGGGATGGAGAGTGCCCCACTGCTAGTTTTAATCAAAGCCTTAGATACTTTTACCAGACCCATTCCCACAACATACATCTTAAATTAACAAGATTAGAACTAACAATAGAAAGGTCTTACCAGATCCACTCCCACAACATACTTCTTAAGATAACAAGATTAGTTGGAAGGTTCTTGTTAAGGAGAAACATATCCTCAAGCAAGATACATTGTTACTTTGAGTAAGACAAAACAATGTAGAAAGCGCTTGTCCTTTTCTCCTTCTTGAGGACTCCAGACCTCTATCCCCTTTGCAAAAGCCCCAGACCCCTTTCTCTTCCTTGGGGACCTGGGACTTCTTATCAACCTACTTAGGAATTGACTCTCTCATCCCCCCTTTTTCTTTAGAAGTGAAACTCTATGATCTTTCAACAAGAACTACGCACCCCCCTCCCCCGCGCCCATGCCAACGCCTAATAAACTCTGCTCCTTCTGTCTATATGAATTTGACTATTCTAGGTACCTCAAGTAGGTGGACTCAACAGTATTTGTTGATTTAGTCTGGCTTATTTCACTTAACATAGTATCCTCAAGGTTCATCCATAGTGTACTATGTGTCAGGATTGCATTCATTTTTAAGGCTGAATAATATTCCATCATGTGTACAGACCACGTTTTATTTGTTCATTGTCCGTGGACACTGGTGGTGTTCCCACCCTTTGGCTGTCGTGAATGATGCTGCTGGGAATGTGGTTCTTTTTGAAACCCTGGTTTCCGTGCCATTTAGTACATTACCCGAAGTGTAATGTAGGAAGTGGGATGGCTGGACCACATCCTTGTACTATTCTTGCAAATTTTCTACAAGTTTGAAATTACTTCAAAATAAGTTACCCCAAAACATTAGAATTATCTCTTTAAGGGCTTCCCTGGTGGCTCATTGGTAAAGAATCCACCTGCCAGTGGGGGAGATGTAAGTTTAATCCCTGATCCAGAAAAAAATGACAACCCACCCCACTGTTCTTGCCTGGAAACCCCGTGGACAGAGGAGCCTGATGGGCTACAGTCCATAGGGTCGCAAAAGAATCGGACACGACTGAGCTACTAACGACAACAATAAAGCTTAGTCCTAATGGACGGGCCAAGCATCCTAAGTCTGTGTAGGTCTCAGACTTAGGATGCTCATGCTTTCATCTGCATCCTTTGAGGCAACTGTCTGTAACTTATGAAAAGGAAGTGGTATATATATGCTTTAGGATCTGAGGTACTAGTGTTACAGACCTGCAAAGGTGATTCAGATCCTGATATTGTTGACGTTTATGACTCTCTTGTGTGCCCACATTTGCTCATTCCTTTTTAGAAAATTATGTGACTATATAATAATATTATCAGTTATGTAAGGAAACCTCAAGCTAGGGGCAGCAGAAATTACTCTTTTTCACTGATTTACTGTGTGACCTCAGTCAAGTCTTTTGACTTTCCTGGGTCTATAATACGATCAAATTGTTTTACAAAACAATCACCGACCTTCCTTCTGGTTTTGAAATGTTGTAACACAACAGATGAGGTCATTTTGGATGGGTTCAGACCCCACATCGGGACCAGTACTGCTTCCAAAACTGGGAATGGGATTATCGCTCCCTTTTCATATTCAGGCTGATCCCAGTGATTCCCAGTAGAAATCTTCTGCCTTTCCCATCACCTTGATATCCTCAGCTTTCTCCAGGCCTTGCTGCTTGTATTTCTTTGACCTTCCAGTAGCTGCTCATCCTCTGACATGCCACAGCCCTGTGCCTGGCTTGACCAAGCCCCAAAATGTGAGAATGGGACCATCTAGTTTTAGGATTGCTCAAATAAAGAAGGAAGAACTAGCAAATCAATGGACAGTCCAAGTGGGGATTGAAAAACAGTATGTGCCAAAGACAAAATCAACAAGAAATTAATGGAAAGGAATTCAGTGTCATGGGAGTTGCAAAGAGGATGACAAAGAGTGGTTGGTAAAGTCAGATGGAAGAGGTGGGACTGCAGCCTGGTATGAAGTTGGGAGAAGGGAGAGAGCAGGTGAAGCAGAGGCAGTGTGATTTGAGTCTTTGCCTGGGACTTGGGGTAGATGAAGATCAAAGTCTTAGCCCCCTCCAAGGCTCAGCTTGGCTGCTTGTTGCTCAGAGCTGTCCGACCACTCCAAAGAGAAACCATCCCTTCCCCCGTTGAGCTTTTTGAAAGTAACTTTGATGCCACGACTCCCAAGGCTCTCTTCCCTGCATCCCTTGTAGCTCTGGAATTGTGGGTGATCTCTCTCCAGCTGAAATTCAAGTTTCTTCTGGCTGTAAGCATGTGTATTTCTTCTTCACATCCTTGATGGTGGCTGTAGGTAGTAGGTGCCCAATGAACATACCTGTGACTACTTCATGACAGTGAAGGACTGTCATATACAGGACTACTTCATGACTTTCTTTCCAGGCACAGGGATATCCCTCTACCAGTGTGAAGCTTTCACAGTCCTCCCAGTTCTTGCCTAGTTTTCATTTTTCTTCCACTTTCTAAGTGTGTGAGCTCTGATGGGACTGTGCTCCGTGACAATATCTACGACGATAGTTTCCCCAACGAGTTCCTGTAAAGTTCAGGGAACCTAGCAGCAGGGAAATAATTATTGAATCAGTGGAATGAGGATCAGCAGGTTGGTTGTAGTCCCACATGTAACAGTCTTTACAAATATCTCCTCCCATTTTCTCCTTTGGTAATAACCTTTTCCAAGTGTCATCAACCTGGGTATCCCTTAGTGGTATTTTCCCCCTAAATACTTTAAAGATTATGATGATGGTTTCTTACAGTTTGTCAGGGAGCCACCGGTGATGTGGACGGGGCACAGATTGTCTTTAAAGAAGTTCAGAAGCTCTTCAAAAGGAAAAACAATCAGATTGAACAGTTTTCTGTGAAAAAGGTTTGTTGGAACTTGTTGATCTGGTGTGTCGTTTATAATGGATATTTCTAACCATGGTCACCTTGGGCAGCAAATGGAAATCCTAGGAAATTAGGAAATTCTGTGCAGAGCTGATCTCCTTGCTGAGCAAGTAGCTCACGACTGTGAGAGAATATTCTCACGAGTCATCCTGCTCCGAATGCAAAGTACTGGTTGGTTGCAAATAATTAAAGCTACTGTTAGCTATTGCTTCTTTGAATGAAGAGAGACATTACTGACCCTGTGGAGCTCATGAGCCCCTGGAGAGGGAGTGCGTATATCTGAAGGGTGAGGCAGCCTCAGAGGAGTGCAAATCAGCAGAACCTGGGCAAGAGATACAGACTCTGGGTTCTCAGCTAGTGAAACTGTCACATTGGGTGATGAATAAAAAGCAAGAGCGTGCATCAAACTGACCAGCAGAAAGGCCCAGGGCTGTAGTGAGAAAGGCCCTCATTTATTTCTGTACTTTTTTAAGAATACAGTTTAGCTGAATTACAGTAGGTTATAGGACAACTTGTCATATCCTGAATTCTGCATGTTTTTAGTTGGAAGTTTTTATTGAATGAACATTTAATGGTTTAGTTGAGTATAAACTGGGTTGTAATGGGGAATGCCCCCAAGAGGACTGGGATTAATTAGAAAACTAAAAAGTCAATAAAACCATAACTAAAAGGCCTCTAGTATTACAGCCTTCATATAAACCCATTGAGTTAATATCTGTCACCCAGCTTTTATAAATTCCTTTGACCTAAACCGAAATGAATCTGGTTTCATCCTGCAGTTTTTAAAATATGTCCTGGATCTCGACAGTAGATTGAATTGAATAATGAGAGAAAGGCATATCTACCAATATAACAAAAATAAGAAAGTAAAATTCAGAGAGAAATTTTCATTTTTAGCTTTCTTTGTGGGAGGGGATTGTTCATATCAAATATGAACCATGCATTTTTTTTAATGTCTCTAAAGTGTTTTTTTCTTAGTTTGTTTGTTTGTTTTAAATGTAGCCTAATCATTCTAACTGCTTGCAGGCAGAGAGATTTCGGAAACAAACCCCAACCAGAGCCCTCTGCGTGCTGGCATCCATCGAAGTGTTGTACTTGTGGAAAGCCCTCCCCAACTGCTCCCCCCCCAACCTACAGAGGATGAGTCAAGGTAAAAAAGAAAGTACACACAGCAGCCTGTTCCTTCAGTGTCTCACTCATCTGCTCTGACTCAGAGAGTACAAATCTGTCACTCTCTGGGACCAATGGCCTAGTGGTTAAGAAAATTCCATCACTTAGGTAATGGGGATAGAAAGCCCTGGAAGGGACAGATTCAGGAGTGTGTGGTGATGCTCTCTGGTCATTGGGGTTATTAATCTTTTGGAAATGTCATCTTAGGTATATGCTGCCCTTCTCCAGAATTGATTTTGTATTAATATTTTGGACTCAGATTTATCGGATTGTTCTGCAGTGACACTAGTTTGTGATCAAATATAGCATTTTCCATTGAATTCCAATGGAATTAGGCTAGTCTAGGTCTTTGTTGCTGCACGAAGGCATTTCTCTAGATGGGGCAAGAGTGGGGGCTGCCCTTCATTGCAGGGTGCGGGCTTCTCATTGCAGCGGCATTTTTGTTGCTGTTGTTTTGGAGCACAGGCTCTAGGGTGCAGGGGCTTCGGCAGTTGCAGCACGTGGGCTCAGTAGCGGCAGCTCCCGGGCTCTAGAGCACAGGCTCGGTAGTTGTGGCAAACGGGCTTAGCTGCTCCATGGCAGGTGGGATCTTCCCAGACTAGGGATCGAACCGATGTCTCCTGCATTGGTAAATGGGTTCTTTACCCCTGAGTCACCAGGGAAGCCCCTGAGTCCCATGCTTTTATCATCAGACTTAGATGCCTTTTGCTTATTAAGAAAAAAAACAGGTTTCCTCTCAAAGGTCAAAAAGTTTGTCAGTATTGATATTCCAGAGCAGAGTAATACATCTCCAAAAGAAGTTGTACACAGAGGCCTTGTATTTAGAGTAGGTGTGTAACCCTCCCAAGGAGACTGAAAAGTGAAAGAAAGTGAAGTTGCTCCGTCATGTCCGACTCTCTGCGACCCCATGGATTGCAGCCTAAGAGGCTCCTCTATCTATGGGATTTTCCAGGCGAGAATACTAGAGTGGGTTGCCATTTCCTTCTCCAGGAGATCTTCCCGACCCGGGGATCAAACCCGGGTTGATCCCACATTGTAGGCAGACGCTTTACTATCTGAGCCACCAGAGAACCCAAGGAGATTACTTGAAAGGAAATAAAATTGTTTTTGGATGTGCAAGTTCTGCTCTGTTACTTAAAAAGATTCATAATTTAAAACTCATTCCTGATTGTTGACGCAAGTCTGGAATATCTACCAATGTCTAACTCAAAGGAACAGTGAAGAATCTTAGGGACTATGTTCTTTTGAATGCACAAGTGTAGGCTGTGTATTTAGAGATAATTCAAACACACATGCAAATATAAAATATAATTGGCAGGCACAAGAAAGGTTATCACTTTCTTGGACTAAGGAGACTCACTAATGGATGAGGAAGGAGAACCTTCTCAGTTTGAACTCAGTAAGCTGCTAAGCAATGAGATTCTTAACTCCTGATGATACTTAAGTGAATGTATTCCCTTCTTGCTGTCTTTACTTCTCTTTAAGCTTGCCATGGAGTAGATGATTCATCTGTCATTGGATTAAAGTATTTGCTTCTTGGTGCCATACACAAATGTCTAGGGAACTCAGAAGATGCTGTTCAGGTAAACTGTTCATGTGGTGTCATAGCTAAGGAAACTGAACTATGAAAAACTACATATGGGCTTGTGAATGAGAAAAAGGAAAAAGCATTGCACAAAGCCAGTCTCCCATCACAGTGTGAGTTTCATCCACTTTATTAGATGAAGGTCATCCTCTCAGATGCCAGAAGTTGGTGATGGTTCATGTTCGTTTTTAATGTGACTTCAGAGCCTTTGAATATTTCTTCACCTTTGGGCTCCTTTTCTGGCACTATCTGTTTATCAAAGATGACAATCTCAATTGGTGGAGGAGGAAGTGAGGAGGCAGACAGTTTTGTTAATTCATTCCAATAACATCTGTATTACTTTCAGTTCTTTCAGAGAGCTGTCAAAGATGAGTTGTGTCGTCAGAATAACTTATACGTTCAGCCATATGCTTGCTATGAACTTGGCTGTCTTCTATTAGACAAACCAGAGGTAAGATCTTGCCTGTTTTCTTAAATAGTGTTCATCAGCAAAACTGTGGAAGTGAACAGGCACAAAACATCCTTCATTTAAAAGAAGTTGGTTTTTTTGTTGTTTTGTTTTCCTTGATTTCACATGGGATGAATCCAAGAAGCTACTAATCCTATATCACTGTGTTGAAGGACGTAATCTATTCCCTGGAGTTACAACGATAAACATAGCTTTTGGAACAAAAATTCATTTGAGGCAAAATCATTCTTTTTTTTTTAGAGTTATAATATGATTATAATATAATCATTATAATATGATGTAATGTGGTTTATTCAGATGAATACAGAATTACATTGTGATCCCAGTACTATCATTTATTTTTAGTGTATGATACCAATTAAGTTACTTAACCATATACTTTATTCCTAATCTATAAAACAGGATAAAAAATACCTACCTTTCCAATTTAATAAAGACTGTAGTGAGAATAAATGAGGATGATGTGTAGGATTACTTAAAATTTTTTAGAATACCTTGTAAATTTGATGGATTATTAAGATGTATATTTAAGCACAATGGTGCAGTTTTTAAAAAACAGAATTTTAACAGTGCTGGATTTGCTTAATACCGTCTTTTAGAAGCTCAGTTATTGACTATATGAAATTCTAAGTTTCAATAAATTCAAGTCAGCTTTCAAATATATGGATTTTTTTAAAAGTTGAGCTAAATCAACAGAAATATTCTAGCCTAAGCCTTAAATGTGTCACCTGATAAGTCTTGTTATTTGAAATTCTAATTTTACCAAAAGAGAAAATGCAGTTTTTATGAATTTTGGTAGAAATTTCTAATGCCATATTCTTTAAGATAATTTTTACTCTTAATGCAACCTAAAATACATATACATAAAATACAACAAGTATGATTTATCTCTTGAAAAATGAAGCTGATTGTTCTCAATTAGTATTGCCTTCAAAAAGAGATCTAGCTTACTGACTTCCAATAAACTTAAATTATTAAATTTAGATTGTTTAGTAGGATCTAAAACTATTTTAACTCTTTTAGTTGTTTATAGAATAATAGTTAAAATTATGAAAAATTATCAAGTAATTCCTTGATGTAAACATCATTATATTAAAGAAAAATCGAGTCATTACGCTTGAATGAGCAATTGACTCCCCTCTAGGTCACCATGAATTGTTGGAATTAACAAATCTTCTATTATAACATTTTCTGCTTGAGTATATATAAACATAGATGTTAAGAGATAATGTGTTTTTCTTATATTCATAGACTGTAGGAAGAGGCAGAACTCTCCTTCTTCAAGCAAAGGTAAAGATGCCCCAAAATCCCCAATCTCTCTTTTTCCAGTGACTTTGTCCTCTGTGTGTACTCTTGAGCCTGAATTCAAGAGGTTTTGTGAAAAGATTGTCCTGGTTGATAATATTTCTGGAGGGGGAAGTCATAACTGAATCAGTGAGCAGTTGATTTTTAAGTAAAATTACACAAATTCCTATGAAATTGTTCATCATGCTTTATAGAAACTCTTCTTGTTTGAGTGGGAAAATAACTTGATTTCACAACTGTGTTCGTGAGTTGAGAAGTTTAGCAGCATCTTCGAATAACATGAGGGAAATTTTCCAAAGACAGCATTTAATAACATTCAGTTGACATTTTAAAAACAGACAAGAATTTGAAGTTTGGGGAATAAATAAAAAAAAGTGAATGTGAAGCCGTTATTAGGAGCATAAGGAGTTTTACTGTGGGAAGCACAAGCTGTGGTGTGGTTAATACGGTAGTCGCACCGACAGCTTAGCTAATAGTCTCTCTCTCTGGTCTTGCAGGAGGATTTCTCTGGCTACGACTTTGAAAACAGGTTGCATGTCCGCATTCATGCTGCTCTGGCCTCAGTGAGGGAACTGGTCCCTCAGTGACAGACCCCGAGTTCCTGCTGTGTCCCTCCCCAACACAGGTTCTGCACTTTAAAAGCAGAGCACACCGCTCTTATGAAGATCAGCTTTTCTTCCGAAAACCACCTGGGCCCAGGACACGTTTCCTCAGTTAGGCTGATGTATTAAAGATCTCCTCTTTTAAACACATAGCTTAAAAAAGAAAAACGATGATGATGGTAGTAATAATAACTAACCACCTGGGGAGAGGGTTAAGTGACCTTGTTCAAACATTTTAGTTTTGTGATTTATTATTTTTAAAATAAAAGTAAACTAAATATTCAACCTGCGATCTTGTAGGAATGCCTACCTGAAGCACACATCTGACTGAGTAACACAACGTACCTGTAAAATTATTAACAGTATCACAACATAGTATTTATATTGTGTTTTGAAAAAATAGCAGTGCTTTCCAGTTTTACTTTATCCTCAAACTATTCCTGTGAATAATAGCACAGATATTCTAATCTCCATTGTCCAGAAAATGAGCCTCAGGCACAAAAAAGCAAATTGAATTATTCCAATTAATTATTCCTCTTATTATAGAGTCTTGAATAGAATGCAGGTCTCCTGACCACAGACCAAATAATTCTTTTATTGTAAAAACAAATATAACCCAGAATTCCAAGTTTTCCTTATTAAAAAAAAATACTTCTCAGCTGAAGTTGTGTCATCAAAATATTTATCTCGATTGTCTACAAAAATGTTTCAAAGGACAAACATTTTTTTCCCTTTGAAAGCCGACGTGAAAGCAAATAGAAGATAGTTTTACAGCCCAAAGTATAGCTGTTTTGTGAATGTATTAGAAGACCTAGACTACAGACAGGATTAGTAACACCTACATTATAGGTGTTTCCCTTCCTTTGTTATTAATTGTCTAATTTCCAAGTTTTGGAACTTTTTCAGCAAATTGCATGAAAAGGCTGTTCTTGAAAGCACACAGATTTTTTTGGCTCAAAGTATTTGCTGGTGAAGGATTTGCTGGGCTGTCTATTGCCAGGATTTAATCATTTTCCCCTTAGCTCAGGTTATTGATATTGTAAATAGACTTCAAAGTTATTTTTTAATCCTTTGTTGCTAATTTTTATTGTCATTGAATTTACCTCTTTGTTCAGTACTGCACACCTGTGTTTTCAAAGAATCTAAATACCTCAGTCATTTTAGAATTTATGTCATCATTGTGTGGCTAACCTGGATCAATCTTAAGGATAGTTATTTTTAAAATTTCCAGTACCCTATAGCATATCCTCTTGGGGTGTCATTTAATTTACATATCCTTTTAGCTGAAGTATAATCTCATAGAACATCAGCAGTTTTAATATTTCACTTCAAAACAAACATGGGAGGGGCAGCTAGAGCTTTGGCAGCTTTAATCTACTTAATCAGGTTTTGAGGGAATAATAGTTTCTTTAAAAAAAAATGTTTGCTCCTCACTGACTTTGGCTGAACTTGCTTCATGTTTTTTTACTTACAAAGCGCTTATTAACGTTGACTTTCTTTCTAGTGGGACTGCTGCATGGGTTTTAGATGCTAGCCAGAGAGAAAAGATGCCTACCTACTTTCATGAATGGGAAGATCCAGGAGCCAGGTAGATGCCTTCTGAAGGGAAAAATCGGTGTCTAAAAATTTTAGATACCTGGTTTGAAGGAAAGAATGTTATGAATCTTTAAAATATGGCTCTCGCCATTTTCATGTCCAATTGGTTATAGTTTATATGGCAAATTTCTCACTTATGATTGTGGAGCATTCTGAATCATGAAGTTCTTGCTCCAGTATTCATACTTATTTGAATTTTCAGATCAGGTATTGTTCAAACTACTTATTATTCAGTAGTAAAAGATTACATAAGGCTCCATACTTTTCTGCTTTAACTGCTTTAAAACTTTTTGTTTTCCCAGCGAGATCTCAGGATTTCAAATAAATCTGTGTTCAGTTCACTTCACTGAATATACATGATTGCAACACTGCTCAGTGAGTCTCTTTACTAGTCCATATATAGATCTGTTTATAAACTGTCTCTGCTAGGTTCCAGAGAAGGCAATGGCACCCCACTCCAGTACTCTTGCCTGGAAAATCCCATGGATGGAGGAGCCTGGTGGGCTGCAGTCCATGGGGTCGCTGAGAGTTGGACACGACTCAGTAACTTCACTTTCACTTTTCACTTTCATGCATTGGAGAAGGAAATGGCAACCCACTCCAGTGTTCTTGCCTGGAGAATCCCAGGGACGGCAGAGCCTGGTGGGCTGCCGTCTATGGGGTCGCACGGAGTCGGACACGACTGAAGCAACTTAGCAGCAGGAGCAGCTGCTAGGTTTGATGCAGCCCTGGCGGTTTATCTGGAACCTGGTGGTAGAGCTCAGAGAGGGGGTAGACAGTGGTTCTGAAAATACTAAAATAACAAAACTGCGCTGAGTACACAAAGCCATTAGATTCACTGCAATCTGAGTACATTATTGAGTGGAGTAATTTATAACAGTCTGGCCTGCGTGCTGTGACTTACCCAACCTGTGAGTTACTGTTATCTGCCTGGAAACCTAGTTTGGTGTAAATTGCTCTTTACCCCTCTCTGCTGAAGAAAATAATCATCATGTTTGCATCTGTGTGTGCTTTTTTAATATTGGCATCATTCCTTCCCCTTTTCCTGTTTTGGAGGCTGTCAAGTGGACCTTCTAATTTTAAGTGTCAGATATATTTTTGTATTAGATTGTGCCTATGATGAGAAAAATCTCTAATGTATATTTTCTGTACTTGGAACACAATTATAATCTGACACACTTTGAGGCATGGTCTAGTAATAATATGTACCTCTGTGATTAATGTATTTAAGATTTTACTTTTATTGGGATAGGTAGGTATCTTTTTGGTTTTAGCACATGATAGCCAAGTAAAGAATTATTACTTTCAGATGTCACAGAAAATTAGAATATTTATTGTCCCATATTGTGTAAGTCAGTTATTTAGAGAATTTGCATTTTTATCTGTCTGACAACTAAAATTGAAAGACAGTGCATACATTGTTTTTTAAAATACACACACCTTCCTTTGCTATGTAAACTGTCCTAGTTGATTGCTTCCTTAAGCAGATTGTGGTGGCAAGTATTCAAATATGGATCCTTATCTATGAAGATACATGGTCACACAGTCACGTTTTGTTTGTTATGTCTTTTTATTTTGGTTTGGATGTTGTTTGTACATTTTATTTACATATTTTTTGGCCCCACCACTTGGCTTGTGGGATCTTAGTTCCCCGACCAGGAATTGAATTCATGCCCCATATAGTGGAAGCTCAGAGTCTATCGCTGAGCCACCAGGGTTTTATTTTATAGAAAAAATCTTTTTAGGCCCAGATGCTTCCAAGAATAAGCCATAGTTGGGGTGGGGGGAGGCTTGAACTTGAACTTAGGAAAAGGAAATACTTAGAAAATTTAGAAAAGGACAGGGAAGGGAGAACAAGAAAAGGTAAAGTTAGTTCCTAAAAGGGGGGCTCCTTCAGTTAAAGTGATATTCACCCACTTGGCTAACTTGTGAAAACTAGCAAGGGGGCTGAGTTCCTAGTTGATCAGGATATTCAATAGAAGCAACACACTTGTAACTTAGATGGACTCTGGAGTGGTTCTCAAGTTGTAGTTTTACAACTACAGAGAGATACTAATTCAATAGGTTCTAAGTAGGGCTTGAGAAATCTGTATACAGGTCAGGAAGCAACAGTTAGAACTGGACTTGGAACAACAGACTGGTTCCAAATAGGGAAAGGAGTCCGTCAAGGCTGTATATTGTCTTCTGCTTATTTAATTTATATGCAGAGTACATCTGAGAAATGCTGGGCTGGAGGAAGCACAAGCTGGAATCAAGATTGCCGGGAGAAATATCAATAACGTCAGATATGCAGATGACACCACCCTATGGCAGAAAGTGAAGAAAAACTAAAGAGCCTCTTGATGAAAGTGAAAGAGGAGAGTGAAAAAGTTGATTTAAAGCTCAACATTCAGAAAACTAAGATCATGACATCCAGTCTCGTCACTTCATGGCAAATAGATGGGGAAGCCGTGTCAGACTTTATTTTTGGGGACTCTAAAATCACTGCAGATGGTGATTGCAGCCATGAAATTAAAGGACAGTTACTCCTTGGAAAGAAAGTTATGACCAACCTAGACAGCATATTCAAAAGCAGAGACATTACTTTGTCCACAAAGGTCTGTCTAGTCAAGGCTATGGTTTTCTGGTAGTCATGTATGGATGTGAGAGTTAGACTATAAAGAAAGCTGAGTGCTGAAGAATTGATGCTTTTGAACTATGGTGTTGGAGAAGACTCTTGAGAGTCCCTTGGACTGCAAGGAGATCCAATCAGTCCATCCTAAAGCAGATCAGTCCTGGGTGTTCATTGGAAGGACTGATGTTGAAGCTGGAAACTCCAATACTTTGGCCACCTGATGCAAAGAGCTGACTCATTTGAAAAGACCCTGATGCTGGGAAAGATTGAGGACGGGGGAGATGGGATGACAGAGGATGAGATGGTTGGATGGCATCACCGACTCAATGGACATGGGTTTGGGTAGACTCTGGGAGTTGGTGATGGACAGGGAGGCCGGGTGTGCTGTGGTTCATGGGGTCGCAAAGAGTCAGACATGACTGACTGAACTGAAGTAAGGCTTAGGAAGACCTTTTTAACAGACTCCTAGGATAAGTCTAATGCAGATAGAATACATTAGAGAGAGATGGCCCTAGGTTATCGTCTTTTAGTAAGTATTTAGTAAATCTGAAAGAGTCAACTATATGGCAGAGTTATACATATTATGGGGCTTCTGGAAAAAATGCTTCTAACCCTTTGGTTTTCTAAAGCAGGAGATTGCTGAGCTGAGTTTTAGAGGAGGAGAAAGATGCATTCATGTGAAAATGATGGCTGGAAAGATGTCTCAGGCCTTGGACCTGATGAGCAAAGGCACAGAGTGGCAAACTGCATGTGTCTTCAGGTCCAGTCTCTCGAGGGTCAATGGAAACCAGATGGTAAGATGAGATAGTTACACAGGTCACTGCAAGAACCATGGACTTCTATAGAGTAAGGATTTGAAGCAGGGAGGGACGGGGAGCAATAGAGAACCAAGTAGGTTTGTATTTTAGTTAGCTCCCCAGTGACTGAAAGAGATGAACACAAGGACAAGAAGATTGTAAAGCCACATCAGATCACTAGGAGTTCTAGAAATTGAGCAACACAGAGAGGTTTTAACATTTGTTAGGTGCTTATGCTGAAACAGTTCGCTTTTCAGAGGAACTTGGACAGAACTTCCACATTGCAGAAATGTGGAAAAGTATATAGGCTTGCCTTCTGTGTTGCAGATTGAGCACAGTACGTAACACCTAATCCGTGTTCAAGGTGACCAAGTTTGGTTAGGTTACACAAGCAAATGTCCCTCATTCTAAAAGTGACCATAAATGGGATATCAAATGTTTGTACTTGGGGTTTTTAGCTCAGTGTTGTTACACCTTTGATAAATATATTTTAAACTAAACAAGTGGAAAGGAATCGTCCACTTTCATTTCACTTTTACTTACACTACAAAGTCGGGGGAAGCGGGGTGAGAAGATAGTGATGAGGACCAAAAACTACCACCTGCAGATCTATCATCACACTCAAAAGTCACACTAAAAGAGCATTTCTTCTTTTAAAACGTAATATTAATAAGAAGAAGGGGCCTGTCTGCCACATAATAGGCAGTCAGTAATAGGTAATGGACAAATTAATATCCTCATAAAGTGGTGTGTGCAGCATAGATGTAGGCCAGGGTTTTAACATTGCTTCTTACTGCAACGTGCTCTGGTAGTCTTCATTTTTTCTCAGGTTAAAGTTTTGTCAGATATGTGCCCTGATGATATTTAATCGTTGATTTACAGTGATTCTTGTTGCTTTTTAAACGTGTGGAAATAGATTACAATGAAAGCTGCTTGGAATTTGACCATCATGACTCCGATGGTATAAATGCCCAGCACAAACATTAGAGCCCAAACGGGGTAAAAAAAGCAGAGGGTATTTGAAGGAGTCAGTTTCACTTGGGCAAAAGGGAGCTAAAGTTACACTGTACTTATGAACTTGCAACCTGCAGCTGATGGTATAGCTTGCGAAGGATATACCATGCCTGAAGTATTGCAAGATCCGGAATTACGAGAAACAGGAAGATTCGGGATCAATGCCAAATTCTCTTTCAGCAGGCATGTTTCTTGAGAGGAGGGCTGTGCTGCACCCTGTTATTGTACCAGTGTGTGTTGTGTACATCGGCAGAATTTTTTTTCAAAAAGGTGAGTAGAGAGCAACAGAATAAGGGGGACGGGGGAGAGTAGTGTGATGCAGTGACAGCAAGACAAAACTGGCGTAAATCTGTTTTCTTCGAAGCTAGACCTAAAATGGAGAGCCTCTTGTGTGGAGACTCCCGTTTCCTATGCTCCTTTGTATTCTTGCTTGAAAAGGCAACAGCACTCCTCCCTCCTCCGCGGAGTTCCGACCTTTGTCTCTCTCGGCTTCCCATTGGCTGTGGCCGCCAAACTCCCGCCTCCTTCTGCGCCCATTCAGAGCCTCAGAGAGGGCCGGGCTTTGTGACGTAGGCCTGACGTGTCCCCCAGGGGTATAAAAATCCCTACCGGGCGCGCAGTCTCCTCCAGGAGCCGCCGGCAAGGGGGCAAGGAGGGAGCTCAGTGGAGCGTAGCCGGAAAGGAGAAGGTGGGGCGAATCTGGAGGAAAGGCCCCCCCCCCGCGCCCCCACCCCCACCCCATTCCGGCTTGGCGACAGTTAGGCTCTCGAGGTCTCTTGAGCGCGGTGTGGTTGCTGGAATGTTCCTCTAGAGGCCGGGGAGTGGGAGGCCTGCAGGGAGGGGCGGGCCCACATCCGCCAGTGAGGCGGTCAGCGCCCTTGGGGCGGACTGGACTTGCGGTCCGGGGTCCGGGGTCGGCGGGTCCGCCACCGCCAAAGTAGTCGATGTGGAATCGGGACGCCTGCTCTCCCAGGTCTCTCTGCCCTTTCCACCAAACCAACCAAACGGCAAAAACGAACACCCAGCGCAGTCTTTAGGGAGTGAGTGGTGGGTACCCTTGACGTTTCCTGTGGCTCCGAAGCCCCCTACTGTCGCATCTTCAGCCAAAGGCGCGCCGTTCCTGTTCAGGCGTTACTCCTCTGTGGGGGTAGGGGTTGTAAAATTTGTTGGTTTTAGACAAATATTTGTCAAATAGAAGTTTGGGGAGAACTAATAAGCTGTCATTTTACACAACCCTCAATGGCCCTGTGTGTGACTTTACCCGGTGATGTAGCTACGATCCGTGTCATGGCCATTTCTCATCTTCAGGACGGTTCTTTGTGAGGCACTGCACTGCAGGACGCACAATCCTTGGTCCTGGGGCACTAAATACCCCGCACGTTCGCGTGGGGGTGGGGTGGGGTGGGGTGGGGTGGGGTGGGGTAGGGGCGCTCTCCTCACAGTTGGTAGCACCAAGTGCTGACTACAGTTAGCTGTCGGGGTTCCTGGTAAGCCACTTTGAAAACACCTCCTGCCTACTTAGCTCACACTGGGCTGCACAGGCTATACTTTAAAAAATACATACATACGAAATGTACATGTGTCATGCATTTAATTACTACCTGTGTCCCTTAACATTCAGCATGTGGGCCTGCCAGAGGTGCACTACTAGTTAAAGATGGTTTAATTCAGTGAAGCTGTTGGATGAAACTCTTAAAAGTAAGTTTTCATTAGGGGCTTGAATACAGTATCCTTAATTATGTTCTCAAAGAGTTTGCTTTGGCCAAAACATTTTTTTCTTGACCTTTGGGAAGTTGTACGTTTAAATATTCAGCATTTTGCTATGCCACATGAGTTGCTTTTTATTAGAGGCTGGCTCCTTGTATAATGGCTATAACTGAACTGTGTCACTTACCCTGTGAAACTCATTATTCTATTTATTATAGAGATATTGTTGAGGACCTGGTTCATGATTACACTGTTCTCTTTATGAGGACCCACAGGAGAAATTTCTCCTGGGACTCAGTGCCCAGAATAGCTGTGATTCTCCCAAGCATCTATTGTTTTTTAATCTCAGGAAACCTGAATCATTTAACTGTGTGATGGCTTCTTGCTAATTCAGAAGGCTGATATGACAATCGATCTCTAGTGTAGGATCTAAGGTTTGTATTGAGGTACTAACTTTACCTGTGGCTTAATCCTATTTTTCCTACCATAATTTCCCTCTTAACTACTGAACTGGGTTCCTTAAATATTTTATTTTGTTCTTTATGAGTATTTATAAGCCTTCTTAAATGTTTTTAGAATGAAACAAAACACACACAAACACTGACAGAGTTTAGGGTAGCAACCTCTGCAGCTTAGAGTTACGGTAAAGGTTATGCAATGCCTTTGGTACCACTTAAAATCCAGAAAGCCAAGAGAAGGGAGAGAGGAAAACTAGGGTAGAGGTTAAGGGAATATAGGAGAAAAGAGGTATGGATGGTGGTGGGTGGTATAATACCACAAGTAACTACTCTAATTTTAAAAACAAAGCTGAAATATATACACTTAAGGATGATCAGTGTGTCTGGGGATATGCTTAGGAGAGTGAGGGGAAAATATTTTCTTGTAGAAATTTACTCTATTTGATGAATGTACAGAAAAGCCAGTTCCCAATGTGGTTTGGAAGGATGTTTCTTAGGCACAGATAAATGAGCTTAATAATTTATCTTTCTTGAAATTCTACTGCACAAAATACTTACTGAATTTTGTAAAAACAGGTTTTGTCTGGTTTTCGTTCTTTGTTTTTAGTAGCATCCTGGAGTTGCTGGCAGGGCTTTTCCATGGATTTCTTTAACAGTACTCGATTGCTCATCTGCACATGATATATTGTCGGTAGTACGGTTCTTTTTTTGTTTTTCAAACTACCATTAAACATTAGTTTTCCTTGAATAAATACCTAGAGATCTGCACTAAAACTAGTAATTTTAATAGGTTTATTCTTAGAAACTATAGTTAACTCATAACATTTTCAATAGTAAACTTCCATACCATTTATAAGACTGTTTTTCTTCATTATAGTTGAGATTACAGACATCCCGCCAGCATGATTTCTTCAAAGCCCAGACTTGTCGTACCTTATGGCCTCAAGACTCTGCTTGAGGGAGTTAGCAGAGCCATACTCAAAACCAATCCACCAAACATCACCCAGTTCGCAGCAGTTTATTTCAGAGAACTTATTCTCTTTAGAGAAGGTTTGTTACTGCTTTAGATTATACATTTGTTGCTTTGAACAAGAAAGTATTTTAAATTGGGAATTTTATGTATCTCATTTCCTGTTCTTATTTCTTCAGGACATGCTTGTCTGGATATAAAAGATCTGGTTAAACAATTTCATCAGATTAAAGGTAAGTACAAGTAGTAACAGTTTCAAAAAAACCTAGTTATGAATTACTGTATCATGTGTAACATATGCTCAAACTTATGATACAAATATTGTCTGTTTAAATAATTACACTGATGTTTAATCACACTGATGCTTTATTTTTTATTACTGAATCAGTTTTTTTAAGAAATCTGACGCTTTGCAGGAAACCCTCAACTTTTGTTGGTACCATGAGATCTAGAAGGAAGGGTGTGTAAACCCTTTCCAATATGCCATCTTTGAACTTAATTTTGTAGTGGTAAAGACTCAAATTATAATGAGACACATTACTTAGGAATGTTGTATATAAACTCTCTTGGAAGATTATTTTAATAGAAAAGGGTATCACCCTTGTTTTTCCCCTCCCCAGTTCAGTTCAGTTCAGTCACTTAGTCGTGTCTGACTCTTTACGACCCCATGAATCGCAGCACGCCAGGCCTCCCTGTCCATCACCAACTCCCGGAGCTCACTCAGACTCATGTCCATCGAGTCCGTGATGCCATCCAGCCATCTCATCCTGGGGCGTCCCCTTCTCCTCCTGCCCCCAATCCCTCCCAACATCAGAGTCTTTTCCAGTGAGTCAACTCTTTGCATGAGGTGTCCAAAGTACTGGAGCTTCAGCTTTAGCGTCATTCCTTCCAAAGAAATCCCAGGGTTGATCTCCTTCAGAATGGACTGGTTGGATCTCCTTGCAGTCCAAGGGACTCTCAAGAGTCTTCTCCAACACCACAGTTCGAAAGCATCAATTCTTCGGCACTCAGCCTTCTTCACAGTCCAACTCTCACATCCATACATGACCACAGGAAAAACCATAGCCTTGACTAGACGGACCTTTGTTAGCAGAGTACTGTCTCTGCTTTTGAATATACTATCTAGGTTGGTCATAACTTTTCTTCCAAGGAGTAAGCATCTTTTAATTTCATGGCTGCAGTCACCATCTGCAGTGATTTTGGAGCCCCCCAAAATAAAGTCTGACACTGTTTCTACTGTTTCCCCATCTATTTCCCATGAAGTGATGGGACCGGATGCCATGGTCTTCGTTTTCTGAATGTTGAGCTTTAAGACAACTTTTTCACTCTCCTCTTTTACTTTTCATCAAGAGACTTTTTAGCTCCTCTTCACTTTCTGCCATAAGGGTGGTGTCATCTGCATATCTGAGGTTATTGATATTTCTCCTGGCAATCTTGATTCCAGCTTGTGTTTCTTCCAGCCCAGCATTTCTCATGATGTACTCTGCATAGAAGTTAAATAAGCAGGGTGACAATATACAGCCTTGACATACTCCTTTTCCTATCTGGAACCAGTCTGTTGTTCCATGTCCAGTTCTAACTGTTGCTTCCTGACCTGCATACAGATTTCTCAAGAGGCAGGTGAGGTGGTCTGGTATGCCCATCTCTTTCAGAATTTTCCACAGTTTCTTGTGATCCACCCAGTCAAAGGCTTTGGCATAGTCAGTAAAGCAGAAATAAATGTTTTTCTGGAACTCTCTTGCTTTTTCCATGATCCAGCAGATGTTGGCCATTTGATCTCTGGTTCCTCTGCCTTTTCTAAAACCCGCTTGAACATCAGGGAGTTCACGGTTCATGTATTGCTGAAGTCTGGCTTGGAGAATTTTGAGCATTACTTTACTAGCATGTGAGATGAGTGCAATTGTGCGGTAGTTTGAGCGTTCTTTGACATTGCCTTTCTTTGGAATTGGAATGAAAACTGACCTTTTCCAGTCCTGTGGCCACTGCTGAGTTTTCCAAATTTGCTGGCATATTGAGTGCAGCATTTTCACAGCATCATCTTTCAGGATTTGAAACAGTTCAACTGGAATTCCATCATCTCCTCTAGCTTTGTTCATAGTGATACTTTCTAAGGCCCACTTGACTTCACATTCCAAGATGTCTGGCTCTAGATTAGTGATCACATCATCATGATTATCTGAGTCATGAAGATCTTTTTTGTACAGTTCTTCTGTGTATTCTTGCCACCTCTTCTTAATATCTTCTGCTTCTGTTAGGTCCAGACCATTTCTGTCCTTTATCAAGCCCATCTTTGCATGAAATATTCCCTTGGCATCTCTATAATTTTCTTGAAGAGATCTCTAGTCTTTCCCATTCTGTTGTTTTCCTCTATTTCTTTGCATTGATCGCTGAAGAAGGCTTCCTTATCTCTTCTTGCTATTCTTTGGAACTCTGCATTCAGATGCTTATATCTTTCCTTTTCTCCTTTGGTTTTTGCCTCTCTTCTTTTCACAGCTATTTGTAAGGCCTCCCCAGACAGCCATTTTGCTTTTTTGCATTTCTTTTCCATGGGGATGGTCTTGATCCCTGTCTCCTGTACAGTGTCACGAACCTCATTCCATAGTTCATCAGGCACTCTATCTATCAGATCTAGACCCTTAAATCTATTTCTCACTTCTACTGTATAATCATAAGCGATTTGATTTAGGTCATACCTGAATGGTCTAGCGGTTTTCCCTACTTTCTTCAGTTTAAGTCTTAATTTGGCAATAAGGAGTTCATGATCTGAGCCACAGTCAGCTCCTGGTCTTGTTTTTGTTGACTGTATAGAGCTTCTCCATCTTTGGCTGCAAAGAATATAATCAATCTGATTTCAGTGTTGACCATCTGGTGATGTCCATGTGTAGAGTCTTCTCTTGTGTTGTTGGAAGAGGGTGTTTGCTATGACCAGTGCATTTTCTTGGCAAAACTATTAGTCTTTGCCCTGCTTCATTCTACATTCCAAGGCCAAATTTGCCTGTTACTCCAGGTGTTTCTTGACTTCCTACTTTTGCATTCCAGTCCCCTATAATGAAAAGGACATCTTTTTTGGGTGTTAGTTCTAAAAGATCTTGTAGGTCTTCATAAAACTGTTCAACTTCAGTTTCTTCAGCATTACTGGTTGGGGCATAGACTTGGATAACTGTGATATCGAATGGTTTGCCTTGGAGACAAACAGAGATCATTCTGTCGTTTTTGAGATTGCATCCAAGTACTGCATTTCGGACTCTTTTGTTGACCATGATGGCTACTCCATTTCTTCTGAGGGATTCCTGCCCACAGTAGTAGATGTAATGGTCATCTGAGTTAAATTCACCCATTCTAGTCCATTTTAGTTCGCTGATTCCTAGAATGTCGATGTTCACTCTTGCCATCTCGTTTGACCACTTCCAATTTGCCTTGATTCGTGGACCTGACATTCCAGGTTCCTATGCAATATTGCTCTTTACAGCATTGGATCTTGCTTCTATCACCAGTCCCATCCACAACTGGGTATTGTTTTTGCTTTGGCTCCATCCCTTCATTCTTTCTGGAGTTATTTCTCCACTGATCTCCAGTAGCATATTGGGCACCTAATGACCTGGGGAGTTCCTCTTTTGGTATCCTATCATTTTGCCTTTTCATACTGTTCATGGGGTTCTCAAGGCAAGAATACTGAAGTGGCTTGCCATTCCCTTCTCCAGTGGACCACATTCTGTCAGGCCTCTCCACCATGACCCGCCCGTCTTGGGTGTCCCCATAGGCATGGCTTGGTTTCATTGAGTTAGACAAGGCTGTGGTCCTAGTGTGATAAGATTGACTAGTTTTCTGTGAGTATAGTTTCAGTGTGTCTGTCCTCTGATGCCCTCTTGCAACACTTACCATCTACTGTCCAGCTTGGAGGACAGGGCAGTAATTAGGTGTCATTAAACATACTTTTCATAGAAAATTCAGATAAATTTTTCATATTACGTGGTCTCTGGCCTGTCTTTGCGATATAAGTCTGTATATATCTGCTTAGAGGAAAAAGTTGTTTTATGTATATGTCTGTAAATGTCTATCTTATGTGAACATAATGAAACTGAGGATGGATGAAGAGTGAGGAAGTCAGAAGGGGAAAAATGTAAAAGGCAAAGTTTACATGATGAACTTTTGTAAAGATCAATATGAGCAAAAGAGTCTATATTGGTTAAATCCCAAGAACAGGCACACATGTCTAAAAGAATTGAAAGAAAAAGCTTTTGGAAGAATTCTGTGGAGAAAATGGTGACTTACAGTGAATGTGAGAAATAACTAAGTAATGCTCCATTGGCTGACCAACATTTTGGAATGACCATAGAGAAAAAAGGTAGGATCAGTGAGTTACATCCATGTTTATTCTCTGCTACTGATGTCAATAGATAACTTAGCCAAGATAGGGAGAAATTAGGGATAAAACCTAGGAAAATGTAAAAATCCTGAGGGCTTGGACCTACAGTGAAAAACACACCCAAAACAGAAAACAAGACTAGGAATATCAAGAGTCAGCATTTCACAGGGTAGGGGAGTGAGTCGCCACTCAAATAGGAATGTTTTATTGTCTAGTCTGGCTGCTTCCCTGCAGGGTCCTGATGGCATTCTCAGCTTACCATGGGAAATAGGTCTGGGATTTGCTTATAACCTTGGGGCTTCCAGGTGGCACCAGTGGTAGAGAAGCTGCCTGCCAGTGCAGGAGATGTAAGAGACACAGGTTTGATCCCCGGGTCAGGAAGATCTTCTGGAGGAGGGACAGCAGGCCAAGTTATTATGGCCTTTGTACTAGTTTATACCAGGAGCTGTTTGAGAGGACTGGCTGTGCAGGCTGGCTATGTTTGAGAATGGTGATAGTGAATCTTTATGGCAGCAGGTAACTAAGTGGTAGCCTTTGAGACTAACTTGTTTACTGAAGAGTTTATCCACCATTCAATTTAGGATATGGACTAAAGGGATGGATTTTGGTCCAGCAGGGATTAACATCTTTGAATCTCAGGTTCAAAACAAACAGACTGAACTAATGGAGCAGCTGTACTTCTGATGGAGGTAAGGGGTAAGAGACACTGCTCTTTCTCTTCTAGAAACTGTAGGTATCAAGGAAATTGACAGAGCATGTACAGATAATCCTGAAAGCAAGCTAATAGTATGGCTGTAGAGACAGATTGCTCTTTAGACAGCAGAGCAGAAACAAATGTTGCTTATTCTAGTTTACCACAGAGCAGGGGAAGGTAACACAAAGGTATGACCAGAAAATATGAGTTCAATGTTACAATCCAGTATCGATGTCTGCCTTTTATTGTCATCCCAAATGGCTTCTTTATGGACTTCTACATTATTATATATAACACCACATTGTAAATCAACTATACCTCTATTTAAAAAAAGACAGCACCAGTTATTAACACTTAATGATGTGGGCAAGAGCTAAATTGCCATCCCTAATGCACTGGTGTCCACTCATCTCCCAGATACCAGATGTATCCCCCAAAGTTATTTCCAAACTGGTTAGTTTGCTGCCTAGCAGCATTACTACCAAGCTACCCCGTACGCATGGGAAGTATGGAGATAAGTATGTCCTGCACAGACCGTTTGATTCAAACACTTCAATCTGGGATTTTTCCTAGGAGCCCCACTGTTGGTAGGCCTTGTCATAGGACCAGTACTGTTTACCTATCGCCCACTGCCTTCAGAATTTGATGCAGAGCCAGGTGATAAGAGAGACAAGAACCAGATATGGGAGCAAACTTTTCTCACTTCTGTCATTTCTCATCTTTTCTCCCATTTTCCAGAGCCTGCCTCTATCCAGCCTCCACTCTGGCAAATATTTCACCTATGTGTGCTCATTCCCAAAGCTGCTCATGTAAAACCCTCTTTTGGATCCTCTTGACTTTTCTGCCATTTGATTAAATAGGTCTCACTACTGAATCAATCAGTGAAAGCGTTTCTATTTCTCAGTCTTCTCAGGAGATTTCTTCACTAATCTGCATGAGTCATTGAGGGGACTTTAGAAACTCAGGCACTATTTTAAGGCAAAACAGTTGTGTCAAGTTCTACCACTCAGTATATCCAGGAAAAGAAAGGAGAATAGAATTTATTGACTACCTGTTTGTCCTAGGCAAAAAAGTATATCTTGTCAATTAAGACAACTGTATAAAATAGGTGACATCCTACAGTTTTACTCAAGAGAAATCTGATGCTTGGGAGTGAGTTGGCAACTTGTGAGTTTCTAAAATACTATTTGGTAGAGTTGGGATCTCAACTTAGATCTTCTTAGTAGCATGAAGATTTTCCTAGTAGTATGACTCTCTTTCCACAATAGAGTAACCCACCAGTAACATTTCTCTAGAAAACCTTTACTTTTGGAACTTGGAGCGAAATCTCAGTTCTCTTTTCCCACATCATCTCCCCCTTTTCACTTCTTCCTGTCAGCTTCTTGTATGGAGCCTATAGCCCAGATGGTACTAATTCTGACCTTTCCACCACTCCATGAAGAGGGCAGTGGTCTCTCCGTCAGAGTGGCACCTTCCATCCTCCTAAGCCTAATTGAGTCTAGTTTCCAATGTTATTCCTGTCTTGGCTTCCAACAGAGGCAGAAAATAGCCACTACTTTGGAAGAATCAAGAAGGCGTAGGCCACCCACCAAGGTCCCCAACTGGATTAGCCTGTTAACTAACTATTCTAACTGATTCTGGTCGGACGTTCTTGGTGTGGCCGTAGAGTAGTAGAGTCATGAACTGCTGCTGATCACTGAGCCCAATTTCAGTTTTTATGTAACATCACAGTAGTTATGTGTACCATTAAATATCGTCTTATGTATTCATATTAGATATAACAATGTCTCCAGTTTCTTAAGCCCAATTCTATCTTTATGCCTTATAGAATTCATTACACATACTTATAGCTTATCCACCTTTATTAAACAAAAAAGGAATCTCTATTTCAGGACTATCCATACCAAATTTTATGAGGCTCGGGTGTTCACTCTACTTTTCTGGGCAATTATTGTGTCAGAAGGAGTCTCTCATTTCTTTGCCTAGGCAGTGTGGTAATTTGTACCAAGATAAGAATTTCATTAAGTTAAAAAACTGGAATGATTATCTGGCGATGTTGTTGGGAGTGGGGCTTAGGTCCTTCATGCTTTAATGCTGTGGGAAGATTAAGTATTTGAGGAGTAGTCTATACTAAAGAACAGAGAAGGCAATGGCACCCCACTCCAGTACTCTTGCCTGGAAAATCCCATGGACGGAGTAGTCTGGTAGGCTGCAGTCCATGGGGTCGCTAAGAGTCGGACATGACTGAGCGACTTCACTTTCACTTTTCACTTTCCTGCACTGGAGAAGGAAATGGCAACCCACTCCAGTGTTCTTGCCTGGAGAATCCCAGGGACGGGGGAGCCTGGTGGGCTGCCATCTATGGGGTTGCACAGAGTCAGACATGACTGAAGCGACTTAGCAGCAGCTATGCTAAAGATGGCAAATAAATCACTAAGAAAAAGGGTATAGTTGAGAACTGGGGTCAGATTGTCAAGACTAGGGACAGAAATACAGGGTCAGGATTAAGAGAGGAGAATGCTGGGCTGAGAAGCAGATAAGGAAAACCATGTATGCCAGGACAGCAAACCAGATGAGGTCAGGAACACAAGGAGAGGTCAGGATGAGAAGCAAGACCATCCTGGGCCTTATAAGCTAAGCATCTGACTCTGCTGGCCAGACACTTTGATAGCTCCCTATCAATGCCAACTCTTCAGTGTTGTAGGTATATTTCTAAAAGATAAATTTTTTCCTATTTGCTTTGTTGATCTCTACCCATTGAAGCATTAATTTGCTTTAGGGAAAAGGCAAATAGAGTCTGCAGCAAAGAATCCATTACTCAGTTCATAATAAAAAAGCTAACACTTTGGAGTTGTATAAGAGCCTGTGTTTGTTGAGAGGTTTTCTTGGAATTTTCAAAGGTGTTTTAAGACCTAATGTTACCAGAATCAAGTTTTTACTTAAGATAAACCATAGAGGAGGCACGGAAAAAGACAGGCTCAAAGGTCATTTCCTGTGGCACAGGGGAGGGAAATAGAAAGTCCTTCTTGACAGTGGGATTGTGGTGCATGAAAAAGTGCTAGCTGAGGCTGAAACTGGCGATAAGGAAGGTAGGTAGAATTTCTGATCAGAATTCCCTAAGACCCAAGGAGGTGGCTTGTTCTCTGCATTCTTGTGCTGCTTAGAAGAATGCATGCTCCTCAGGAGCTCACTGGTAGCATGGTGCTGCATTTAGCACGTCACAGGCTACATTCAAATCCTACCCTATCACTGTCATGATCAGACCTTCAGGAAATACTGGCTGAATGCAGTGTATGTGATGCACTGGAGAAGAAATACTGGAGAGTCTTTCTCAGATAGGCCTGGGAAAGTATTTGTTTCCTATGGTCTGTCTGGCTTTTCGTGGGTCCAAATGTGTTTAGATGTCTCAGAGTCCTGACTAGCAAGTAATCCAGATGGGAAAATTGAAGTGACTCAACCCGGCAAACAGCTAAGTGCAAAATGTCCAAGCTGGGACTAAAATACTGTCAACTAGTCCTTAATTGCTAAAGACAACCAAATTATGAAGAATATCTTAGTCCTTCAGTGAATTAAGCACACAGACCACCCTTTCCAGAAAGCAGAAGTGTGAGTAGAAATACAGTGGAGTCAGAGACCAGCACCCAGGTAGTATGTGTTATGCTTCTACCTAGGTAACTAGGAGGCAGCAGAAAAACACAAAGTGTGGGTCAGAGCCAGAGCTCAACCACAAAAGTTTACAAAACTGGAGCCCCATATTCACCATGGTAGCATTTTTCAAATTCATGTGCAGGAAAAGAGACTAAGCAGAGACTGGAAGTAACTCCAGGAAGAGAAAACAGCAGCAGAGTTTGGGGCTACTGACAGAGCTGGGATCTAGGTGACAACACCAGAGAGGAGGCATTTGTGGAGAGGGGTCTCCCAAAAGTCTGCAAAGATACTTTCTTTGGTTATTTTGCCAACTCCTAAGGTGCTCATGTGTGGACTCTAAGGTTTGAGAAGGTTTAGCAGAGAAGAGCTGCTGGAAGACTGAAAGCTAAGTAGGATTTTCACAAGTGGTGCAGTGTTGTGGCGGGGCTTTGGAGTTTGGACTCAGCCTTCTGGAAACTGGCAATTCAGTTGAGACCCCAGGAACATCACAGCCTGGGAATAAGGACAATGTGCTAGGAGTAAGAACAAAGTGTAATATACCTACTTTGACAGAATATAAAATGAAGTCTCAGGAGGATCATATTTGCCATTATTAGAACAAGATCAACACCATTTAGAAGAAAGTAATTAAAAGATAGAAAGCATGGATGAAAAGCTGGAGAACTTCAACAGAGTAAGGCTCTAAAAACAGCAATAAATGGTTATTCTGTAACTTCAAATTAAATTTTTATTAAATAGCTTTACTAGCAGAAGACAAAATTAGAAACTAAAAAACAGGGTAGTAGATAATACCCAAATTGAAGCAAGAAGGAAAATAAGAGGACAGAGTGTAAGATATGTGTGGGACATGATCAAAAGGAGGGAAAAATGTGTAACTAGAGTCGAGGAGAAAAGAGAATAGATGAAAAAGTGGTCGAGAATTATCTAAGGCTGACTGAAGGACATCAACTTACAGATTCAAGAAGTTAGAACCCACAGCAGAATAAGTACAAAGAAAACCACACCTCAGTACAGCATGGTCAAATTGCTGAAAGAGACAAAATCATGAGAACAGGAAGGGTAAAGAGGCATTATTACTTTCAAGAGAATAATCAGACAAATAGCTGATTTCTTAACAGAAACCACAGAAGCCAAGACAATGACATGACATCCCTAAAGTGCTGAAAGCGAAAATCTGCCAACCTAGAATGAATATATATATGCAGTGAATACATCCTTTAAAATGAAAAGAGCTTTGGTTACAAGTCAGCAATCTTTGAACTGTTAAACAGACCTTTAAAACATTAGAGAGAATATTTTACCTTTTGTAGATAAACAGAAACTCAATGTAAATTTAAGTTATATATATATATGATAACTCATATGTATATATTTGTTACATTCTCTTATGTATTCTAAACCAAACCCAGTGGTTAATCTAGTGTTTTACATTTCAAAACCATTATTACAGCTTAAGGCATTTGATCTCAATGTGATGAAATGTGACATGTGTGTGTGTGTATATATATATATATAGTATAATGGGGAAAAACATCCTGCATCTTATCACCAGATTAAGAAATAGCCAACTAATTTTAATCAAAGCTCATTTAAAATTTGATGTCACATTTCAAAACTTTTTAACTAGGTGTTGATTTATTCCTTCCCCATTTATGTGTGATTTATTTTGGTCAGATGGTTAAGCCTCTGTCTACAATGCAGGAGACCCAGGTTCAATCCCTGGGTCAGGAAGATCCCCTGGAGAAGGAAATGGCAATCCAGTCCAGTACTATTGCCTGGAAAATCCCATTTACAGAGGAGCCTGGTAGGCTGCAGTCCATGGGGTCACAAAGAGTTGGACACGACTGAGCGACTGAGTAACTTTTAGGTGAATGATCCCATTTAATCTCTACAAAGACTCAAGATCTACAGACTAGGAGGCTCAGAACCATTGGCTTGGCCATTAAATCTATTCAGTTAGGACTGAGATCCAGACTTTCTCATATACCTTTTTACTATGAAAAGTTGTAGGGAAGGCAGCAATGTCATAAATTCTCTGAGTTGTCATGATGCCTAATTATATAATGCTTTACCTTTCCCACTCCAATATTCTTGCCTGGAGAATTCCATGGACAGAGGAATCCAGTGGGCTACAGTCCATAAGGTCACAAAGAGTCAGACACGACTGTGAGCTTAACACTTACCTTTCCGGAGTGGTGATTAATAGGGGACTTCCAAAGGCAAAAATAAGAAGCATAAAGATTAGTCTCTTAGATTTTTCAGGAATGATAAGCCTGTTTTAAAAGGGCACATGGCCTTCTCACAATTGCTGAATTCCTCTAAGTGACATCTCAGATGGGTCCCATGCAGGCGATCTATGGACTTCAGGGATCCAGTCTCAAAGCTGGTTGTGTTCCTGAGAATGCTCATGGTAAATAAACGACTGCCAGCTTTGGGATTGGAAGTCCCCATGAGGGAAAAGAGAGTTGCTGGCATAGAGTGGGCAGGTAAGTCTAGAGAGGAGTGGGCTTGGGTTTCATGGTGGCTCTTCTACCTTCACTGCAGTACAGGCCTCAAGTTCCTTTAGCAGTGGGTGTCCTGACCTTGCCTTTGCCCTAAGGGTGGGCTCGAGTGTCCGGCTGGAGGAATCTGGGACTCCAGACACAGGGAAGTTCACACTCATAGGCCCTTTGTGAAAGATGGAAGCAAGGTAGAAGGCCAGAGAGGAGGTCCTGTGTCATCACCAAATAGAGGGCTCCTTCCCAGAACTGGAGGAGAGGCAGAAACACTGGCTCAAGACTGACCACAAATAGAAAGCAGAGATCAGCTGCCATGGATGACCCACAGAAACAGTGAGAAAGGACCACCTAGGTCAGCGAGTCTCTGCCTGGCATCATCGATGAGAAACAGCAGGCTGCCCCTAGGGGGAAGAGCAAGAGTGTGGGAGAAGGGGCTGGGGGAGAACACTCTCAGGGCCAGGACTTAAACCCCAAGCACTGACGTTTCCAAAGTTTTGACTTGAAGCAAATATAATCTCCTGAGGCAAATTTAACTTTCCTTGCTGATTTCATGACATTAGGGAAATGCTTCCCCAAAGAGGTAAACCTAAGTGGGCAGATATGAAAACGTTTGAGTCATGACTCAGGTGGTTAGACAAACGTGAGTGACAAGCACAATGTTGAGTCCAGAAAATGACTTCACAGCAGTTTTCCAGCTCTGGGAGTTTCTGTATGGCATCAGTTGACTTGACCTTGTGAGCCATGGCAATTTTCTTCCCTTCCAAGGACGTGCTGAGGCCCACTTCCAGAACTCTTTCTGCTGCTCTTGTCTGGGTCAGTGCTTCAGCTGCATCAGCCCACCTCGCCAGCAGGTGCTAGCATGTTTAGATAAGAATACATGATATTTTCTAATGTAAAAATATGCTATAGTAGCCCAGTTTTACAGTTGAGTAAATTGAACTTTATATACCAGTTTTCTTAAAGAATGCCTTTTAATATGACAGCATGTGTTTCATTTAAGTTATGAAGTGTTTTTTTCTTTCCCCAGTTTTCTGTGGCAGTTTGGATCAGGGGATTTTTTTTAGGGATGTTTTCAGCTGATTTATGATCCAGCTGAAGGTGGTATCTGATTATTAGCTTTTGTCACTGTGCTACTTAAGTAGTCCCTTATTTCTCTTCAGTAGATAAGGACAGGGGAGTTTCACTGCCCACACTTAAGTTACAGTAACAGATGTTGGAGAGTGAAGCAAAACTTTCAAGGTTGTGTACATGATGACTTTGGTATGCTGAATCTATGCTTCCTTTAAAATTCCTTTTTTGAGGACTGTGTACTTATTAACTCATTTGACCTTCATTTTTAGTGGAGAAATGGTCGGAAGGAATGGCACAAGAGAAGAAAGCAGAATGTGTGAGAGAGCCAGAAAGAACATCTACCATTTCCCTAGAGCCTAAACGGATGGAAAAATCGACAGACACAGAGGAGGATAACATAGCAGCGCTGCTGTTCAGCAGCAAAACCACTCAGTTTCCGTCAGTCCAGGCTGACCTGGCCTCAGAGCCTGAGGACGCAAGCGAAGCACCCCGGGGCTCGTCCAAACCGACCAGCCCTAAGAACGCCACCCCACCGTCGTCACCGTTGCCAGCGGCCGTCACTTCCGAGTTTGCCTATGTCCCTGCGGACCCCGCCCAGTTTGCTGCTCAGATGTTAGGTAATGTTCCATCTGTTCATTCTGATCAATCTGAAATTTTAATGGTGGATGTGGCAACAAGTATGCCTGGTATTTTCGAGGAGATACTGAGCTCGAAGGCTGCTGAAGAGAACGTGGTGGCCACTCCTAGTATGTGTTCTGGCAAGATGGTAGCAGAGCAGGTTGTGAGCGAAAAATCTGTCCACGTACGTGTGGGCAGTAAGGCTGAATCACCAACGGCTTCCTCATTCCCCTTGCAGGGTGAACAAGAACCTCCTGCTTGTGACCATGCTTCTGAGGTCCCTTTGCAGGCTGACATTGAGGTGACATCCACCATGCACATAGCCTCTATCTATAATGATGAGCCTGTAATCGAAGGAGTTACTTACGTTGAGCAGTTACCAGAACAAATAGTTATCCCCTTCTCTGATCATGTTGCTCGTCTTAAAAGCAAGGAGCAGTCACCACCACACAGTCCCATACTTGTAGTAGGCAAGACAGCCTCAGGTGGGTCTGAAAAATCTGTGGGTTCTGCAAAATTTGTGCAGTTGGAGAGTACAAAGTATGACTCCTCAGTCCATGTGGAGGCAGACGGCTCTACCAAAGCAGTGAGCTCTGAGAAATCTATGCACCTTGAAGTGGAGATCTTTGCGCTGGCCCCTGGCAGTGCTGGGCAGGAGTCCGGGGAAAACCCTGCGTCCCAGGAGACGGAGGTCAAACCCGCGCGCTCAGGGTCCATAAGATCATCTAGTGGCCCCCAACCTCCTGTTCCAGAAGGTCTTTATGAACCAGAAATGGAACCAGAATGGGACGCAGCACCTTCCAACGAGGTTTGATGGAGCCAGGTAAGAAAATTACTTACAAAATTAAAAACTACACTTCTGGTGACATCTCTTATTTCAGGTGACCATCTAGGTAGGCCCCCTGCAGACTGGTCAGAAGTCTTTCAATAGTACTGAAAATGCCAAACCTATTTAAATAAAGGCTTTGTTGTATTTGAGATTTTACTCTCATGAGATGAGTGATTTTAAAGTGACATCACCACCACTTGGCCTCAAAGTTTGATCGAGTGCTCTTCTGTTGTTTGGACATACGTGTCACGAAAGATGTTCGAGCCTATTGTCAGGCACAAACGTGCTCAAGTGATCTGGATACTGCTACTGCAAAACTGTAATCACGGGGTGTTGGTTTGAAATTTCTCACTCATGAATGTAAAAGCAAATGGCAACAACGCACTTACCTAGGTGGTGGCATTGGAAACATGGAAGAAATGGTGGTGTGTTTGACTGCTTTCGCGCTGAGGGAGAGCTCTGCAAGCTGGTCTGGGGGGCCGGTTGAGCACTGCCGTCTTGTCTGGGGGCTTCCCACAGCAGAGGGAGCAGCTTCATAGCTGGATGGAGAGGGGAAAGGTCAAGGTGAAGTTCTGTCCCCCAGCGGAGCGGGGTGGTAGCGGCCGCAGGAAGGATGGACGTGTCAAGGCTGGCTGGCTGGCTTCCATCATTACCCCAACAGGAGCCTAAATCAACCTGCTTGCTTGGCTGCTGAACTATCACTACCACTCTCCTGTGACACAGATGCACCGTCTCACCTCCCATCTTGGTCTAGTCAATGGCCTTCAGTCCACCCGCCCTCCTACTTCATCCAGACGAGTGCAGCGGCCTTTCTCCCTTGAGGTAGCTGGGACGTGCAGGGACCAACACCCCCCCATTCCTTTTGCAGAAGCTCTCTCAATCACGACTCTTACCGGAGTCAGAATGATAAAGAGGTGTTACCACAGCAGGTGTTTAGAGATGAAATTGTCTGGCAGTATGACGGGGACTCTACACAGCTGGAAAGGCAGGGGGCAGCGTTGGCGCGTAGCCTGTGGGCGCTGGCACTACACTTGTGGCCTGGGCAGCACTTCAGCCCAAGTTACTGTTCTCAAGTGGCTTAACTGCTTCCAAAGCACCAAAGGTATTTCAGACACCTGACGACTTCGCTTGTGCTTATCTTTAATTAGCTTCCAGAGGGATCAGTTTCAGGAGCTGAAAACGTAGCTTAATCATGTGCATAGTGTCTTTTTCTTTCCTAAAGGAAGAAAAAAAAAGCTGCACAAAGGCTATATGTTGCTCTTCGGTCCCATCTTCTGGGATTCAGTTCTCCACAACAGCACTGGCTTCAAGTAGGCAACTCTAACTTGACATGATAGCATCCTTGGTGGAAGTGGATGGATGGCACCCCAAGACTTTTCTTCTTCCTTAAAGAGCCACTGTGCGAACACGCAGCCTTCTACTGCCACCTAGGACCTATAATTTCAAGTCTCGCCTAAGCCCGAGCAGTGCTCTCAAGTACTGAGTCCTAGAGTATGTGATGTTTTGTGTGTGGTGACCAACTGGCAGGCTACGACGGCGCCTGCGAGGGCCCGAGATACCCGATTATGTGATCAAAAGATGCCACCTAGTGCTGAGTGCTGATTTCTTCCGAGAAGAGAAGAATCATTATGCAGATGCATTAACTCTTTTTCCAGTGGCTTCACACGCTCTTAAGTTGATTCTTTTGGTGGAGCTGGAAGTGCTGACTCATTTCCTGAGGACCCTGGAGAAGCCAGGTCTAAAGTTAAGTTCCTGGAAACAGCAGCTTAGAATCAGACTGCTCCTCAGCCACAACCCTAGTGTCCCTGCCACTTGCTATCAAAACACTGTTCTCATTTTCCAACTGTAGAGAATCTCTTTCACATTACCAAACACAATTTATTTAGCCCTCTCTATAGCATGCTTTATGGCACATATTACTACAGCTGTTTATATGTTAAAAAAAAAAAAATTTAAGACATTTCTGTGCATAGCGCCTGATACAGAGACCAAACCTTTAACGCCTGCAAATTTTTTTTTTTTGTAGCAATAGCAGCAAGTGAAGCAGGACAACCACCACCATATTCTAACATGTGGACCCTTTATTGTCTAACTGATATGAATCAACAAAGCCGCCCATCACCGCCACCTGCACCTGGGCCTTTCCCCCAGGCGACCCTCTATCTTTCTAATCCTAAGGATCCACAGTTTCTGCAGCATCCACCGAAAGTTACTTCTCCAACTTATGTGATGATGGACGACAGCAAGAGGACCAGTGCCCCGCCTTTTATTTTAGTGGGCTCAAATGTTCAGGAAGCACAGGATTGGAAGCCTGTTCCTGGACATGCTGTTGTTTCCCAGTCAGAGGCCGTGAAGAGATATGCCGCAGTGCAAGTGCCCATTGCTCTTCCTGCAGATCAGAAATTCCAGAAACACGTCCCCACCCCCCAGAATGCTAGTCCTCCTACAAGTGGACAAGATGTGCCCAGACCAAAAAGCCCAGTTTTTCTTTCTGTTGCTTTCCCGGTAGAAGATGTAGCCAAAAAAGGTTCAGGATCTGGTGACAAACGTTCTCCCTTTGGAAGTTACGGTATTGCTGGAGAAATAACCGTGACTACTGCCCATGTTCGCAGAGCAGAAACTTAAAACTGGCAGGTAAATTCTCCTCCTCGTGTACCTGGGCCTTAACACATTTGTGTGTGTTCTTGGCAATTTGACTTGTTGACCTGTAGACAAAGGTATTTTAAGACAGTGAGCTGAGTGCATGCCTCCCTGACGTCCAGTTTACTACTCAGTGCATGGCAGGCACACAGCACCAGGGACGCTCACCAAGGCTCTGGTGTCAAACGTGCACCAACCAACTCCTTTACCTTTGAACACCTAGTCCTGTGTCTAGCCTTGCAGAAGATGCCAAAGGGATGGAGTCACAAAAAGACAGTCTTATGTGGGCATTGTAATCTAGTTGGCAGGTTTAAAGGGCGGGGAAGAGCAAGTTGAGCAATTTCAGAGGGAGCGCACACAGGAGCACTCGGTCCATGTGGTTAAGTGTGCTCCCTCGTGCAGTGAGTACTCAGAGCAGAGCACAGAGGGTGGAGACACATGAAAGAGCTAAAAAGGCAGCATTAACTGTAGTTTTATCCTCATAAATCAGTACATTTTTCTTCAACCAGTACTTATTACCACATATAGTGTCAGTCTCTCCTCCCTGAGGCGAGCACCGAGGTATTGATGCAGGCCCTCGTCTATTAGATGAGGTGTTCTGGTCCCAATGTAAACAGACATGTGCCTAGGAGGAGCTGGCCACGCAAGGAGCCCACAGAGCCCAAAGGCAGGAAAGAATAGACGAGAGACCCTGAAGGTGAAGTCAGATGGGAAGAGGGGACCTGCCTACCAAATGAAAAGATGGGATTAAGAGTTTAGTGGGCAGAAGACGCATCTGAACCCCAGAAGCTCAATGTCAATTAGAGGCAAGTTCAAGTGGCATAATGACTATATTTAAGGAGGCACAGTTTTCAAAATACCTTAGGACATTTACTCACTCGCACCCTTTGTAGACTTCAGTGGAACTGTCCAAATGGCTGTCTTGAGCATGAGATGCCAGGATATTTTAGTGCACATGCACAGGTAACATTAGTTATGAGCTTAGCAGAGCAGGAGCATAGGACTTGCATTTCTGATCATCCACTCATTTTACATGTTCAGTTGTATGAATAAACAATTTACTGTTTACATTATTCCTAACAGATGCCGAAAATGACATTGTTTGAGTCGACGTTCAAGGTGGAGTCTGCCACCAAGCGCACTATATCAATAAACTTCATGCAAGCATAAAACCTTGTCATCTTGCTTATTTTGTAATTTAGGGGGGTATAGAAACAACACAACCAGGTCTTAAGCACACATTGTAAAAAAATATATTTCCACTCGAGCAGTTTTCTAGCAAGGTTTTCCAGTTACTCATTTTCTGGCACTCACACCGAGAGAATACAGTGGCGCCATATTCTTCTCCTGTACTTACCCAGAAGACACTCAGTGCGAACTCTGGCACCACAGGGACTTCTTTGTAAGGACACTCTTGACAATTTAGGACCACATGCATTGCAATTATGAGTATATTTGAAAGTTTAAATGAAACCACACTGTTTAGAACATTCTAAAGCCTTTATTAGCATCAGGTAGATTATTTCATTATAACACTTGTTAACTTTGAGACAGCCATTGAAATAACTTACTGGCAGTTACCTAAGGCCCCTAGGAGCAAAATCTCAGTCTGGGGTTGGGTAGATAAATACCATATGATTAATGTACCCCAATTAAAGGGGCAAAGCTACTGTACAGTAGGTCTCCGTACATATCTTAAGTACACAGGTGCCTTGAAAACCTGAAATGCACAAGACCTCCTTTTATATAGTTTGATATTTATAATACATGAATACAACTGAGTTTCCCTGGTGGCATTTGCCACTGGAAGTTGAAGCATTTAAAAAGGTTTGTCATTATGTAATGATGGTGCCTAAAACCTCTATTTCTATGGTACTTTTGTGAATTGCTAGGTTTTATACATATTTTCAAACATACAATTCAAACACCTTTTAATTCTAATGACATTATAGAAAATTGTAAAAGTAAATTCAGAGTACTAAAATAAGCAAATGAAATACCTTTTCCAGTTTTGAATTTTCAAATTAGGAATGTCTCTTCCAAACATTCAGGCATTTTTTTTTCTTTTTAGGGATGGGAGGGGGCAAAATTGAGAGGATTAGTGTAAAGAAAAGCCATCTTTTCAATGTCTTTACAAAATGACATACACCTCTACATTTGAGCATATAAACCTTGTATAGGAGAATTTTAAACATTTCAAAGTTAAATCTAAAACATTCAAGCATGGCAGCATAAAAATATTCAAAATAACTTGATTTGGGTTACTATATAATTCCATAAAGCTAAAGTTACATTTAGGTATAAACCTTCGGTAAATATGGCAACAGCAACCATCAAAAGCATATTTGCCAGCAGTTTCCCATACCTCTGTATAAAATAGTATTCCAAAGAAGCACGACCGGATAGCAGAATTACCCATTTTTCCTAAGATTTTCATCACTGGTATCCCTATACCCCACTTCTGTTGGGTGAAGTGCAAGTTATCATGAGAGGTTTTTTTCCTTTTTTTTTTAAAAGATGAGTAGAAACCAAGGAAGAAAATTTTAAAACATAGGTTTAAGACTTATCTGCAGATGAGTCAAAACGCCCCAACTTGTCTACATTTTAATAAATGTCAGGCAAATTGAAGTAGTTTCTGTCCCAGTAGCTGCCTGAATAAAGCCAGTCCTGGGCTCCGCTGTAGGGATTAGGGCCTTGATGGAACCACCTGTTAAGACAAGATTTACAGGGGAAACTGTTTGCAATCACAGGATCCTCACTGCTTCACCAGCTTGCAGACTCCCCTACTGCAGTGATTCACTTCATTCTGTGAGCTAGAGGTTTCCAAGAAGACTTAAGAAGTGTTTTTAGAGAGCACTTATGTAGAACAACGGGCTTCCCGGGTGGCTCAGTGGTAGAGAATCCGCCTGCCAGTGCGGAAGACATGGGTTCAATCCCTGACTCGGGAAGATCCTCTGGAGAAGGAAATGGCAACCCACTCCAAGACAGAGAAGGCTGTTGGGTTGCATATAGTCCACGGGGGTTTCAAAGAGTCAGACATGACTGAGCATGCACCCAGTCGTGCTCAGAATACATAAAACAATATTCTGAAATGTGTAATAAGACCACTTGAAAGATAAGGATTTTCCATGGCATTCAGTAACAGTATCTTAACTGTCCACCACTTACCTTCCAGAATAAAGCAGCATTTAAGCAATGAGGAATAAGGAATCAGGGTGAGGAGACTTTTACAGTCTACCTACAGTAATAGGAAGGTGCCTGATTCAGAGTAAATCTCCCCACCCCAAAATACTACTTCCATTTCACAAATGAGGAGCTCAATGTCAGAGAAGTTAAATAACTTGCTCAAGCTAACCATATCAAATAAGCCTTTTTAAAGATCATCAGTTTCCAAATATACTATGTTACACATAATCCACTGAAATTAATCTGGCCCACATCTTCCTGGGTCTCTCTTTTTTTCACACTAACGTAAATTTATAGGCTGCATCTAGCTTCTAACATCCTTACCCATCTGATCAAACTCTAGAAAGAGCTGCCCTAATTTTCTTGCCCTTTAAAGGACAATTCACCCATTTCCTAAATATTCCCAGCTTTCTTGAGGTAACAGAAATGCAAAATTACTTCTTCAAAAGGTTCAAAATTACTTCTTCAAAAGGTTCAAATTTCAATTCGTGTAACATTTTCTAGTAAGATTTAGTTTTTCAGAGTAATATTTATAAAAATAGTTTCATGTCTGTCATTCTTTCCAAATAAATTGCCTCAAAAATATTTAACAATTAGAGTGAGGTTTGATAAATCCCAAGTGGTCCCTGTTAACCACTGCAGCAACACTAAAAGCCCCAAGACAGAACGTGCTTCAGATTAGGTTAATTCCTTGAAGGCTGAGAAAGTAAATGCCCATTAGGCCCAGATTTCTAAATTATTACAGGAGTTATTTGGCTTTGGGGACTTTTCCTTAATTAAAAAATTTTAAAGTCAAATATCAGTATCAAATATTTATCACGATATGTGTTTCTCAAGACTTTGGTAACCACGCTGAAAACACTTTAAAGATTTTTCTTTGATCAAAGTCACAGAATTTTTGTCTAAATGAAGCATACAGTTTCACTCCTTTTGGTCTCACAAGTCCAAGCAATAAAAGCACTTTTGTAATCAGGCTTAACAAAATCCAAGCACTTCAGAAAAATCAATCAAATCAAAATTAAGGTCATCAAAAATATCTCTAAAAATTAACCAAGCCCCAGGCCTACACCACAGGACTTCCTCCATACAAACTGGACAACGGGCAAGTCACGTGCAAAGAGACCACAGACCAGGAGATTCAATAACAAAGGACTTTTTTGGGTTCACACATAAGCCACTGAAGGCCATGTCTGCAGGGCCTCCCTGTGTGGAGCACTTGCTCTTGGGAACTGGAACACAGCACGGAAGACAATCAGGTGTGAGGATCTGATACTAAGGACTAGCGTTTCTCTCAATGTCTCGTCTTCTCATTTCCAGCACTCAGGTCTGGAAACCTCTGCTGCTGTTGGCGTATCCCCTCCACAGACAGAAAAGTCCATGCTGTCTTTCCAAAGTCGAACACTTTAGACAAGCATGGGCAAAAAAAGAGGGGATGGGGAGATGTCTTTGCGGCCTTTTAGTCAATATTTCTAAGAATCCATGAGTTTATGTCAGTAATGTGTGTGAGTCAATGACTGATGTGTGTGTGTGTGTGTTAGTTGCTCAGTTGCGTCCAACTCTTTGTGATCCCATGGACTGGAGCCTGCCAGGCTTCTCCGTCCATGGAATTCTCCAGGCAAGAATACTGGAGTGGGTTGCCATTCCCTTCTTCTGGGTGTCTCCCTGACCCAGGGATCAAACTTGGGTCTCCTGCATTACAGGCAAATTCTTTACCATCTGAGCCACCAGAGAAGCCCCATGTCAGTAATACAACATTCTATAATGTAGTCAGTAATATCGCATTCTACATAATATAACATTCTAGAACGTGGTTAATTCTGCATGATTCTCTTACCGGGGGAAGAGAGGGCTTCACCACCTTCTGTGGCGTCATCACCCACCTTCTCTTCAAAGCCGAGTCTCTCACCAGTCCCACCCCTTCCTCTCCACATAACCCCACTTGTTAAGGTCTCTGGGCTTCTCTCAGAAAACAGCACAGGCTCACAAGCAGCCATTTTCATGTGTATGAACTGCAGTTTAAAGCCTGAAAAATCCCAGAGCCTGAACTTTTTTCAAATGACTGAAACTGGTATCAACATGAAAGCCAGCTTTTAGTGTGGATGAGTTTAGGACAGGTTATAGTAAGTTTCTGGGTGTGATTTCCAAGGACTGGTTTCAACTCTCCCCTGCAAAACACATCCCTTTATAAGCTGCACAACCTCTACCCCGACACAAACTGAACCCAGCTGCTCAAAAGCACATTATCAGCCAGGAGAAGACCCAGTCAGCAAATACCACCTCTCACCCCTAATGGGAAAGGGCTCCAAGCACATATTCTTTTGACCAAGGGTCAGCAGCATCGTTTTTAAGGTCTGTATATCCATATAAGAGCTATGGATGCTAAGAGACAGCGGTGGAAGCAAGCATGTGTAAGGCTCCAAACTGGAGCTCACAAACCTAGCTTCCAGTTTTACTTCCAGGCCACCACAGAGCTGTCCAAAGCTCGTTGCTTTCTGAAAAAGACTTCACTCGACAGTAAACATGCTTACTGGACTTTCGCTTACTTCGCACACTTGAAAATGTGGTCAAGAAAATAAAGGAGTTAATTAGAAATACAGCACAAAGTGGGCTTTCTGCAAAAGAGACTAAAAATAATGATAAAAACTTATCAAGTATTTTCAGAAGGGATTGTAGTAAAGCAGTGTGGTTTTGGTTTTTGTGGCTCTTTCTACTCATGGTCTGCGACTAGCATTTGTTTCTTCATGTACAAGGGGATTTCTAGACTAATGGCTTTCCAGAGGTCCCCCGGATTCTGCATGTGCACGGGTGGGAGAAGGTGAACCTCGATGCTCAGCCCTCATCCTACCTCCGCAGCTCTGTGGCCATGTGCTCTGTATTTGCAAGTTCTTCGTATGTTCATTGGCAAGAAAGATTTTGATGCTAACAACAACAAAAAAATCCCAAAACTGTTGGACTTGATGATACCTAAGATCATTCCTAGTTCTAATAAAGGTAGAAGATGCCAAAGGGGCTACCAAGTAATATCTACTAAACTGGTTGTGAAATTATGCCCACACTGGCTCTGAAATTTACTTAACAACTCTGAATAATGGGACAATGGTTTCTATTATATAAGTGTAAAAAATGTTTTCGTTCTATTCCTGTTTATAAGAGATTCTATTACTCAACCCAAGTAACTAAGTAACTCCTGATTCTTTTGAAAATTTTTCAAAACTTGGACGTTTTACTGTCCAGTTTCTGATTCTTAATGGAATCCAAGATGTCACTTTAACAAACTGTATTTCCTCGATGTGTGCCATATGTTTGGAAGAGTAAAGGAATTGTCTAAATGTCCTTGGATCCATGATATATGTATAAGCAAAGCTCCTATAATTTACTCAGACAAACAACTCTGAGCCTGTTTCATACCAAAATCTGTAACTCTACTTTCCCTCTTATAGAAGGGACAAGTGTTTTGCTGGATAAGGAAGAGAGTTTGCTTAATTGACATCGACCTGTGTGAACTGTATAGAAATATTTTAACCTTAATTTCGAAATAGTCCTTTTTCTTTGCACACGTGCAGCCCTTTCAGCTTGAACTTGGTCAAAGGAAAGTACTTTTCTCTCAGGCCTGGGGACAACTCACAGGGTGCGGTGAGCCCCGCTCTGTAGTCCACACATCTGCCAGCCCCCCACCTCCATCCACACACCCCAGCCCCTCGGCGCACCTCGTCTTCCAGTCCTCCTCCGACTTGGACCTGTTCTTGCGGGCCGCTCTCTGTTTCTCCTCGAGTCGCTTTTTTTCTTCACTAGCTTGATCTAGAATCAGCGTAGCAGTGAAAAAACGGTTATTGCATGAGCAGAGGCTGCCCGGGACAGCACCTGGCACACTCACTCCACGGAGGCATGTGTTAGCACAGCCACCCTTTATCAGAACACAAGCACCACAGTCACGGCATGTCAAAACTTAACACAGCCCCAAGCTGGTGAGAGGTGATGCTGGCATCCAGGACCTCTCACCTCCTTCCACAGCCTCTGTCTTTACCCAAGGAGCCTGCTTATTCTTAAGGTCTCAGAAGTCATGTTAAAATGCTTGCCTGATGGTCCAGAGGCTCTGCACTCGCAATGCAGGGGGCCCAGGTTCAATCCCTGGTCTGGGAACTAGATCCCATATGCCGCAACTAAAAGATTCCCCAGGCTGCAACTAAGATCTGGCAAATAAACAAACATGTGCTTAGTCACTTCAGTCATGCCTGGCTCTGTGCAACCCCATGGACTGTAGCTCGCCAGGCTCCTCTGTCCATGGGATTCTCCAGGCTAGAATACTGGAGTGGGTTGCCATGCCCTCCTCCAGGGGATGGATCTTCCTGACCCGAGGATCAAACCCGAGTCTCACTGGCAGCAGGCTCTTTACCACTAGCATCACCTGGGCAAAGTATAGGTGCTCAGTCGTGTCCGATTCTTTATGACTCCAAGGACTATACCCCGAGGACTAGTCAGAGGACTAGGCCGACAGAGGACTAGTCTCCTCTGTCCAGGGGATTCTCCAGGCAAGAATACTGGAGTGGCTTGCCATTCCCTTCTCCAGGGCATCTTCCTGACCCAAAGACAGAGCCCAGGTCTCTTGCATTGGCAGGTGAATTCTCTACCATCCGAGGCACCAGGGATGCCTTGTGTTAACACCTAAAATGCTAACATGTAAGATGCTTGTGCGAACATATAAAATGTTATGCCCTAACAGACTAAAACGCAGACAGTGACTGGGAGTAAGGCAAACCATCCTCCTCAAAGAAATCCACCTTCCCTGGAGCTGCCAGGCACGTTACCTATCTCCCCGTTCTCCATGGCTCTGATGTCAGGCCGCAGCCTGCAGTCTGTCTTAGGAATCACGCTCTCCATCTCCTTGTCTACTTCATTCAAAACCATTGCAAAGCTAGTAAAATTGTACATCTAAAAAGAAGAAAATGTTCAAATTAACATGTACTGGAGGTTAATGCAGAATGAAACCCTGAGGCTAGAAGATTCGACAGGGATCCCCTGCTCCTTTCTAGGGTGATGATGGCCGGCCTCTCTGCGCCCACACATCTCCATGTTTTCTCCCAGGTCTGTGCCAGCTGTGGGAGTCTGTCTCAAGGAAACCCCCCAGGTGACACCACCATCACCTCCAGAGAGAACTACAAGTGAAACCAACAGTCTCCATTCACATGAAAAATCTCATTTGGTAGATCTGGCTACATCACCACGTACTTAAAGAGAGTCAATCTTACTCCTCAGTAAGTACAGAGGAAGCCCCTTCAAAGGCCCACACCTGTATGCACGGAGGAAGCCCCTTCAAAGGTCCACCCCAAGGCATCTCGGCCAGACACCAGGAGGCCTGGGCGGCAGCAATGCCGGGTCCTGGGCGGGAACCACAGAGGGATGACTGAGGAGCAATTCGATGACCCGCTTCTCACCCCCGCCCTCCTCCTGGTTCCATCCAGGCCGGGGAAAGAGCGCCATCAGATCCAAGTAAACAGGAGGCCTTACCTGGGCTGAGTTCGGAGGCCGCGGGGCTATTCGCCACAGGAGAACGCTCCCAGGGATGACGAACACACTCTCGGAATCCGGCATTGGCATTTCATCCGACTCCTCAGAAGCACTCACCTGGAAGAACCAACAGAGGAACAAAACTGAAATGCTTTGAAGAGACTGTGCTTACAACCGTGAATATTCACTAGAAGGACTGATGCTGAAGCTGAAGCTCCAATACTTTGGCCACCTGATGCAAAATGCTGACTCACCAGAAAAGACCCTGAAAAACTGAGGAAAAAAACTGAGGGCAAGAGGAGAAGGGGGGCGGGGGGTGGCAGAGGATTAGATGGTCAGATGGCATCACCAACTCAATGGACATGAGTTTGAGCAAATTCCAGGAGTTACTGAAGGACAGGGAAGCCTGGCATGCTGCAGTCCATGGGGTCGCAGAAAGTCAAACATGACTGACCAACAACAACAAAAAATTGTAAAATAAGCAGTTTTCATTGTGCGGCATTAGAATGTAACCCCATGTGAGTGCCAGGGCACTGTGCCTTTCTCACTCTCATGTCCTCACCTTTCGATCCAGGCCAGGAAGCCAATTAATGTGGGTTGAGTGACTGAGTCCATGCTGGGAGCCTGCAAGCCTGTGTTGTGTCATTTTTAGGGGCTATGAGCAAAAAGGCATTACCATCACCACTGTAGTCATCATGCCTTTACTGTCGTGTTTTAATATTTTTAAAGCTTTTTTTAAAATCCAAAATAACTCATTTAAGTAGTCTGTGGAACATTATGAGGGCAAGAAAAGGTTAAATTCTTGGAGCATTTAACTAAATTTATCAATGACCCAAACCAGCAGGGATCCTGAAAGTATTCAATCGAAAGTTAGGCTAAAAAAGAAAGCAGCATTTCCACCGGCTGCCTGCTCCCTCTCCCTCTCCAGCAGAGCTATGCCAGCAGCTCTCTGTATATTTAGTCCTTACGTAACTAGCCCATAAAGTTTTATATATAAAGAATTTAAGCCTTTGGAAAGTGAAGTCATATTCCCAATGTCATTGTTACCAAATCTAGAACTACTGGCTGAGACATGGAATTTTAAAAACAGCAACAAAGAGGGGACGACACTGGTAACAAGCTTCGCCTGGCATCTGAATATCCTCAGGAGCATCAGAAACCCACAGTGGCTGAGGCCCTGGGAGGCGAGACTAGACACGGGGAGAGTGTGAGGGTGCCTTCTCCAAGGCCCTTCTGTCTACAAAGACTGACCGGGGCTTTATGGGACATGAGGGAGATTTTCTGGAATTTCCCCAATGCCTTCTGCTGTACTGAATCCCACTTCTGTAAGGGGAGAGCGAGGCTCTGCCTCTTGCAAGCAACACAGCGGGGGGAGGGGAGCCAGGAGCAGAAAGCCAGGCTGTGATGCTCAGAGAGGATGGGACCTGAGCTGTCTTCACCCGGGGCCCCTGACCTCTGTCAACTGCTCTGACACGACGGTGCTATTACTGTCTCCATTTTACAGATGAGGCGCTGAGGCAGAGAGAGGGTAGGGATCTGCCCAAGATCAAACCACTCAGAAGCGGGGGAGGCAGGGTTCCAAGCAGAGCTCATGCTCTGATCCCTGATGCCCGTTACTGGAAAATAACCAGTCCTCCAACACTTCCTGTCCAAACAGGTGCAACCTCTCTCTAGCTCAGACTCCACTGAGCAGTCCAGCCTCCCTGGGTCCTGAGATAAAAAGCTGTGGCCTCACAAGCAGAGCATCTAAGGTTGAACTGTCCCGTTAGGAGGAAGCTTCATAAGAGGAGGATGACCGTCCAGCAACGATTCCCTTAACTGTGATGCTCTCAGCTCCCGGGATCTCGGATACAGAGGAGGGCAATAACACTGCTGTCTGCATGAAAACCCACGTGATTATTCTGGGTGTAATTTCAAATATTCAGAAGAGCTCAACTGCTAACGCACATAAACAGAAAGGAGAGTAAGAATATTTGTCTAAGATGAACTCCAACTTTCCAAAGCGATGTGAATTCAACACCGTGTGTGTAACTGCATAGCACACACCCATACGCCATGGGAGAGTATCCCAAGCATTCACTAGCAAGTCCGATCATCTGTTCATTACTGTATAGCACATGCAACTCTGCTCAATGTTATGTGCCAGCCTTGATGGGAGAGGGGCTTAGGGGAGAACAGATACATGTATATGTATGGATGAGGCCCTTTGCTGTTCACCTGAAACTGTCACACCATTGTTAATTGGCTATATGAAAGTCACTCAGTCGTGTCTGACTCTTTGCGACACCATGGACTGTAGCCTGCCAGGCTCCTCTGTCCACAGGGATTCTCCAGGCCAGAATACTGGAGAGGGTAGCTGTTCCCTTCTCCAGAGTGTCTTCCCAACCCAGGGGTGGAACCCAGATCTCCCACATTGTAGGCGGATTCTTTACTGTCTGAGCCATAGGAAAGTTCAAGAATACTGGAGTCGGTAGCCTATCCCTTCTCCAGCAGATTTTCCCGACCCAGGAATCCAACCGGGGTCTCCAATTGGCTTTAGCCAATGCAAAATGTTTTTGGTGTTAAAAACAGCAACAACAACAAAAAAAGGTCAAGGAGAAACATCACATGCATGGCACCAAGTATAAAAGGTAACACCGTGACCCACTACCAGGCCACCATCCAGGGATCCCCTCAATACCATCTTCTGGGATTGTTTACCTGTTTGCTGTTCTTCTTCTCTTCAGTATTTTTCTTATCATTTTTTTTGTAAGCATCAAACGTGGCTGGGTCAACACTGTACAAACATTCTGTCCATTTCCCGTAGAGGGCACGGAGCTTCTTTTTGCTGCCAAGAGAAATCAATGCTGAGCCAATAATTAAACCGGTGTCTTGGGATAATTGATTATCATAAACTGAAAGTACTGGTCGCTCGGTCATGTCCGGCTCTTTGCAACCCCATGGACTGTAGCCCACCAGGCTTCATGGAATTCTCCAGGCAACAGTGCAGTGGGTACCCATGCCCTTTCTCCAGGGGATCTTCCAGACCCAAGGACAGAATCTGAGTCTCCTACATCACAGGAAGATTCTTTGCAGTCTGAGCCATCAAGAAAGCTCCTCTTTTCATAAATAGAGATGCTTACGAATCAGATTCTTTAAAGAAATAGGTATTTCTTGCAGAAGAGTTTTTCAATTTACTGAAATGCTGTTTCCTAGATAACAGCAGGAAACCTAGACAGCATGTTAAAAAGCAGAGACATTACTTTGCTGACAAAGGTCTGTCTAGTCAAAGCTAAGGTTTTTCCAGTAGTCACGTATGGATGTCAGAGCTGGACTACAAAGTAAGCTGAGCACCGAAGAACTAATGCTTCTTCCAACTGATGATGGAGAAGATTCCTGAGAGTTCCTTGGACTGCAAGGAGATCAAACCAGTCAATCCTAAAGGAAATCAGTCCTGAATATTCATTGGAAGGACTGAAGCTGAAGCTCCAATACTTTGGCCACCTGATGCAAAGAACTGACTCATTGGAAAAGACCCTGATGCTGGGAAAGACTGAAGGCAAGAGGAGAAGGGGATGACAGGATGAGATGGCTGGATGGCATCACTGACTCGGTAAGTTTGAACAAGCTCCAGGAGTTGGTGATGAACAGGGAAGCCTGGTGTGCTGCACTCCATGGGGTCACAAAGAGACAGACACGACTGAGCGACTGAACTAACAGCAGATTTTCTCTATCTTCCTTTTAAAATTTTTTTGGCCAGACCACGCAACATGTAGGATCTTAAGTTTCCCAATCAAGGATCGAACTGTGCCCCCTGTAGTGGAAGCATGCAATATTAACCACTGGACCACCAGGGAATCCCGGTGTTGGCAGATTTTAATAACAACACTTTACTTCGTGGAAAATACCTATACTAATCAACATTTAAAATGGAACTTTACCTTTTATCTTGAATGTAGCCTTCAACTTTGTGTAATTCTTTACCAAAAAGGCCGCACGGCTTAAAATTCAACACGCATTTGTCCCCAGTCCTGTAAAGAAGACAGTGAGCTCGGGTTATTGTTCAACACGGAAGCAGCAGCAGAGAACAGTGACTCTCTGGCAGCGCCTGCTGTTTAGTGATTTTCTAACTCACACCAGGCTCCACACAGAGAGTATCACAATTAATCCATAATCAGTACTGAACCCACCACAAAGGAAAACCAAGCAAGGTCCATAAAAAAATAAGTGAGTTGCTGCTATGGAATGAATGTCTGCCTACTCCTCGTCCCAATTCATATGGTGAAGACTCATCACCCATGTAAGGCTATTTGCAGGTAATCCGGTCCTAAGGGTGGAACTGAATGGATGCATGGTCTTTGAATAAGAGACTTTGGGGAGATGATCCCTCCCTCTGCCACGTGAAGATTTGAGAAGATGGCCAACTTGAAACCAGGAAGAGGGCCTTCCCCCAGCACTGAGTCTGACGCCACCCTGACCTGAGCCTCCCAAGTCTCCAGAAGCATGAGATATAAATGCTGCCCTTGAAGCCACCGGGCCCACCAGGTTCTGTCACCACAGCCTGAGCCGACTACGACACGGGCCTAGGCTCACAGTAGGATCTGAATCCACCTCTTTCCAACTCTCCTATCCCTCCTGTCACTGGCCCCATGTGAACAATACAAGCTAAACGGTGTCAGCAAGATGAGCTGAGGGAGGGAGGAATGAAGATTCCCTGAGGCTGCCGAAGCTCTGAGTTCACCAGTCTTCCATAATTAGAGACTTAAAAATATAAACTCTATTCATTAAGGACTTCCCTGGCGGTCCAGTGGTTCAGCATCCAAGGCAGGGGACATGGGTTCGATCCCTGGCCCTGAATATTCCACATGCCATGGGGCAACTTAGCCTGGGAGCCCAGCTACTAAATCCTGTTCATTAAATGGACTGGCTTCTATTTACCACAGAGTTACACTGCCTGGTTCTTAAGTTGTCATTAGACTCTACTAGAATTTTTTTAAAAATTTATCCATATATACAGAACTTCTAAAAATGCTTTATATATATATTCTTGGCCGAGCTGCATAGCTTGTGGAATCTAAGTTCCCCAATCAGGGATTGAACCCAGGCCTTCCACAGTGAGAGTGTGGAGTCTTAACCACTGGACTACCAAGAAACTCCTCACAATGCAATGCACTTTTTTTTGGCCACACCACATGGCATGTGGTATCTACATTCCTGGACCAGGGATCAAACCCAGGCCCCCTTCATGGAAAGTGCGAAGTCTTAACCACTGGGCCGCCAGGGATGTTCTCTACTAGAACTTTTACAGAAAGACTACCAGACGCCTCTGATGCAAATGAAGGGACGGGGACGATGAACCATCTCACTTGTGGTTTGTGATCTCCACGTTGCCGTATTGCTCAATCCAGAGCTTTCCCACAATGATGTTGTGCACACAGCACGTAGGATTCGTCCACGTATATGCTTCATTGTGTCTAGAAAACAAAAAGAAAGCCAAAGCCCAGACAAAGAAGTGAGAAGTGTTACTCTGTTTAAAAAGCACATCTGCCTCAAATGCCATGACTCAGGATAACCCATCAGACTGCTGGAGAGCACTCAACTCTAAGACTATAAAAACTGCTGATGTTAACCCCAGTAAAATAGCTATCATCTGGTTGATTCTTATTGTTTCTTAAAGGATGCAAAAACTTAAAACAAAACTATGCTTCTACCAAACTCCAAATTAAACTATGTACATAACCATCTTAAGCCTTCAAAAGTTTGGTGAAAACATAATAAATTAAGTTAGAGGTAGAAAAGAAAAATGGTCTATTTGGTGCTTTCCAGCTTGCCAAAGGGAAAAACTTGTGTATGTGAGTAAGTTCCAATTTTACACATTCTTTGCTTTTGAAAACACTCATTTTACATCTCGTACACTTATGCTTAAATGTATTTCTAATTCACCAGCACTAAAATTCACTTTTCTTGGTGTTATCTAGTTCTGTGAGCTTCAGTGTATGTGTAGATCATTGTAACTAGTACCACAGCCATAAATTCCATCACACCCTCCACAAATTCGCTCATGCTGACCCTCTATGGTCAAACCTTCCCCCACCTGGAATTCCTAAACAACTCATCTGTTCTCCATTGCAATAGTTTTGCCTTTTCTAGGGTGTCATATAAATGGGATAATACATCATGTCACCTTTGAGATTAGCTTCATCTGTATAATACATTTTAAATTCTATGTATCAATAATTTGTTCTTATTTCTGAGTAGTATTCTATTATATGAATGTATCACAGTTTAACCATTTGTGCTTCCCTGGTGGCTCAGAGGTTAAAGCGTCTGCCTGGAATGCGGGAGACTGGAATGCGGGAGACCCGGGTTCGATCCCTGAGTCGGGAAGATCCCCTGGAGAAGGAAATGGCAATCCACTCCAGTACTCTTGCCTGGAGAATCCCATGGAGGGAGGAGCCTGGTAGGCTACAGTCCATGGGGTTGCAAAGAGTCAGACACGACTGAGCGACTTCACTTTCCTTTCCTTTAACCATTTACTCACTGAAGCATGCTGGGTTGCCTTCAGTTCCTGGTGATTATAAGTAACACTCCTATGAACATCTGGGCACGGGTCTTTGTGAAAATACATCTCTATTTCTCCAGAGTAAATGCCTATGAGTAGCTGAATCATCTGGTTAACAGAAGTTCAACTCTGTAAGAAACAGCCAGACTGTTCTCCAGAGTGGCTCTACTCTTTTACCAAATCCCCCAGTAATATACGAGATTTCTGGCTGCCGTGCATCCTAGTCAGCACTTGATACTGTCAGCTCTAAAAATTTTGATTTAAAAAAACAGTAATAAATAAAATAAAAATTTTGATTTTAGACATTCCGATAATCGGTGTGTAGTGGTATCTCACTATGATTTTAATTTTGCATTTCTCTAATGACCGATGCTGTTGAGCACGTTTTTGTGTGCTCATTTCTCATTCATATATCTCTTTGGTAAAGTACCTGTTCACATCTTTTGTCCAATTTCTTACTGGGTTGTCTGTTTTCTTATTGTTTTGAGAATGCTTTATATATTCTAGATACAAGTCCTTTGTTGATAAATGATTCACAAATAATGTTTATCCATCTCTAACTTCTCTCTTTGTTCTCTTAAGAGTGGTTTTCACTGAGCAACAGATTTTTATAAAATCTATCAATTTTGTTTCTTCTAGATTATCCTTTGGTATTATAAGATGTCACTACATAACCCAAAATCATAAACATTTTCTCCTGCTTTCTTCCAAAAGCTTAAAGCTGTCCATTAGATTTTAGCCTATGATCTATGTTGGGATCATTTTTGCTTAGATGTGAGGTGTAAGCTGAGGTTCATTTTTTAACACATGCATGTCGAACTGTTCTCACACCATTGGTGGAGAGGACTACCCTTCATTACTGAATAGCGCTTTCTTTCACCTTCGTGAAAAATCAATGGACCATGTTTCTGTGGGTCTGTTTTTGGATGCTATTCTCTGTTCCATTGATGTATGTGTCTGTCTTTCTGTCAATACAACAGTCTTGATGGCAACAGCTTTACTGTAAAGTCTTAAAATTAGGAGGTAGGAGTCTATCATTCTGTTCTTCCTTTTCAAAACTATTTTGGCTACAGTGTTTCATTTGTCTTTCCAAATAAATTTTAGGATTCACTATCTCTTGATCTACCAAAATTCATCCTAGGACTTTTAAATTTGGATTGTGTTAATACACACTGTTTATAGATCAATTAAAGGAGAACAAACATATGAATTATATTAAGGATTCCAAGTACAGTGAGGCATGGGAGACTCAGATAGTCTTTGATTCCTGTAACCAGAGTTTTATAGCTTTCAGCCTGTGGATCCTGTACATATTTTATTATCTTTATTCTGCTACTGAGTCTATCCAAGCTATTACATTTGTTATTGTATTTTTTCAGTACTAAAATTTCCAGAAATATGTCAATTTCTTTGCTTCAATGTCTTTCTATTCATTTTAAGAGTATTCATCTTTATGTCATGGAGTATAATTATAACAGCTGCTTTAAAATCTTTGATACAAATTTCAATATCTGAGTCACTCTAGGATTAAAGTCTGTTTATTATTTTTTCTCCTTCTCCTTTTTCTCATATAAGGAGGTCATAGAATATTTGTCTTTCTCTGACTTCTTTCACTTAGCATAATGTCCTTGAGGTCCAACCATGTTGTTGCAAGTGGCAAGATTTCATTCTTTTTTATGGCTGAATAATATTCGTGTATGTGTGTGTACCACAATTTCATTATCCATTCATCTAATGATGGATACTTGGGTTACTTCCAAATCTTGGCTTTTGTGTGGAACAGGTATATATATATATATATTAACATAACACATTATACAGGTATAATATGTATAATAATGTCAAGGGGGTGCAGATATCTTTTTGAGATAATGTTTTTGTTATCTTTGGCTAAGTATTCCAAAGTGGAATTGCTAGATCACGGTAGTTCTACTTTTAATTTTTTGAGGAATCTCCAAAATTGTTTTCCATTGAGACTGAACCAGTTTACATTTGCCAACCACGCACAAGAGTTCCCTTTCACTGTGGTTTGATTTGCATTTTCTTGATTAATGACATACAGTATCTTTTCATTCCTATTGATCTTCTGTATGTCTTCTTTGAAAAAATGTCCATTCAGATTTTCGGCCCATTTTTTAATCACTTTTTCTTTTGCTATTGAGTGGTATGAGTTCTTTATGTATTTTGGATGTTAGCCTATATGATTTGCAAGTATTTTCTCCTATTCAGTAGGCTGCGTTTTCATTTTGTTGATGATTTTCTTCACTGTGCAGAAGCTTTTTAATTTGATATAGTCCCACTTGTTTATTTTTGCTTTTATTCATTTTGGTGTCAGATCCAAAACATCATTGCCAAGACCTATGTCAAGGAGTCTACCACCTATGTTTTCTCCTAGAAGTTTTATGACTTTCAGTCTTATGTTCAAGTTTGTAATCCATTTTGAGTCAATTTTGTGTATAGTGTAAAACAGTGATCCAGTTTCACTCTTGTGCATGTGTCTGTCCAATTTCTCCAACACCATTGCGAAGACTGTCATTCCACTGTATATTCTTGCCTTCTTTGTTTATATTAATTGACCCTACTTGCATGGACTTATTTTTTGGGCTCTCTACTCTGTTTCATTGATTTATATATCTGTTTTAATGCCAATATCCTATCTTTTAATTACTATAGCTTTGTAATACAGTTTGAAGTCAGGGAGCATGATGCCTCCAGCTTTGTTCTTCTTTCTCAAGACTGCTTTGCCAACTTGGGGTCTTCTGTGATCCTATACAAACTGTAGCATTGTCTTCTTTAATTTGTGCAAAAAATGTTATTGGAATTTTGATAGAGACTGTGCTGAATCTGTACACTGCTTTGTATAGTATGACAAAGTTTAACAGTACTTTTTCAATCCATGAGCACAGAATTAACAATTTTACTCACAATTGCATCAAAAAAAAAAAACCTAGAAATAAATTTAAGCAAGGAAGTGAAAGACCTGTATATTGAAAATGGTAAGACGGTAATGAACAGAATTGAAGACGACACAAATAAATGGAGAGATATTTCATGGCAATCTTTTTATATCTCAAAAGAAGAGAACTTTCAACTAACCTAATGTCTAAGATGTGCCAATGTGATTGTTATTTCAGTATTTCTCAAACTGAATTCATTGTAAAAGATGATTAAACAAGGCATTATTACCATGATAATGTCATGGACTGATTAACTTCATTTAATCTTAAAATAAATCTAAATAAAACTACTGTCATAGTTCAGGTTAAACTGTTTACACATACCTAGGCTGATTAACCATGGCTGTTGCCACATTTCTCAAATTCTTTTACATGACAGTAGAAAATTTATGTCTTATAAAAGCAGCTTTGTTTTCTCCAGCTTTCGAACAACGAGGTCAGGTCTGCGTGTAAGTGTGTATACTAATGAGTAGGTACACATGAAATGAGTAAAAGGTATGATTCCAACTCACTCAAGAAGCTCCAACGTGATGGTTCCTTTGGGTTCTGCTTCCACGCTCTTCCCCCAGAACTTCAGTTTGGGATAGATTGAGCCATGAAAGATGAAATCATTGTTCAGTCCTTCAGCATGAAATGCACTAATGGGTGGGTGATGGCTGACCTGCTCAGAGATGAGTCTGAAACCGAGGTCATCTCTTAAGATTAAAAAAAAAAAAAAGGTAGCGTTATAATAAACTCATCACAAAACATATACATTATTGTCATTTCAGTCTGAAAGCAATGTTAATATATGTACTACCATGCGTAAAATATACATCAGAAGCTGTTGTATAGCACAGAGGGCTCAGCTTGGTGCTCTATGATGATAAGAGGTGGGAAGGGGGGTGAGGGGGTGAGAGGGAGGCTCAAGAGGAAGGGGATATATGTATACTTATAGCGGAGTCATGTTGTTGTACAGCAGAAACCAACACAACATTGTAAAGCAACTATGCTCCAATTAAAAATAAATCTTTTTCAAAAGTCATGTTAAAGTATTAAGGAAATGGATTTGACAAACTGAACAATTCTTTATTATCATCCTTGATGAAAAGGACAATACATGAGAAACTGCAAAAATGCATCCCAAACAACTAAAACCAATGTTATTACACATCGAGCTACTTAAACACACTAAAACAAGGAATACCCATGAACTGCAGTGATTTTCATGAATTGACAATACTAGCCGTGTAAATTTAAAACTTATCATCCCATTTTATACTAAGACAGAAGAATCTAAAATGTCTCCTTTTCAAACATCTAGGGAATAAATGAGATCAAAACTTGTGAATAGAAGAGAAAGATTCAGAAAAACAAAAGCCAAATGAATTCTCTGTGTGTAAAGAAGCAAGCGATTGCAGACAGACAGTACTGCACCCTTAGATACATTCACTGCCTCTATGCCAACAATCTAAGTTTATGCTAATATATTTTATACAGTTATTTTTAAAAAATCTATCGTAATGGGCTACATAACTAGAAAGGATGATAGCTAATCCTGCAAGATCAGGAATATTGAAATTCTTGTATTTACTTGTAATAATGGTCCACTTTATATATGCTTTCATATTTTTGACAATCTCTAAAATAACAACTATCACAGAAACAAACATCAAAGTTGTTACCTTTTCTCCAGTCATACAAAATGTTGGTAAATGCTCAAAAAATATCCATTTTCATCTGAAGAGCTATATAAATCATGCAAATTCAACTATCCGCCTGGAATAGAGTGGAAGATCTTACCGAACTAATTCGTAAGTCTCTCCCAGAAGTGGGTTGAAAGGCTTTCCAGTGCGTTCCCACTGCGAAGCAACAGCAGAGACAGCAAATGCAGCTACACACTGTGGGACAGAGCGTTAGCATAAGTTAAAAATAGCCTCGCTGGCTCCTCATTCTTTCAGAACTGAGATTTTGCTGAAGACAGTAATTTACAAAATGATTCGGCGGAGTTTAATTATGTTGTGTTTTTAAGATGGCTTAATAAGCAAACTAATAAGCCAATGTGGATATTCAGAATGAAAATGACTCTGAGTCTCTTCCTGTAAGTCATCCCAACTGTGGTTTTTATAATATACTCACAGTGTTACAAATATTCTCAAGGACTTTAAACAAGACTCTCAAATCTGACATTACTTTTAATTCCTTTAAAATTTCTAAAAAGTACATCACCAGATGGTAAAGAATCTGCCTGCAATGCAGGAGACTCAGGTTTGATCCCTGAATCTAGAAGATGCCCTGGAGAAGGGAATGGCAACCCACTCCAGTATTCTTGTCTGGGAAATCCCATGGACAGAGGAGCCTGGTGGGCTACAGTCCACTGGATCACAGAGTCAGATGTGACTGAGTGACTAACACTTTCACATCCCTTTTAGGATGGGGTGAAGAGATAAAACCAAACAAATTGGTATCAAGTCCAATGAGGTTGGGAAAAGCTGCTTTACATACATGAAAGGACACAAGACTCCATTTAGAATGCTATTGCTTTGTTGGAAGGAGAACAATGTATCCACTCTCCCTGTGTCTAGTCCATCCATATACATCACATGAATATTTTCCTTAAAAAAAAAAATCAAGATGTACAATTCCTTCTTGTCCTCTTTTTTAACCTATAGTAGTATGTGTATATTTATATAAACACATAAGCATAAATACATTTATTTATATGTGTATGGATATACATGTCTTCCTAGAAACACTCTGAGAAGTCTGAAAGGCTGTTGTTTTCCCCCAACACAATGCCACTTTCTAAAACAATGACTCAGAAACAGCTCACCAAACTCAGGTTTGGTTTTGGACCTTTCTGCTTTCTTCCAGTCCTCACTGGTCTGCGGAAGGAACACAGATGACAATCCAAACATGCTATGTATTAATAACATTTCATAACCTCGCATTAAACTTAACATGAATTCTGTGCGTGTAGGTTGGGGGCGGGGAGGCAGGGGAGGTGGCAGAGAAGACCTTCCAAGACTTTAGTCTTTCCCAGGGCTTGGTGACACGCACCTGCATCCTTTCCACAGGATCAGCAAGCGAACTGGCCTTGTGGATGAGGTATGTATGCTCCATATATTCAGTGAGTCGCTGGAGGAAGCTCAAAGGCTCATTAAATATAACTGGCATGGTGATCTTGGAGAGTTCCTAGTGAATAAGAAAATGGAAACTGATGTCCAAAATACACAGTAAACCTACATGCTTCCGTCCCGACATAACATGTTCCTGGAAAGAAAGTCAGAGAAAACAGCAACCCAGGAAAGTTAATTAGTATTAGTTCAATTTCCTAAGTGTTCCCAGATCATCTAACCATGTGGAATATACTGTTCTAGGCCTTGAAGGAAATACAAAGACTACCCAGACGGTCTTCCTTGGCTTCGAGGAGCTTGTAGTCTACTAGTGATCAGTGAGATGATGACTGTTAGTAAGTCTGCCTAAGCTCAGAATTAGCAAATGACAAATAAAGGTGATGGGGACGCAAAGACCAAACATCTCCACACTGGGCTAGGAAGGGAGACCATTTTTGTGGATGATATTTCAAAAGAACTTCAGACTGCTTTTCACAGACAATATTGAGGTTTTCTGAGCACATTCATATACATTATGAACTAGGGTGCTAGACGGCTAATGTATATTTTACAGAATAGATATTAAATTCTGTCTGATAGAATGACACAATCATGTAGACTTCCAAGAATACTTTAATGACTGGGAAGGGTCCTCTAACCTCAACTGCAACCTTTCACCTCTATTTACCATATCCTGGGGCTTCCCTGGTGGCTCAGAAGGTGAATCCACCTGCAACATAGGAGACCTGGGTTCAATCCCTGGGTCGGGAGATCCCCTAGAGAAGGGAATGGCAACCTAATCCAGTATTCTTTCCTGGAGAACTGCATGGACAGAGGAGCCTGGTGGGCTACAGTTCATGGGGAAGCAAAGAGTCGGATACAACTGAGCGACTAACACTGTCGCTTTCACTACCATATCCTGCCAGCAAACAGGAACACCACAGGATCTTAAAAAAAAATTCATTAGATAACAAACTTATCTTGGTTTTCTCTAGATTATTCTGATAATCTTCCCAACCTTCCACCTATCATTATTTACCTTTCTCGTGGGAATCAGGTCTTTCGTGAAACCTGCTAACTAAAACCACGATCATGTGAACAACCCCAAGGCACCATCCGGGTTGAATGCCATCTGCTTCCTCCCACCCCTCTAAACATCTACATTCTTACACATGTGCACAATTAAGAATAAAGTGACCTTCACAAAACTACAACCAGCATGTGCACACACACACAAAAGAAGCTCATTTATTATCATAAAATACTGCAGAATGCAGACAGATGTAGCATCTCAATGTAATGAAAAGAAATGATAGGTTTACACTGCCTCTCTGGGAAGACAAAGGAGAAGAGGAATGTATAAGGAGATAAAGAACAGAAGGCTCTTTACTATGTAACACCCTGAGATCTTGGTAAATGCAGAAACTCACTGGTGGGCCAAGTCAAGAAAGGGGGGGCTGCCAAGGCTTGTCTTAACTGAGATGTCTCAGACTCTCTCTCTCTTTTTTACTTAAAATGCCTTCATGGGTTTTTTCTTTTTTTAAAAAAGAGGAGTATGCAATGCTCAGTAATAGAAGTAAAAACATGAAAATGCTCCTTTCCTTAGAGGCAAAGCATCAACAACAGTTTGGGGTACACTGCTGTGTATTTACACACGTGTGTACATGTGTGTGTACATATATACCTTACTGGATTCTTTAAAAGCATGGCATCTGCTCTGTGTACTGGCTCATTTATTTGCCTTTTTTGCTTTCCCGGTGTTTGGAGGTCTTACACACACGTACAGTACATCACTAAGTCTGTCAAGCTCTTTGTAATCCCTGTACTATTCAGTGGTTAAGACATCAGAACCAGACTGGGCTCCATGACAGGCTCTCTCATTTAGCAGTCATGCAACTCTGGCCGAGTTAAACTCTGCCAGCTTCCTTACAATACCATGGCATTAATCTAACAAGTATATAGCATAATCTACTACAAAGCATTCTTCTAAGACCAATACTTGCAAAACACTTAGACTAGTTCTGGGCACTTTAGCAAATGCTACATTTATTCATTAAAAAAAATTTTTAAGTCTATATATATATAGAAGGGAATGGCAACCCACTCCAGTATTCTTGCCTGAAGAACCCCACAGACGGAGAAGTCTGGTAGGCTACAGTCCACGGGGTCGCAAAGAGTCAGACACGACTGAGTAACTTCACTTTCACTTATGGTATATAGCTATACCATGGACTATATACTATGGTATACAGCTATACCATGAACAATTTAATCTTTTAGAACATGAGCAAATATGGTTTTAAAGTAAATTTCTATAAGAGGGTTTTTTAGGTCAAAGGTGTGCACTCATTTAAAATTTTTACCATTACTACCAAGCTGAATGCCTTCCAAAAAACCTTTATCCTATTTGAACTCCTACTACTGCTGCCTGGAAGTCAGATTTTCTTTTAACATCAAAGGGAGGAGCAGTACTTCCAATCTGTTCATTCAATCATGGTCATTTTCTTTACAGAAAAATTTAACTGAAGGATAGTCAAATACTGAATGGGGCAAAGTAGTTCACTTTTAACTCTAGAATGAAGATTAAAAAACAGAATCCTAAACATAAACATTAGGGAGTATCAGACCACCTTACCTTACCCGTCTCCTGAGAAAGCTGTACCAAGTCAAGAAGCAGCAGTTAGAAGGACATGGAACAAATGCTTTGTTAAAAACTGGGAAAGGAGTACAACAAGGCTATATATTGTCACCCTGCTTATTTAACTTATAAGCAGAGTACATCATGAGAAATGCTGGGCTGGATGAATCACAAGGTGGAATCAAGACTGTAGGAAGAAATATGAACAACCTCAGAAATGGATAAATTCCTGGAAACAACCTACCTACCAAAAATTGAATCATGTAGAAATAGGAAATCTGAACAGATCAATTACTAGTAAAGAGACTGAAGCAGTAATCAAAGACCTGCCAACAAACAAAAGTCTAAGGCCAGATATCTTTACTGGTGAATTCTGCCAGACATTTAAAGTAAAATTAATACTGATCCTTCTCAAACTATTCAAAAACAGAAGAGGAGGGAACATTTCCAGTCATTTTACAAGGTCAACATTATCCTGACACTAAAACCAGAGAAGGACAAAAGCAGACCCAGAAAAGAAAATTATAGGCCAATATCCACGATGAACACAGACGTGAAAGAAAACATTACCAAGCTGAACTCAACAATACATTTAAAGGGTCATACACCATGATCAAGTGGGATTTAGTCCAGAGAAGCAGGATGGTTCAACACAAGCCAATCAATCAATATGATATACCACATTAGTAAAATGAAGAATAGAAATATATGATCATCTCAATAGATGCAGAAAAAAGCATTTGACAAAATTCATCCTTTCATGGTTTAAGTTCTAGTACTAACGCAAGAAAAAGAAAAGGCATTCAAATTAGGAAGTAAGAAGTAAAATTATCTCTATTTGCAAATGATATTATAAATAGAAAACCCTCAAGACTCCACCAAAACACCAATGGAACCAATATGTGAGTTCAGTGAGTTGCAGGATACAAAACCAACTTACAAAAATCAGTTGTGTTTCAATACACCAAGAATAAGCTATCAGAAAAAGATATTAAGAAAGCAATCCCATTTACAATATCATCAAAAAGAATAAAATACTTAGGAATAAATTTAACCAAGGAGGTGAAAGATCTATACACTGAAAACTGTAAGACGTTAACAAAAGAAATCACAGAAGACAGGAATAAATGGAAAGATATTCTGTACTCATGGATTACAAGAAGTGAAGTGAAGTCGCTCAGTCGTGTCCGACTCTTTTGCGACCCCATGGACTATAGCCTATCAGGCTCCTCCGTCCATAGGATTTTCCAGGCAAGAGTACTGGAGTGGGTTGCCATTTCCTTCTCCAGGGGATCCTCCCTACCCAGGGATCAAACCTGGGTCTCCCGCATTGTGAGCAGACGCTTTATCCTCTAAGCCACCAGGGAAGCCCCATGGATTACAAAAGTTGTTAAAATGACCAAACTACCCAAAGTGATGTAGTCAATGCAATCCTTATCAAAATTTCAGTGGCATTTTTTCACAGATAAAGGAAAAACAATCCTGAAACTTGTATAGGACCACAAAAGGCCTTGAATAGCCAATCTTGAGAAAGAGCAACAAAGCTGGAGGCATCGAGCCCCCTGATTCCAAACTATATCACAAAGATATACTAATCAAAATAGTACAGAACTGGCATAGAAATGGACAGGTGGATGAATGAATAGAGAGCCAAGAAATACATCTATGCATTCATGATCAATTAATTCTTGCCAAGAATACACAATGGAAACAAGCTAAGTGTCCTTCAATGGATAAATGGATCAAGAAAACATGGGGGGGGTGTGTATCTATAGGTGCACATACACATGAATATTACTTGGCCTCACAAAAAGAAATCCTGCCATTTATGACAACACGGATGAAACTGGAGGTACTTATGCTAAGTGAAATAAACCAGACAGACAAATACGGCCTTGGGTCACACATAGGCGAACCATTAAAAAATATATATTGAACCAATAAAACATAGTAGAAAGTCATTGCCTAAGGGCTTCAGAGTGGGGAAATTAGGCAGAAGTTGGTAAAAGTGTATGAACTTTCGTACCTAAAAAAAAAAAAAAAAGTCCACCAAGATGGTCTCTTTTAAAGCAACTCAATCATACAAAGTACACATATAGAAATAAAATTCTTCCAACATATCTTTCTAAAAACTTTTAACTCAGCACCTACTAGGTGCCAGGCACTGCTTTAGACACAGATTAAAAGTCTCATTATGCGACTTCCCTGGAGGGTCCAGTGGTTAAGACTCCACACTCCCAATACAGGGAGTGTAGATTCGATCCCTGTTCAAGAGAACTAGATCCCACACGCTGCAACTAAAGATCCCGCCCAGTCTAATTAATTAATTAATGTTTAAAAACATAAATGTCTTGTTATAGCCAATCCTGACCTGGAATGCCCTTACTTCCCTTAATTTTTTTTTTTTTTTTTGTATCTCTTCCGCGGTAGAACTTCAAAGCCCAGTTCAAGCCTCTCCTCCTTGATTTCTTCTCTCTCCCAGCTCCTGGAACACATAATCTGTATTGTACAAGTGAGCATCTGATCACAGATTGGATGACCTGCTGCTATGTTGGGAGTACCAACCAGCACAACTTGCTAAGTACCCAGTGATACAATTCCCGAGGGAAGGGATAATAGCTCATACTTGCCTGTGTCCTCATCCCCTCAGAACAGAGCACAGCGTGCCCCTGCCCCCACAGGCTCCCGTGTATTCCCACTGCCCCCGAGTTTACTCCAATTCGGCATTTATCACAAAGCACTAGCCTCTCTCGACTCTTTCACTGGAATACAAACTCCCTGAGCTCAGAACCCTGTTGTTGAATGATGCACGCCAGTTCACATGGGAAAAAGTGTGAAAAAGTAGGTTACAATGCAACATGTTTAAAAATATTTTGTAAATTGTATGTTATATAGAGAAATATTAGAAGGTAGCAGTATCAAAAAGTTAACAGCAGTTGTCTCTAGGAGTTGGAAGTCCAGATAATCTTGATGATCTTTGCGCTTTTCTGTATTTTCTAAATTTCCTAAAAGGGACATGTATTTCTCTTACAAACAGGGGTAAAACAAGAGATACAATTTAAAAATCCTAACACTTTCAGCCTGGCCAAAGGAAGGGATGGGGAAGCTGACAACCTCGAACCATGGAAAGTGGACCACCTTAGGACACACAGGCTGACATTCTGCTAGTCATAAAATAGAAGAAATACAGTGTATCTGGCATGATGGAAAAGGAGGAGCAGCTAGATACACTCAGGATGGTCCAGTCCTGGGGTCCAGGGACAGCAGAGTGCTGTGGCTGAAAGAATGCCTTCTGAACAGAGGGCACAATAGTGGCTGCCAGGGCTGGGTGTGGGGGAGAGGGGCGGAGGAGGAGTTGCTGATGCAGGGATGCAGAGCATTGGCTATGTGAGATGAAGAGAGTTTCATGGAGAGATGGTGGTGAAGCAGCACAAGGATAAAGTACAAATGCCACTGAACAGCATGCTTACAGTTAGAATGGTAACTATTACACTGTATGTATCTTATAACTTGAAAAGAACAAAAGAATGGGCTGAGAGCACAGGCCCCCGCTACCTAATGCTGGTGTCACTTCTCCACCAAGTGGAGACTTCGCTTTTGGGATTAGATTAGTTAGCTCACACGAAACACTCACAACAGTGCCAGGCATACATTAGGCGAGCAATACATGTCAACTATAGGATCACTACTGTTAGCAGCACATGCAAGATGGCCAAGCCCTCCAAGGTTGTGAGGAGGCAAGGTGGCTTCAAAGGCTGGGGTACCTTGTCCTGTCACCTGGCAGCCAAGCTGCAGAAGCGCCACGCTGGGGGCAGTGTGGCTTGAGTTCTGACCTTAAAAGGTGAGGGAGTGAGGGAAGGACACCTCTTTCTCCCCTCCTCCCCGCCCCAGCCGGGAGGCATCGTGTAGTTCTGCCAAGGCTGGCTGTCTGGTCCAATCGCCAAGAAGACAGGGGCTTCACCAGGGTGGCGATGTGAGCCCTGGCCCTTGACGGTATATGACATGAGTGATGACATTTCGGACTCTGCTCTCTCGTTTCTACATTTTGCTTTGTGGTGCACACGAGCAGGGTGAGGTTTAAAGGAATTTTAAAAGGATTTATTCAGTAAAGGAATGAAGGACTTTACCTGGAAGTTTGAATTTGAACTTTTCCCCCTAAAAATACTAGAATGACTATTAAACACTCACTGAGGGAACAAAAGATATGCTAGTGGGTGACACCTGTTGCTTTCATAATGATGGTGGGCTTCCCAGGTGGCGCAACTGGTAAAGAATCCACCTACCAAAGCAGGAAATGCAAGAGATGCGAGTTCAATCCCTGTGTTGGGAAGATCCCCTGGAGTAGGAAATGGCACCCCACTCCAGTATTCTTGCCTGGAAAACTCCATGGGCAGGGGAGCCTGGCAGGCTGCCGTCCACAGGGCCACAAAGAGTTGGACACGACTGAGTGCACACAGACACACTATGCGCACACATAATCATGGTGGCTTAGGGCTTCCCTCGTAGCTCAGTCGGTAAAGAATCCACTGGCAATGCAGGAGACCTGTTCGATTCCTGTGTTAGGAAGATCCCCTGGAGAAGGAAACGGCAACCCACTCCAGTATTCTTGCCTGGGGAATCCCATGGACAGAGGAGCCTGGCAGGTTACAGTCCATGGGGTCACAAGAGTCGGACATGACTTAGCAACTAGACAATGATGCCGCCGCCAGATGGGAATCCAGGCCTAGGGCCTTAATCTTTTATCTCTATGCTATGCACTGCCATATCCTCACATATATATTCCTGAGAAAATAAACAAACAAGAATGGGACAGTCACAAGCCTGCTAGATACTGGCTATTCAGCATCTGTTGGTTAGACTTCATATGAATCAGCAAGTCAATGAAAGAGTGTGGTGTCAACTCTGGAGACCAAGTCACAAAGGACATGGTTTTATCATCCATTCAATGGGCAGATTCCTTTTTAATCATTTGAAAAGCTCCCCAAATTCTGAAAGGGTCTTTAAATCCAGTTTTGTAAGGAAGAATAATTTCAACACCTTCCTCCTGCTTCTTTCAGTAACTCAGAATGCAAGCATTCAAGAGAATGAAAAGGCAAGCCTGTGGCCCAAGTAACAGGCAGTGGAAGGGACAGAAAAAGCCCTGAAAGAACATACAAATATAGATCCAGACAACCATAAAAACCACCTCAACTGCACAGAACAGTCTAACAGATTATTTAAAATACAGCAATGAACTTGCAAATTTTTTTTGCCTCTATTAATCTGTAATTATTATTAAACTTAGAAGGAAAGTTATAACCAACCTAGACAGCATATTAAAAAGCAGAGACATTACTTTGTCAACAAAGGTCCATCTAGTCAAAGGCTATGGTTTTTCCAGTGGTCATGTATGGATGCGAGAGTTGGACTATAAAGAAAGCTGAACACTGAAGAATTGATGCTTTTGAACTGTGGTGTTGGAGAAGATTCTTGAGAGTCCCTTGGACTGCAAGGAGATCCGACCAGTCCATCCTAAAGGAGATCAGTCCTGGGTGTTCATTGGAAGGACTGATGTTGAAGCTGGAAACTCCAATACTTTGGCCACCTGATGCAAAGAACTGACTCACTGGAAAAGACCCTGATGCTAGGAAAGATTGAAGGCAGGAGGAAAAGGGGACGGCAGAAGATGAGATGGCTGGATGGCATCACTGACTCAATGGACATGGGTATGGGTGGACTCCGGGAGTTGGTGATGGACAGGGAGGCCTGGAATGCTGCAATTCATTGGGTCACAAAGAGTCAGACACGACTGAACAACTGAACTGCACTGAATCTTACAATTATTTTAATTGCTTAAATTTAAATTTATATAATGAAAAACTTGGCAATACAAATTATATTTTGCTCCCTCTTGGAAATTCACAGAGACACCATTTTTCCTTACAAGACAATGAAGTTTGGTACTGGATTCTCTAGATGCTGTATACAACCAATGAATAGGGTATATATTCCAGTAATAGGAAAAGCAACAATGCATATTATGAAGGTCAAGTTTCAGGAAGAAACATGAGCTAGAATGCTTTTATCACTGAAAGCTTCAGTCAGCTGGAAAAATTAAATATTTATGCCAGGCAATTCTACCTTGTGACCCAGCTGAAAGCAAAGTTTAAATTTATCCATGCAAATTAATAGCAACCAATGATGAAACCAAAGAAACTCTTAATTGCAGCTGCTCATCAGCTGACAAACTGAGAAGAAAAAAAAAAAAAAAAAAAAAGCAGGCTGCTTTGTCCCTTAAGCACTATATAAACAACCCACAGGCAAGGCTGAGTCTGAAATGAAAAACAGTTTATAAGTGTTACGCCTAGCATCGTAACGGCCAACCGTGCAAATATTTAAGACCTGGCTTAGAGAGCGCAGCTCAGCTTGGGTCTTAAGCTAAGTCTGACAGCAGGCAGGGTGCTCACCCAGGTGTGCAACCCAAGCAGTGAGCGGGCTTCTAGGTTCTTCAGTGACAGGCAGCACTGGTAGCAGCCTGGGCTCTGTCCCCTGGGTGTGCCAAGGTTGGCACTGGATCCTCTCTCAACAGCCCTCCTACCTTGCACAGCTACCAAAGACGTGAAAATGTATCCTCCTTACACAGAAGGGCCTTGGACGGTCAGAGGTCTCTTTCCCATCTCATGCTACCCAGTCCCCTCCCTCTCCACAAGAGGTCTATCCTCTATAAGTTGACCGTCACGTGAGGGGTTCTTGCCATCCTAATACACCAATCATGCCCAAAGTGGCCACACCAAGACCTCGCAGGACAGCCCTTGGGGACCACGCTGGATGCACAGACTGAACAAGCCTGCCACTCTCCTGCCTTTTTCTGTGGTCACACCTCTGCTCCTCGGCTCTCACAGACCAGCCCTGGGGAGCACGCCACCCAGAAACAAAGGAACTACACACTGGACATGGATGTCTGTGTGTGAACTGAATGAACCACACCATGGATAGCTGGATGCAGCCAGTGGCCAAAAAAAAAAACCCAGGGAGGAAAAAGACAAGAAAAGCATTGAGGGACAATATATTCCTTTCCTATTCTTCCTGTCTCATAGCTGAACATTGTCAGGGTTGGGAGGCTGCGCGAGCCCTCTTACTAGACCAGCACCAGGCGGGGCCCTTTTCCCACTTCTCCTTTTACAACGCCCTTTGTTTGGTAAAGAATCTGCCTGCAATGTAGAAGACCCAGGTTCAATTCCTAGGTTGAGAAGAAACCCTGGAGAAGGGAATAGCAACCTATGTCAGTATATTTGCCTGGATAATTCCATGGACAGCCCACGGAGTTGCAAAGAGTTGGACACGACTGAGCAACTAACATTTTCACTTTTCATTTACTTGGTGCGGGGAGGGGTGAGAGACCCCCCCCACCCCTTACACCATCCTGAATCCTAGTGTAGCAGTTTTGCCCCAATGTGCGAAAATCTTCAGGGCACCAAGCAAAGGAAGTTTAGCAATACAGTATGGGCCACACTGCTATATTTAAAATGGATAACCAACAAGGTCCTATGGTATTGCACAGCTAACTCGGCTCAATGTTATGTGGCAGCCTGGATGGGAGGGAGCTTGGGGGAGAATGGATACATGTATATGCATGGCTGAGTGCCTTTGCTGTTCACCTGAAACCATCACAACAATGTGAACTGGCTATATCCCAATGCAAAATAAAAAGCTGAAAACAAAGAAGAAAAATACAGTACTGGTTCGTACCAAGGAAATCTCCTTAAGTCAAGGCCTGACATTAGAAGCAGGGTCTTCCAGTCACTTCTTGGATATTCATTTCAGATCACCGTAGAGTGGGGTGGTAGAGATGACACATTTTGTTTAACTACTTTGCCTCTTCTGCCTCCTGTCTCTTATGTCGGTATTTATGTTATAATGTACCCGTTTGGGCAAAGCGCCAATCTTATCTAGAGCTTATATTTAGAATTCAAGAATGAGACAATTGTCGTGACACAGACCAACGTGTTTATCTGAACCCCAAAATAACATCACAGTCCTGACCGTGACTGACCGGGGATGCGTCTGGTTCTGAGGTCACTTGGCAGGAACTCTGCATCAAGGGAATGAGATGAGTCTGAGGTTTTCAGGGAAAACATTTAAAGCTCATGGTAAGACAAAAGAATTTCATGAAAACAAGAATATACAAGGTATGTTTTAGGGAAAAGATCTTCCGTTTTCTCGATCCACTCTCAGTATTGCAAAGTAGATGTGAGTTACAAGAATAGAAATTGAGAGCCCTGGCGAAGCAGCTCCACTGCGTTTCCCAGAGACCCAGACGCCCAGGACTCCAGGGAGGGTAACAAGACCTCCTGCAAGTTAAGACTTTTCTAATGTGGTTTCCAATAACGCTAAAAGAAGTCTTAATTGAGCTGTCAACTTGTGGATCATAAAAAATTATTTTTGATAGGTGATATATTACCATTTGACTCGACGTACAGTCAGGAAAAGGCCAAAGAATGGATGATATTGCTAGATATTAAAAAAACACAGAACTCCTACTCTCATCTATTAATATAAGCAAGGCTTCTTAATCTTCAAATCTACTAAAAAATAAGAACATAACTGTTACTTCCCTGTCTCATTCTAGCAATGCATGAAATTCATTCTCAGGTATCTTAACCCAAATGAAAAAATCCTTTTTAATGAATAACATTTTATCTTTTGTGGTATAGTTTCATAAACTTTGTAACGTTTGTTATTTTGATCATTCATGTAAGAAGAAATTGAAACTTTTAGTACTCAAGTCTTGTGGCCATAAAATATAAATTCTTAAAATTTTATTCTATATTTTTAGGATAACAAAGTATGATAGAGTACTCAATAAAAGACTTACAAAGATGAAAAAAATTAGGTTAGGGTAATACTCTGTAGTAAATATGGAGAGGAAATAGGAGTTAAAGGAGCAAAAACCAGATAAAGTTTTCAAATCTCTTATGGAATTTGGTTGTACTGGGTAACTTTAAGAATGATAGAATATTTCCACTTTAGTAACTTAGTATTTACAATATAACAGATCTTCCTCACCCTTTTACAATAATCTAACATTAAGAGTTCCAAAGAATAGCAAGAAGAGATAAGAAAGCCTTCTTCAGCGATCAGTGCAAAGAAATAGAGGAAAAGAACAGAAAGGGAAAGAGGAGAGATCTCTTCAAGAAAATTAGAGATACCAAGGGAACATTCCATGCAAAGATGGGCTCGATAAAGGACAGAAATGGTATGGACCTAACAGAAGCAGAAGATATTAAGAAGAGATGGCAAGAATACACAGAAGAACTGTACAAAAAGGATCTTCACAACCCGGATAATCACAATGGTGTGATCATTCATCTAGAGCCAGACATCCTGGAATGCGAAATCAAGTGGGCCTTAGAAAGCATCACTATGAACAAAGCTAGTGGAGGTGATGGAATTCCAGTAGAGCTATTTCAAATCCTGGATGATGATGCTGTGAAAGTGCTGCACTCAATATGCCAACAAATTTGAAAAACTCAGCAGTGGCCACAGGACTGGAAAAGGTCAGTTTTCATTCCAATCCCAAAGAAAGGCAATGCCAAAGAATACTCAAACTACCGCACAATTGCACTCATCTCGCAAGCTAGTAAAGTAATGCTCAAAATTCTCCAAGCCAGGCTTCAGCAATACATGAACCATGAACTTCCTGATGTTCAAGCGGGTTTTAGAAAAGGCAGAGGAACCAGAGATCAAATTGCCAACATCCGCTGGATCATGGAAAAAGCAAGAGAGGTCCAGAAAAACATCTATTTCTGCTTTATTGACTATGCCAAAGCCTTTGACTGTGTGGATCACAAGAAACTGTGGAAAATTCTAAAAGAGATGGGAATACCAGACCACCTAACCTGCCTCTTGAGAAATCTGTATGCAGGTCAGGAAGCAACAGCCAGAACTGGACATGGAACAACAGACTGGTTCCAGATAGGAAAAGCAGTATGTCAAGGCTTATACTGTCACCCTGCTTATTTAACTTCTATGCAGAGTACATCATGAGAAATGCTGGACTGGAAGAAGCACAAGCTGGAATCAAGACTGCCAGGAGAAATATCAATAACCTCAGATATGCAGATGACACCACCATTATGGTAGAAAGTGAAGAGGAACTAAAGAGCCTCTTGATGAAAGTGAAAGAAGAGAGTGAAAAAGTTGGCTTAAAGCTCAACATTCAGAAAACGAAGATCATGGCATCCAGTCCTATCACTCCATGGGAAATAGATGGAGAAACAGTGGAAACAGTGTCAGACTTTATTTTGGGGGGCTCCAAAATCACTGCAGATGGTGACTGCAGCCATGAAATTAAAAGACGTTTACTCCTTGGAAGAAAAGTTATGACCAACCTAGATAGTATATTCAAAACATTACTCTGTCGACTAAGGTCCGTCCAGTCAAGGCTATGGTTTTTCCAGTAGTCATGTATGGATGCGAGAGTTGGACTGTGAAGAAGGCTGAGCGCTGAAGAATTGATGCTTTTGAACTGTGATGCTGGAGAAGACTCTTGAGAGTCCCCTGGACTGTAAGGAGATCCAACCAGTCCATTCTGAAGGAGATCAGCCCTGGGATTTCTTTGGAAGGAATGACGCTAAAGCTGAAGCTCCAGTACTTTGGCCACCTCATGCGAAGAGTTGACTCATTGGAAAAGACTTTGATGCTGGGAGGGATTGGGGGCAGGAGGAGAAGGCGACGACAGAGGATGAGATGGCTGGATGGCATCATCTACTCGATGGACGTGAGTCTGAGTGAACTCTGGGAGTTGGTGATAGACAGGGAGGCCTGGCGTGCTGCGATTCATGGGGTCACAAAGAGTCGGACACGACTGAGTGACTAAACTCAACTGAACATTAATATTCTACGACTCCAAGACATTTAGCAGAAGTGCCCTCAGGGGCAGGCACCTACTCAAATTTTGTGTCTGGATGCCTTGGTTGCTCAACCTGGTGCTAGCTCTGGTTCCCAAAGTCACTAAGCATGGTGAGCCATGACCTAACCACTGGGTGAGTCCTGCTGACAAATCGTAAAAGGACTGGAGAGAAGAGGAGAAAGGAAACAGGGGAAACAGAAGGCAATGGGATTATGACAGAATCCTTTAAAGGATGATGGGAGTAAGGAAATAAGGAATAAAGAATTCAAACTCCTAACCATCAGCAGTATTAACGCTCAGATGGGAATCTGCTTAGTAAAAGCTTCAGTCACAGCGAGATTTAGGATTGAATTCCAGTTACGTAAAGCATTCATTCCGTGGAGCATACAACCCAACATTGGGTAACATAATCCTGTCCAAAACACATTGGGAGAAAAAAAAAAGGGTGTCATTAGTTTTGGAAATCTAAGTCTCTATGTTCTTTTGGGAAAGAAAGCAAAGTAAAATGGGTCCTGTGTGTGGCAGTGGAGGATGGAGCACAATAAGCCCGGCTGTAGCAGGTGCTCACGGGCCCAGGACGTCACATGCCTGAAGACACTGACTTTCTTTCCTGATTGGTGGTGTTTAGGCGCTAAGTTGTGTCCAACTCTTTGCGACCCAATGGACTGTAGCCCGCCAGGCTCCTCTGTCCATGGGATTTTCCAGGCAAGAATACTGGAGTGGGTTGCCATTTCCTCCTCCATTCCTTCCTGATAAAATGAAGCTATACCTAGACCACACCTGGCAGGCAAGCACCTATCATGGATTCTTAAAAGCCATGTCTTACTGGCTTCCTGACACTACGCCATAAACTACATCATAAATGAGGAGCACTGATTTCTGAGAAAGCTGGAACCAGACCCTAGGTGAATGGGAACTGGGAGGTTTCCAGCAGAATGTCCACTCTCCCCACTCTGCTCTCTTGTGCTCAAGTCGACAGAGATGTCATGAAAAGCTACGGTGCATATCAGAGTTCCTCTGCAACTTTTGAGACTTCTTATCATAAAAACATAAGCCAGGGCTTCCCTAGTGGCTCAGATTGTAGAGAGTCCACCTGCAATGCGAGAGACCCAGGTTCAATCCCTGGGTCGGGAAGAGCCCCTGGAGAAGCGAATGGCAACCCACTCCAGTATTCTTGTCTGGAGAAAGCCATGGACAGAGGAGTCTGGTGAGCTACAGCCCATGGGGTCACAAAGAGTCAGACACAACTGAGCGACCGACACTTTCTCTTCATCATGAAAAGAAGAAATTGAATGTGAAGCTATGGGAAGAGCTAGCTGAAGGGTCTGTCCACCGCTTCTGAGATCTACTCACACAGAAAGGACCTGAAGCCAAGTGTCTGGACTGCTAAGTGGAACAGAATCACCAAAGTGCAGTGGGAGAGTTTTCAAATCTACCTTCACTTCAAATTCAAATTCCAATTGGTTTTGCAGCCACCTAGCACCTCACACAGGCTGTTACCTGAGGGGTGCTAAGTTGCTTCCATCCTGTCCAACTCTTTGTAACTCCACGGACTGTAGCCCACCAGGCTCCTCTGTCCATGGGATTTTCCAGGCAAGAGTACTGGAGTGGGTTGTCATTTCCTTCTCCAGGGGATCTTCCTGACCCGGGGATTGAACCTGCGTTTCTTATGTCTCCTGCACTAGCAGGCGGGTTCTTTACCACTAGCGCCAGCTGGGACTGACACTTTGAAGTTAAGGTAATAAACTCTATTAATGTTAATACTCTATCAACGCTGCTGCTGCTGCTAAGTCGCTCAGTCATGTCCGAGTCTGTGCGACCCCACAGACGGCAGCCCACCAGGCTCCCCCGTCCCTGGGATTCTCCAGGCAAGAACACCGGAGTGGGTTGCCATTTCCTTCTCCAGTGCATGAAAGTGAAAAGTGAAAGTGAAGTCGCTCAGTCGTGTCTGACTCTTAGTGACCCCATGGACTGTAGCCTACCAGGCTCCTCCGTCCATGGGATTTTCCAGGCAAGAGTACTGGAGTGGGGTGCCACTGCCTTCTCCCTATGAATGCTAATACCTTCTAATTTTTGACCTATTTTCCTTGGGAGCGGGGAGAAGGAGGCAGATATGAGAGGGGTTGATACCAAAAACTACTTTAAAAATTTACTCTGGGCATGTTACTTGCTTTCTCTCTCAATGTACTTTAAATCTCCATTGTGCACAATGCTGGCCCCTTTGGACTGATTCTCCTGCCCTTTAGAGGGGAGCCTACAACAGCGCCCAAAGAACAATACTTCCAAATGCCATGAATAAATATTCATCTAGAACATTACGCTCTTACAAAACATCACCAGAGAACACTTGCCCCGAATATTGCCTCCCCTACAGCTCTTTCTCTATGATTTTATTCAGAAAGTTCTACAGACACAAGTTTCAAAACACGCCATGATCCCCTTTCAACCCAAACAGCTCTGTTTTTATTTGCTTTATCTATGATTCAGCCTGTCTCTGTACAAACAGTTCTGCACCTAAAAATAAAGGTAAAACCATTCTTCTGAAGAAATAGCGCATCTTTCAAAGTATGCAGGTACAAGCCAACATAACATTATTTACTATCTTTAAAAGGATGGTAATTTCCATTTAGACATAATGCTTGCTTGACACATACACCAGATGATTATCAGTTAGTAGCCTGAACAAACTCAGGACACTACTGCTAAATCTGACATCCAGTGAGACAGGAGATGGCAGGAGACAGACAAGCGAGAGAAATACAGAAAGCTGGACTTTCCCTGATCACCAAAAACACCAAACCACATCTGGTTTTCATATGAATTCTGTTGACTCAACAAACGTGATTCCAATTCTACAGTAACTGTGGATTTCATACACTGTGCTGTGCTCTGCCTCTCAGCTGCGTCCGACTCTTTGCGAACCCATGGACTGTAGCCTGCCAGGCTCCTCTGTCCCTGGGGATTCTCCAGCCAAGAATACTGGAGTCGGTTGCCATGCCCTCCTCCAGAGGATCTTCCCAATCCAAGGAGTCAAACCCAGGTCTCCAGCACTGCAGGCGATTCTTTACCGTCTGAGTAACCAGGGAAGCCCTTTCATTAGCAGGTTACAAAATCAATTTAATGAGCTAGAGTCAGCACTGATCTAATAGAAAAATATCATTTGTTTTAATGATGAGTACTTTTTATGAAACTAGCTTTAAACACACACATACTGATATACTTACATATTGGATCTCACTGATAATTATGTTTACTAAGGGTTTGAAAATATTAATTCTATAGGATATCATTTTTAGTCCTAAAAATTCCAGTTAAGAGATTAATGTGTATAATTAACATTTTATTTAAGAATATATACATTTGCCTTGTCCTGATGAGTCTTAATGTAAACAAAATGGAGTTAGAGTCCAGGTGTTCCGATTAAATGTGACTGAAAAGCAAAAGTAAAAGTCTCTTAGTAATGTCCGACTCTGCGACCCTATGGACTATACAGTCCACGGAATTCTCCAGGCCAGAATACTGGAGTGGGTTGCCATGCCCTCCTCCAGGGGATCTTCCCAACCCAGGGATCGAACCCAGGTCTCCTGCCTTGCAGGTGGATTCTTCACCATCTGAGCCACCAGGGAAGCCCAAGAACACTGGAGTGGGGAGCCTATTCCTTCTCCACTGGGTCTTCCCGACCCAGGAATCGAATTGGGGTCTCCTGAATTGCGGGCAGATTCTTTACCAACTGAGCTATCAGGGAAACCCTAAGTGTCATTAAGTATTGATAATAATGTTAAGCATTAAGCTAAGCCAGGGACTGTCATGACACTTTACATAAGTTATCTTATGTATCTCTCAACACAGCTATAAAGTACTAATTATTCTTCTAACTTTACTCAGGGAAGCAAGGCAACTTGCCCAGGGTCTCAAAGACAGGAAGTGGTAAGACCGGGATAAATCTTGTTATCCAGCTACAGAGAGTTTAGCTGAATTACTCTCCATGCAGTGAAAGTAAAAGTTAGTTGCACAGTCGTGTCCGACTCTTTGTGATCCCACGGACTGTTGCCTGCCAGGCTCCTCTGTCCATGGAATTCTCCAGGCAAGAATACTGGAGTGGGTTGCCATTTCCTTCTCCAGGGCATCTTCCGACCTGAGGATCAAACCCGTGTCTCCTGCATTGCAGGCATATTCTGTACCAACTGAGTCACTAGGGAAGCTCTTAAAATAGATGTTTCTGAGATTATCTCCTTGGAAATTATGCTCAGGAAGTCTCAGATGACATTACTGCATGCAGAGAACTCGAGTGTTCGAAAAATGCTAACATGGGCACCCCAGCAGCTGAAAAGGATTTCAGACGTCAGAATGAACACGTTTAGGAAGTGACTACCATTTCCCAGTAGGCTTCCCAGGTGGCTCAGTGGGTAAAGAATCTGCGTGCAATGCAGGAGATGCAAGTTTGATCCTTGGGTCAGGAAGATTCCCCTGGAGGAAGAAATGGCAACCTACTCCAGTATTCTTGCCTGGAGAATCCCATGGACAGAGGAGCCAGGTGGGCTACAGTCCATGGGGTCGCAAAAAGTTGGACACGACTGAAGCGATGGAGCACAGTACACTTCCCAGTGCAGGGACAGTTCCTGGGGTACTAAGGATGCACATTAAATTGCAAAATTAAGAAAGGTCATGGCCAAGCAGATTCTTTAGCAGCTCAAGACTCACATGCTTTAAAATTTTCATCATTCTAGTTGGTCAAAGGTCATGCTGGAAGAAGTAAGAGAACTTTACTCAGAATCCAAGCCTGACTGGCATAAGGTAGTGACGTGGACTACTATTTTAAAGGGAATCTAAGGATTTATATGGATTTCTCAGGTGGCTCTGAGAGTAAAGAATGTGCCTGCAAGGCAGGAGACACAGGTTCGATCTCTGCATCAGGAAGATCTCCTGGAGGAGAAAATGTTAATCCACTGCAGTATTCTTGCCTGGAGAAACTTATGGACAGAGGAGCCTGGTGGGCTACAGTCCATGGGGTCGCAGAGTTGGACACAACTGAAGTGACTAAGCGTAGGATTTATATAATAGTCAGTGTCTCCATCCATCTCTTTCCTCCTGAAAAATCATATCCACCTGCAGATAACTAAGCAAAGACACATTCCAAATGTCTGACATATACCACACTTACAAAGTACAAAAATCTGCTCTGTGCACAGAAGTGTAAGTGAAATTATATTCTATACTGTGGGGAGTCTGTTCTTTCTGAGAGTATTTCTGAGTAATTCCATGCTGCTGCTGCTGCTGCTGCCACCAAGTCGCTTCAGTCGTGTCTGACTCTGTGAGACCCCAGAGACAGCAGCCCAACAGGATCCTCCGTCCCTGGGATTCTCCAGGCAAGAACACTGGAGTGGGTTGCCAGCGCCTTCTCCAATGCATGAAAGTGAAAAGTGAAAGTGAAGTCGATTAGTCGTGTCCGACTCTTGGCGATCCCATGGACTGCAGCCCACCAGGCTCCTCTGGCCATGGGATTCTCCAGGCAAGAGTACTGGAGTGGGGTGCCATTGCCTTCTCCAGAGTAATTCCATGAGTACATACAAATGTGGATGACAATGAGGCAAGAGCATTTTCTTTTCCTATTTCCTTATAATGCAAAGTCACATGAAAGTCATATTAAATAACATAATAAATGGTTAAAATTCTGTCAGGAAAACCTAGTGTTAAGAATTTTCCTAATTTATGATTCGCAAAAGTTTTCAGAAACGTTGTATATCACTTATGCCAACATTAAGATTCTCTTCCAAGGATATGCATGAAACACATATCAGCTTCATATTGTGGAAATGAGAGTTAACTTACCATTCCGATACATTTTCTGAGGATGCTCCAGATACTGAAGTCATTTCTGGAAAACATAGGGGAGGGCAGGCTTGTTCTAGAAAAAAAAGAAAAGAAAAATAATTTAACTTTAATAGCACTGGCAGTAGGGGAAAAAAAGCTACTGTCATTACCACGGAAGCCACAGGCATACATTAATGAGACATTAATATGCCTGTAAAAATCTGCATGTGCAAAAGCAACACCACCAAAGATACTAAATATCACTAGTCACTGGGGAAATGCAAATTAAAACCACAATGAGATATCACCTCACACCTGTAACAGCATCACCCAAAGATAAGGGATTACAAATGCGGACATCAATGTGGAGAAAAATGAAGGCTGTGCACTGTTGGTGGGACTGTAAACTGATATAGCCAGTGGAGAAAAGAGTATGGAGGGTCCTCAAAAGATTAAAATTGAACTCACATAATAGCTACCAATTCTGCTTCTGGGAACACATTAAACACTAACTTGAAAAGATGTCTACATCCCCATGTTCATAGCAGCATTATTTATGAAAGCCAAGACATGGTAACAACCTGAGGGTCCACTGATAGATGGACAATAAGATGTGGTATCTATTTCTCTCTCTCTCTCTCACAGACACACATACCCACACACTCACAAAGAGAGGAATATTATTCAACCATAAAAAATGCAGAAACCTGACCATTTGCAACAAAATGGATGGACCTTGAAGGTATTATGTTAAGTGAAACAAGTCAGACAAAGACAAATACTTCACGATCTCACATGTGGAATCTAACAGTAATGACAACAAAAGCCACATAAAACTCACAGAAAAAAGATCAGATTTGTGGTTGGAGAGAAATGGAGAAAGGTGGTCAACATGCACAAACTTTCGATTATAAGATAAAGAAGTACCATGAATATAATGTACAACGTAACTACAGGTTAACACTGGAAGATATAATTAAGGTACAGAGTGAAGTTAAGAAAGTAGATTTTAGAGTTCTCATCACCAGGAGAGATGATGGATGATGACTAAATCTACTGTGGTAATCATGTCACAATACTGCAAAATGTAATATATATGTAACTCAAACCACTGTACTGTACACCTTAACCTTAGTGAGGTATATTTTCTCAACAAAAGTGGAAAAAATGTGCATCATCATAAGAGGCTAAAACAGGGTCATTCTGGGCTTATATCCCCAGTCACTGCTATTTTGGGCCCTGAAAAATTTCAGAGCAGATCGACTGGCCCCACATCCTCACAGCTATCCTGATCAGAATTCTCCTAACCCTCCTGTGCTGCTGTCCAGCTATTCACACCACCTCAGAGGGACACTGTTCTGGCATATCTGACTTGCTGTCTGCTCTAAGACAGACCTCTCACATTCTGATGCTCAATAAATTATTTTCCTTTAGCTGTTAAATAATGGAAACAAAAATGCCATCAGAGAACCTATTATCAGGTTGTTTTTAAGAAATTAAATGGGAAAATGCCAACTCCAAACCCAAAGTAAAATTTAGGCTGGGCATCATATATCAGTACTTTCCCAGAGGTACTGATACTGAACCAAACTCAACCAATTCTGGATATACGGGAAAATCCTTTACAAATTAACCTCTAGAGAAGGAACATTCCCAAAGCCTCTGCAGGAGCTGAGAAGTTGCTGAGAGGAGGGTGGCTGTTGTCGGCGAAGGTCTGCTGTTCCCATGAGCAACATACCTGAGCTCAGGCATCCTGAGACCTCAGCACTACCAGGGGCAGGAGCAGGGGGTGCCCGGAACAACTTCCTGAAACACCCTTACGATGATGCTTTCTTTTCCATTATCTTAGGTTATGTTCAAGGGTGCTAGTTTTCCAATGCTGTTTGAAACATACCCATGTAACTAAAATATTAAAGAAAATTTGAAAGAATAGCATTGAGACATATACAGTACCATGTGTAAAATAGATGACCAGTGAAAGTTCGATGTATGAAGCAGGGCACCCAAAGTTGGTGCTCTGGGACAACCTAGAGGGATGGGGTGGGGAGGAAGGTGGGCGGGGGTAGTTCAGGATGAAGGGGACACATGTATACTGTGGCCAATTCATGTTGATGTATGGCAAAAACCATCACTATATTGTAAAGTAATTATCCTCCAATTAAAATTTAAAAAGAAAATATTAAAATTTTTACCTTCTATAGAATCTATATTCTATAAACTACTTCAAATTATACAAGTTACTAAAATTTTAAGTTTTAAAATAAATAATATTTTAAGATCCTCTGTGGTAGAATCCTTCTGATTTTCCTTTTTTAGGAACATACACTGCTCATTTGGCAGATTTGTTATCTGCCCAATCTGCTGGATAAGTGGCCACAGATGGTACTGAAATCACATTCTCTATACAATCTAAGACTATCGATCTCGATGACATGAACAATTGAATCAAGGGGTAGAATCTCTGCCATTACCTAACATTTGCATGTATAATACAGTTTTAGAGATGCATATCAACTGCATTTTTCATCTCTTGTCTATTAAAATACAAAATCTATGTCTAGGAAGTTATGAGCCTAAAATAAGTTTTGTGAAAACTGAATAAGGGACTGTATTGTCCCCGACAGATGCTTACATTAAATGTACGTGTATAGGTTACTATTCTAATTAAAGGCAAGAACAACAACAACAAAAAGACATATTTTGTAAGCAAGAAGGCAGGAGATAAAGAGACATCCAAGCTTTACTCGGAGTAGAGGTTTAAGTATTTGATGAATGAGTTTTGGAAATTTATAAGGCCTTTTGGTACACATTATTCCTTTCATAAAGAATCTAGAGGGGTAGGATGGGGTGGGAGGTGGGAGGGAGGTTCACGAGGGAGGGGACATGTATATACCTATGGTTGATATATGCTGATGTATGGCAGAAACCAACACAATATTGTAAAGCAATTATCCTTCCACTAAAAACTAAATTAAAAAAAAGAATTTGGTTTATGTTGTGCTACTCAAGAGATCAACACTAGGGTCACTGGTGGAAGCCACAGGACAGCCAAGGTAAATATAATATAAACCTAATGTTCTATAAAGCTAACATAACAGCTATGAGCCTCCCTGGTGGCTCAGTGGTGAAGAATCCACCTGCCAATGCAGGAGACAAAGGTTTGATCCCTGGGTCAGGAAGATCCCCTGAAGAAGGAAATGGCAACCCACTCCAGTATTCTTGCCGGGAGAATCCCATGGACAGAGGAGCCTGGCAGGCTGCAGTCCATGGGGTCGCAAAGAGTTGGTCATAACTTAGGTACTAAATAACAACATAACAGCTAACATAAAACATAACCTGTCTTATAGTTAATTCCAAATAGGGGAGACAAGAGATCGCAACAAGGAAGGGCTTCAAACAGATGCTGGAGGATCCCTTTCGGTCATGGCCCTGATAGGCATTCCTGCGCTGGGTGGGAAGTTGGCCTCCATCAGCTTGTCCAGGGATGTTGCTAAACGTCCCACATGGAATAAGACAGGTCACCACACCAAAAAATTATCCAGCTTCTAAAGAGCCTCTTGATGAAGGTGAAAGAAGAGAGTGAAAAATTTGGCTTAAAGCTCAACATTCAGAAAACGAAGATCATGGCATCCAATCCTATCACTTCATGGCAAATAGATGGGGAAACAGTGGAAACAGTGGCTAACTATTTTTGGGGGCTCCAGAATCACTGCAGATGGTGACTGCAGCCATGAAATTAAAAGATGCTTGATCCTTGGAAGGAAAGTTATGACCAACCTAGATAGCATATTAAAAAGCAGAGACATTACTTTCCCAACAAAGGTCCATCTTGTCAAGGCTATGGTTTTTCCAGTAGTCATGTATGGATGTGAGAGGTGGACCATAAAGAAAGCTGAGCGCCAAAAAATTGATGCTTTTGAACTGTGGTGTTGGAGAAGACTCTTGAGAGTCCTTGGACTGCAAGGAGATCCAACCAGTCCATTCTGAAGGAGATCAGTCCTGAATATTCACTGGAAGGACTGATGCTGAGGCTGAAACTCCAATACTTTGGCCATCTGGTGCAAAGAACTGACTCATTTGAAAAGACCCTGATGCTGGGAAAGATTAAGGGCAGGAGGAGAAGGGGATGACAGGGGATGAGATGGTTGGATGGCATCACCGACTCAGTGGACATGAGCTTGGGTGGACTCCGGGAGTTGGTGATGGACAGGGAGGCCTGGCATGCTGTGGTCCTCGTGGTCACAGAGTCGGACACGACTGAGCGACTGAACTGACCTGAACTGAATGTCAGTAGTGCCAAAGTTGAGAGAATTATCATAGAAATGGGACTTCCCCAGTGGCTCAGATGGTAAAGAATTCGCCTGCAATGTAGGAGACCTGGGTTCAATCCCTGGGTCAGGAAGATTTCCTAGAGAAGAGAATGACTACCCACTCCAGTACTCTTGCCTGGAGACTTCCATGGACAGAGCAACTTGGTGGGCTACGTCCATGGTGTCGCAAAGAAGCTGGACATGACTGAGCAACAAACACATACTGTATACTGTATCACGGAAATATGAGAGTTTCACAGATAATTTTAAACTTTGTAGTGTCTTTTTTTAAAAAAAAAAGCAACAAGATAAATTTTAATAATATATTTGATTTAACCCAATAGGGTCCAAAATATCATCTCAAATGTAATCAATGTAAAAATATTAGTGAGATATTTGATACTTCTCCCCACAACACGTCTTCAAAATCCAGTGTTGATTTTACACTTAGAGCACATCTCAATTTAGCTACCACATTTTTAACAAAGTGAAATGTAGTCTTACCAAAGCAGTAATGTTATGTTTAATGGCAAAATACTTGGTACTGCTTCACTTTTACAAACTATGTTATGAAATTAACACAATAAAATCTATCCTTATTAAAATTAAGTAAGACTAAAGACTCAGCTTCTTGGTCACACTAGACACATTTCAAATGCTCAAAAATCACCTTTGTCTACTATTTGACATAATGGATTTCCGTGATTACTTCTGAACACAAAAGGCTAGGATTGCTCTCAGATTGTAGAGAAGAGCACAAAATTACTCACTTACATGAGTCTAAAGTCAATGAGAAGCAAAACAGTCCACAGCCCAATCATTAAGAGGATGTGAAATCTGCAGTATTATCTAAAGAAGCAGAGGGAATGGATTTTTTAAAATTAGGTAGATCAAAGTTTAAAAAAAATGATTTGTACTTAAAAGGGTACGTTTCTATATTTTAAATGTTCACTCCTTCCATGCGGGGGTAGGGAAGAATAATAAGAATTCCCTACTGATCTTGGATGAGGCAGCGTTACTCCAGGCAGAAATCAGAACCATGGGGGGCGGGCCTCAGAGTTTTCAGGCTGAGCACACAGATCAATCATTCTCTCGCCTTCGAGTTTATCTGAGAGTCATTATCCTGAATTCTATGCTTCCTTTTTCCCTTCACACAGAGAGAAAACACCCTGTACCAGGGACTGAGAGCGATGTGGCCCGGTTCTATTTTCAACCATACAGATGCCACTCTGACTGTGGACACAAGGGCACAATGACTGGTCTTTAGGAAGGTCCCATCCCAGTTGCTTCATCTCCGTGCTGCTCGGGGCTCAGCCGCTGCCCCAACACCACGCCCTGCATCACAGGGTGTATACAGACCCCCAGCTGAACCAAGTTAACGTGAAGTGTGACTCACAAAGGCTGTGCTGGGTCCCCCTTGCTCTGAACACGCTGTGCAAAATTCAGACCACTGGCCCCCACACCTTTGGGAGATGCTTCTGTCTTCACCATGCCACTGAGCTCCTCTGGGACTTGGGAATGGGCACGGATGTGCCCCACGGGAACAGCACATGTGGTGTAGGCCCTCACACAAGGGGAGGAAAGACCCAGGGGAAGGGATCCAAGGCTGCAGCCCATGCCCCTGCCTCCCAGCATGAAAGTGAAAGTCGCTCAGTCGACCTTTTGTGACCCCATGGACTATACAGTCCCTGGAATTCTTCAGGTCAGAATACTGGAGTGGGTAGCCATTCCCTTAACCTGGGACTAATCTCCAGCAGGGTGATCTGGCTGGCTGATCTACTTCAGGTGGAGGCTACATCTACAGTGAGAAAAGGGACATCCGAGATGCACCTAGAGATTGTCCTACTGAGTGAAGTCAGACAGAGAAAGAGCTATACAGATGATGTCGCCTGTATGATGAATCTAAAAAACTGGTTCAGGGTTGAGCTCCCTGTGTTATACAGCAACTTCCCATTAGCTAGATATTTTACATATGGTAATGTATATGTTTCAATGGCACTCTCTCAATTCATCCCATCCTCTCATTCCTTTCCCCCACTGTGTCCAAAGTCGGTTCTCTATTTTGCATCTGTATTCTTGCCCTGCAAACAGGTTCATCAGTACCATTTTTCTAGATTCCATATGTATGCATTAATATATAATATTTGTTTTTCTCTTTCTGACTTTACTCTGTATAACAGGCTCCAGGTTCATTCACCTCACTAGAACTGACTCAAATTTGTTCCTTTTTATGACTGAGTAATATCCCACATATATCACAACTTCCTCGTCTATTTCATCTGTCAAAGGACATCCAGGTTGCTTCCATGCCCCAGTTATTGTAAACAGTGCTGCAAAAAACACTGGGGTACATATGCCAATTTTCAACTATGGTTTTCTCAGGGTATATGCCCAGTAGTGGGATTGCTGGGTCAGATGGTAGTTTTATGCCTAGTGTTTTAAAGAATCTCCACACCGTTCTCCAAAGTGGCTATTATTTATTTACATTCCCACCAACAGTCCAAGAGGGTTCCCTTTCCTTCACACCATCGCCCTCATTTACTGTTTGTAGATTTTCTGATGATGGGTATTCTGACAGGTAGTGAGGTAATAACTCACTGCAGTTTTGATTTGCATTTCTCTAATAATGAGAGATGCTCATGTGTTTGCCGGACATCTCTAAGCAATGCAATTTTAAACGCACTCCAATGTGTTAATTTCAAGAAATGAGGTTTGTTGGTGTTCCATGGTATGCTTAAATTCCACAGTTCTTAATTTTCCCTATCTTCATTCATATCCTCTGTTATTTCTGTACACATCTGTCACTTACTAGAGACTGTAGTTCCTCCTGAGATCAGGGACTATGTCTTATTCTCTTCTGCATGCCCCACATTGCAGAGTATTTTGCATGCTAACAGGTGCTGTATGTTTTTACCTAACATCTCAAGTTAAAATGAGCAGCAGAAAGAAAACCAGCAAAAAAATGAAAGATATGAATAAGTGGTAAGTGAGGCATGAAGAACACAGATAATCAAATTTTCTGCCTTTAAGTGATCTCTTAAGAAAACATTTTCAAAACCAAATTCCTTAACACACATTTTCATATCCATTTCTTAAATCTTCTGAAGGAATAACCATTTTTAGCAGAATATTCATTAGGATATTTAGAAAAGCACAAAACAATCTAATTCTAACCTTTGATTCAAGATCAAAAGAATCCTAAGAACTAAAAATCTAAGAAAATAATTTCAGAGAAGCAGACTTTAAAACATGTATAACTGTAACACTGAAAATTTACATGTGTACACTTACACATGTATTATGCGTTTTATACTTATGTGTGTGTATCTTCTTGCAATCATTAGGTGCTTATCACCTCTCCTTTTCAACTATCAGAATTCTCTTTTCCCCCAAATCATCCCTTCCATTAGTCCCAATTTAAATATAACCCTAAAGAACACAGCTTGTATTTGAAACCAACAATCTGTAATTTTGCTTGGACTACTGATGTTTGCTAAACATCCAAAATGAAAGTATTCCAAACAAGGAAGCCATTAGGAATAAACTACAAAATAAAATTCTATTCAAAAAATTGAAGACTAGATTTTAAAATGATGCTGTATGAGTAAATTATCATAGTAATTAAAAGCCTTATTTTCACAAATTATGTAAAATCTTACATAGTTCATCTGGGGTACAATTCGCAAATCTTTTATAAACATTTAAAGAAAATAATGGGCAGAAAAGCCTAGTAATCTCAAAGCTAATGCAAAAAGATACTCTTACTTATAAGTTAATTAAAAAGTATCAATTTCCATTTTTGGAAATGGATCACTCCTCTCTATCCTTCCTTCCTCCTGGTCAGGACAAACCACCACAGAGAATATAACACTCTTATTAACCCTCCACTCATTACTGAAGGACATGCAAGGCTCCTGTTGAGCATTTACTTAAATTCTCATTAAATGAGATTCTAAACTCTGTTGAACCTGTGGTTGGAACACCACAGGCACTCAGTAAATGTTGAGATTTTATGCCAGTTGGTTTTCTGTTAAATAGGGCTCTAGGTTGAGTCCTGCAATCCATTCATCCTATAATTTTTCAATAGCAATCAAAAAGGGGTATTTATTTACTCTCAAACTATTATGTCATTCTCATTAAAAGATACTGATGAAGTTAACTTGAAGAACACACATCATTAATGATACTAGACAGAACCAAGGACAATGGTTAATATTTGGGGGAGGCAGAGGCAAAGATTTCTTAGAGTGAACCCAAAAAAGCCCTAACATAAAAGAGAAAAGTTGTAAAATGGATTTCATAAAACCAAAACCTTCTGTTCAAAGAAGGTATTAAGATGTCTATTTATTATTAAGGCAATGGAAAGGTAAGCTATCAACTCAGAGAAAATATACATGCTACATATGTCATTCCTAAAGAAAATCAGTCCTGAATATTCATTGGAAAGACTGATGCTGAAACTGAAACTCCAATACTTTGGCCACCTGATGCGAAGAACTGACTCATTGGAAAAGACCCTGACGTTGGGAAAGACTGAAGGCAGGAGGAGAAGGGGATGATGGAGGATAAGATGGTTGGATGGTGTCACTGACTCGATGGACAAGAGTTTGGGTGAACTCTGGGAGTTGGTGATGGACAGGGAGGCCTGGCGTGCTGCGATTCATGGGGTCACAAAGAGTCGGACACAACTGAGCGACTGAACTGAACATATATTTTGATAAAGGATTATATCCAGTGATCACTTTAGCGGCATATATACTAAAACTGGAATGATACAGAGAAGATTAGCATGGACTCGGCTCAAGGATGACGCAAAGTCATGAAGTGTTCCACATATTTATAAAACTGATAATTAATGAGACTCTACAGGAGCTACCCCACGTCCAAGGTCAGGGGTGGCAGCTGAGAGGAGCAACCCCATGTCCAAGGAGTGATGGCTGCATGGGCGCAGGAGGGCCAAGAGGAGCTACTTCACGTTCAAGGTCAGGAGGGGTGACCTCGTCCAAGCAGCTGCACTTTGCTGGAGCAGCCATGAAGAGATACCCCACATCCAAGGTAAGAGAAACCCAAGTGAGACGGTAGGTGTTGCCAGAGGGCATCAGAGGGCAGACACACTGAAACCATGATCATAGAAAATTAGCCAATCTGATCACACGGACCACAGCCTTGTCTAACTCAATGAAACAGCCATGCCCTGTGGGGCCACCCAAGATGGGCAGGTCATGGTAGAGAGGTCTGACAGAATGTGGTCCACTGGAGAAGGGAATGGCAAATCACTTCAGTATTCTTGCCTTGAGAACCCCATGAACAGTATGAAAAGGCAAAATGATAGGATACTGAAAGAGGAACTCCCCAGGTCAGTAGGTGCCCAATATGCTACAGGAGATCAGTGGAGAAATAACTCCAGAAAGAATGAAGGGATGGAGCCAAAGCAAAAACAATACCCAGTTGTGGATGGGACTGGTGATAGAAGCAAGGTCCGATGCTGTAAAGAGCAATATTGCATAGGAACTTGGAATATTAGGTCCATGAATCAAGGCAAACTGGAAGTGGTCAAACAGGAGATGGCAAGAGTGAACATCGACATTCTAGGAATCAGCAAACTAAAATGGACTAGAATGGGTGAATTTAACTCAGATGACCATTACATCTACTACTGCGGGCAGGAATCCCTCAGAAGAAATGGAGTAGCCATCATGGTCAACAAAAGAGTCCAAAATGCAGTACTTGGATGCAATCTCAAAAACGACAGAATGATCTCTGTTCATTTCCAAGGCAAACCATTCAATATCACGGTAATCCAAGCCTATGCCCCAATCAGTAATGCTGAAGAAGCTGAAGTTGAAAGGTTCTATGAAGACCTACAAGACCTTTTAGAACTAACACCTAAGAAAGATGTCCTTTTCATTATAGGGGACTGGAATGCAAAAGTAGGAAGTTAAGACACACCTGGAGTTACAGGCAGATTTGGCCTTGGAGTACAGAATGAAGCAGGGCAAAGGCTAATAGCGTTTTGCCAAGAGAATGCACTGGTCATAGCAAACATCCTCTTCCAACAACACAAGAGAAGACTCTACACATGGACATCATCAAATGGTCAACACCGAAATCAGACCGATTATATTGTTTGTAGCCAAAGATGGAGAAGCTCTATACAGTCAGCAAAAACAAGACCAGGAGCTGACTGTGGCTCAGATCATGAACTTCTTATTGCCAAATTCAGATGTGAATTGAAGAAAGTGGGGAAAACCACCAGACCGTTCAGGTATGACCTAAATCAAATCCCTTATGATTACACAGTGGAAGTGAGAAATAGATTTAAGGGACTAGATCTTCCTGATGAACTATGGATGGAGGTTCGTGACACTGTACAGGAGACAGGGATCAAGACCATCCCCATGGAAAAGAAATGCAAACAAGCAAAATGACTGTCTGAGGAGGCCTTACAAATAGCTGTGAAAAGAAGAGAAGCAAAAAGCCAAGGAGAAAAGGAAAGATATTCCCATTTGAATGCAGAGTTCCAGAGAATAGCAAGGAGAGATAAGAAAGCCTTCCTGATGAACAATGCAAAGTAACAGAAGAAAACAACAGAATGGGAAAGACTAGAGATCTCTTCAAGAAAATTAAGAGATACCAAGGGGACATTTCATGCAAAGATGGGCTCAATAAAGGACAGAAATGGTATGGACCTAACAGAAGCAGAAGATATTAAGAAGAGATGGCAATACACAGAAGAACTGTACAAAAAAGATCTTCACAACCCATATAATCACAATGGTGTGATCATTCATCTAGAGCCAGACATCCTGGAATGTGAAGTCAAGTGGGCCTTAGAAAGCATCACTTCAAACAAAGCTAGTGGAGGTGATGGAATTCCAGTTGAGCTGTTTCAAATCCTGAAAGATGATGCTGTGAAAGTGCTGCACTCAATATGCCAGCAAATTTGGAAAACTCAGCAGTGGCCACAGGACTGGAAAAGGTCAGTTTTCATTCCAATCCCAAAGACAGGCAATCCCAAAGAATGCTCAAACTACCACACAATTGCACTCATCTCACATGCTAGTAAAGTAGTGCTCAAAATTCTCCAAGCCAGACTTCGGCAATATGTGAATTGTAAACTTCCAGATGTTCAAGCTGGTTTTAGAAAAGGCAGAGGAACCAGAGATCAAATTGCCAACATCCGCTGGATCATGGAAAAAGCAAGAGAGTTCCAGAAAAACATCTATTTCTGCTTTATTGACTATGCCAAAGCCTTTGACTGTGTGGGTCACAAGAAACTGTGGAAAATTCTGAAAGAGATGGGCATACCAGACCACCTCACCTGCCTCTTGAGAAACCTATATGTAGGTCAGGAAGCAACAGTTAGAACTGGACATGGAACAACAGACTGGTTCCAAATAGGAAAAGGAGTACGTCAAGGCTATATATTGTCACCCTACTTATTTAACTTCTATGCAGAGTACATCATGAGAAACGCTGGGCTGGAAGAAGCACAAGCTGGAATCAAGACTGCCAGGAGAAATATCAATAACCTGAGATATGCAGATGACGCCACCCTTATGGCAGAAAGTAAAGAGGAACTAAAAAGTCTCTTGATCAAAGTGAAAGAGGAGAGTGAAAAAGTTGGCTTAAAGCTCAACATTCAGAAAACGAAGACCAGGGCACCTGGTCCTATCACTTCATGGGAAATAGATGGGGAAAAACAGTGGAAACAGTGGCAGACTGTTTTTTTGGGCTCCAAAATCACTGCAGATGGTGACTGCAGCCATGAAATTAAAAGACACTTACTCCTTGGAAGAAAAGTTATGACCAACCTAGATAGCATATTAAAAAGCAGAGATATTACTTTGCCAACAAAGGTCCATCTATTCAAGGCTATGGTTTTTCCAGTGGTCATGCATGGATGTGAGACTTGGACTGTGACAAAAGCTGAGTGCCGAAGAATTGATGCTTTTGAACTGTGGTGTTGGAGAAGACTCTTGAGAGTCTCTTGGACTGCAAGGAGATCCAACCAGTCCATCCTAAAGGAGACGAGTTGGGTGTTCATTGGAAGGACTGATGCTGAGGCTGAAACTCCAATACTTTGGCCACCTTATGTGAAGAGGTGACTCACTGGAAAAGACCCTGATGCTGGGAAAGATTGAGGGCAGGAGGAGAAGGAGACGACAGAGGATGAGATGGCTGGATGGCATCACCGACTCAATGGACATGAGTTTGAGTAAACTCCAGGAGTTGGTGATGGACAGGGTGGCCTGGCATGCTGCGATTCATGGGGTCGCAAAGAGTCGGACACGACTGAGTGACTGAAGGGAACTAAACTATATCCAAATGGAAAGGAAATCTAAAAGAGAGGGGGATATATGTAAACACGTAGCTGATTCACTTTGCTATACAGCAGAAACACAACACTGTAAAGCAACTGTATTCCACTAAAATTAATTTTGAAAATAAAAGAATTATATCCAAAATATAGAAAGAGTTCCTATAAATCAATAATACACAGACATACAACTCAATTTAAAATGGGCATAAGCCTCAGGCACTTCCCAAAATAAACTTTAAAACTGATTCATAAATGCATGTGTAAGTGCTCAAAATCATTTACAAAATGTAAATAAAACCAGGACGTGATTCTGTGTTAAACCCATAAAGCATCAAACGTTGGTGAGGTTGCAGAGTAACTGAAATTCTCACACAGAGAAATGGTACACTGACTTTTGCAAACATTACAGTAACTTTCTATAGCTAAGTACACACCCTCTCTAGAACCCCCAAATGCTACTCCTACATAACAAAGTGAAAAACTGTCCATAAGGAAGACGTGTATAAGAATGCTTAATGCAGCTTTATTCAGTAAAACTCCCAAGTGAGAAAAGCCCAAATGTCCATTAACAGGGATACAGAGAAACAAACTGCTGCATATTCAAACGATGGCATTATCACTCAGCATTAAACAAACTGAACGCTGAACCACATGACATGGATGACTCTCAGAAACACTGAGTGATGAAAGCCACGCTAAGAAAAAGATTACATGCAACACACTGCTGTGTTCCAAATGGATAACCAACAAGGTCCTACTGTACAGCACCTGGAGCTCTGCTCATTGTTATGCAGCAGCCTGGATGGGACCGGGTTTGAGGAAGGATGGATACATGTATATGTATATGTATGGCTGAGTTCCATCCCTGTTCACCCGAAACTATCACATTGTTAATGGCTGTACTCCAATATATGGCAAAAAGTTAAAAAAAAAAAAAAGAGCACATGCACATTCCATCCGCAACGCAGTTCAATAATAGACAAGACTAATCTATCGCGACAGAAACAAGAATGGAGGGTGGTTATGGGCGGGGCGGGGGGAGGGTGGGATTAGTGACCAGGAGGCAGTTACAGGGAACTTTCTGGAGTGATGGAAACAGTCTACATCTTGATGGGGGGAGGGAGGGTTTGTTTCATGAGTATATGAATTTGCCAAAACTTATCAAATTGTATATTTAAGAGCTTGAATTTCAAAGCATGCTAACTTTACTTCAACAAAGAAGCAAAAAGACACTATACTGTAATTTGTTGGTTTCCCAAACTTTTTGGTCTTAAGATCTATTTAATTCTTAAAGGTTATTTGTGGTCGCAATGAGTTTTCTTTTATTGTGGATTACATCTATCACTACTTACTATATCAGAAGAAAAAAAAAACACGTTTTGCTTATTAATAACAGTAAAATAAATATGCTAACTTAAATGACATTTTTATGAAAAAGAAGTAACTGTATTGTCCAAAAGAAGAATACCTTAGTAAGAAGAGTGGCATTCTTAAACACTTTTGCAGCCCCTTTAATGTCCAGTCTTACAGAAGTAGCTCGTTGCTCATAACTGCTCCTGCCCTGAATCACCGATGTCGCACCATCACGTGGTATCTATAAAACTCCTATATGCTTATTAGTGGATAATAATTTTAAAAAGGCTAATATCTTAGTAATATTAAGAAACTTGTTTTAACCTTGTGGTTCTCCCTAAAAGGGTCCTAGGGGATCCCCTCTCCCCAACAATGGTCAAAAGACTATTTTATAGAAGCACTGGCATAGACAGTCAGCAAAGGGGCCATCCACTTTTCACAAGGTATCTTTAGGAAACTTTAGAACAAGTCAATTAAAAAAAAACTGATTCAATAAATATGGACTGAACTTCAACTACCATAATTGATTTTGTGACTAAGAGAAGGCTGGATCACAAAATACTCAAGAATGTTTACAGTTGAGGTACTTCAGTTTCAAAATGTTATTTCATTTCTGGAGTCTGTTTCAATACTTTAACATTTCAATCTGTGTATAAAACAAATTTCTCTGGCCTTGCAACTCAAAGAATTTCAGCTTAAGTTGATGCAATCTGGTTTTTTCATCATGAAAATGATATTTTCATTAAACCAAGGAAAACAATGTTTGCCCTCCAAAGTTGATTTATGTCCCTAGTTTTAAAAATGCTATCATTCTTCAGTCATGGAAGAGTAAGTAAAACTGTACTTATAATATATGTGGAGATATAAGATCTTCAAAGGCATTTTGTTTATATGAAACATTTCATAAGTGTAATATATTAGTATCAACACAAAATAACTAAAATATACCTATACAATACAATGAAATTCCTAAAATCTGTCTATCTCCATTTCAACAGAAGCAAGCTTGGATTGACTACAATATCAATGAGTATACTGATATTGTAATGTACCTTCTACCAACTTCCAGACTTGAATTCTGGCAAAGAGAGGAGCTGCAAGTTCTCTCTGTATACCCAGAATCAGCACCTCACTTAGGGCTGAGTCAGACATGCAGGTCATGGGGTTAGGTGGACAGCTGGGTATTTAATCTGCTCCTAGATATATTCAAGTAAAATCAGCCTTTAATCTTAGAAGAAAGTCCGTACAAGTCTAAGATGAGATCCTTAAGACTAGTCCAGAGCCTTTTCAGGGACTATGCATATTTTTAGAAGTCCAACAACTTGGTTTCCTATTTTAAGCTTACTGTGGTAACTTTATGTAATTATCTGATATTGCTATCTGGTTCTGCAGTGTAAAGATTATTTTTCATTTTGATCTCTTAAATTATGAAAAGCCTGTAACCGTCACTTAATAAATCTGGCTCTATTTAACAAGGAGATGAAGGTGATTATATGGCCTTGTTTTATAAGAGTTATTATTTATTTTGATTTTAATAAGTTAAAATGCATATTTAAAATTTCAAGCTGCTTTCCATATTGGCTTTTAAAATTTAGAATTCTTTGTCCAACTTCAGTAACGTAATAAATTGACTTCCTATTCTTGTTAGTTTATTACCTTTACCAGATTAAGAGGAAAGCCTACAGAAACATCACACCGCCAAGCCAACATGGACCGATGAACACATACCCAGGCAGCAGTCCTTCAGTTTAGAGAGAAGTTGGCCGCTTGGGCAACAGGACTTCCTCACGTCAAGCCTACTGAATGCTGTTTGGCACAACTGGCAAGAAGGCATGACACGGTAAGTTAAGGCAGACCTTACTTAACTTAGGGACAGAGTATGTATTCTGCTCACCTTATCTCAAAGAATTAACTAAGACTTCATGCAATGAGGGGGCTGGACAGATGTAAACTAATGAAAGTATAGAGAGCAGGTCACAATAAGGTCATCTAAGACCTAAAAGAAATGGTCTTAATGACAAAGAACACAGACAAAATGCAGGCTGAGCGCAGTACAAGTCAGCCAGTTTTTTCGTCCCTGTCTCATCTGAAAGGCTGACCTAAGCCCTCCTGCAGTGTGGACAGCTAAGCAGCACAGAGGCAGTGAGCATGAAATCTTCTACTAACACCTTCCCACATGCCAGAAAGGATCTAAAGCTGTTTTGCTGCCAGTAATTTTGCTGGCAGGAAATGGGAAAGCCGCCTTTCCTGACTATAACAGGAGTTTCTTGGACACTACACTAGGAAAGGTCCCGTCTTAGAACCCGGGTGTGCTCCAGCTGGACTAGGAGTCTGGCAGTAGGCAGTGCGAGGTATGGCAAGACCCCAGAGTAGCCCTGAGTGCCTGATGGCAATGGTTGATACCTGAACACAACTCTGGAGCAAAGCTGTGCCTAACAGGCTGCGTGTCACCTGGACACTGCAGTCAAGGGCTTCAGATTCCCAAAACAAGAGTCTGGGGACTATGCAAGCTGTGGTCAACACAGAGAGAAGACACATAGAGAAGATATGCACTGGATAATTAAGTATCCCTCTGCAAACACTGCTCTGCCTCTTTCTGTGGCTCTGAACTTTTTAATACCATTACTGGATTAAGAGGAAAGCCTACAGAATCATCATATTGCCAAGTCAACATGGACTGACGAAAACATATCCAGGAACCAGCCCTTCAGTTTAGAAAGCAGCTGGCCCTTTAAACCACATGCGTTTTTGTAGAATGAACATAACAGTTTGTGATCTGCTTTAGCCAGTTCAATAGCCTGACAACTTCCTTTTAGAGTGACCTGAGATCTTTTTGACTGCTTACCCATCAGAGGGATAGAATTTTTAAGGAGAGCTGAATTTCTGGTTCCTTCCTTCTCTGCGACACATAACACCTCCATGGACGTTATTTGACATACATGCCAGTTTCCTTTCTGATTTCTTGGAGCCCAGTAAGATACCTGTACTGCAAAGAACAGTATTCCTCTCTTTCCTAAGAAGCTTTCTTCTGCTAATAGATTACACAGTGTCCTCAAACACAAGTCAGGAGGAAGAAGTCTACCTCACCTTCTGAGATTTTCTTGTTCTTTCCAATAAGATAATGTCAATCATAATCCTGGGAAAAAAGCCAAAAATCTTGGCCTTCACTCATAATAAGAGAACGCACAGTAATTGAAGAGGAACAATTTCCATGGAACATTACACCTTTAATCACTCCTACATCCTTTGGAATATTCTACTTTGGTAGGAAGTTGGTAGACAATAGAGATTATAAGGAGAGAAATTTTTATATCAGTTTGAAATTGGCAGAATTTTCAATGCGTTCAAGTGTTCTTTTGTATACTCATGTTAATACAAGTGGAAATGTGCAAAGGCCCAGAAAACGCGTTCCATGTCCACTGTAATTAGCAATAGTGCCTAGCTCTGAGCCAACAGCAGATGGCTGATTAATAAACTCTTTGGGACTATGATGATGTTAATCCTCTGCAAATTATTATATAAAAGAAACAAACAGAACTGCATTAATTAAAAGCTGGGACAGACTGTTTTACATTTCAGAGTATCAATCCAGGAATTTGCCTAAGCATATAAATCTCTGTTCTTCTAAACATCTATGAAGACTCTAAATTTTAAGAAAAGAATGGAGGCTCCGAAGTCAGAATATCTGGCTTGCATGCAGGTCCTATCATTTATTTGCTAAGTGATCTTGGGCAAGTCAATTAAACTTTTTGTGCTTCAATCTGTTCATCTGTAGAATTGAGGATATAATAATAATTGCCCTACCTATGACTCAGAGCTATTCTGAGAATCGAAAGCTATGGATTTTGTGAAATATCTATATATCAATTTATAATCCAAATGTACGTTGGGGCCATTAATATTACATATCTGAAGATGCAGAAGCACTCTGGGTCTGAAGTTAACACACTACAGCCAGAAGACAGTGGCTCCAGCAAACAGTCAGACCTAGGTTCTAACATCTTGCTTCTGGACTGTGCTTTTGTGAGGTGTTGCTCAAGTCAGAGATGAAGCATGGATGGGCTAAATGCTAACCAAAGTGACAAAGCTATGCTATGTCATATAGCCAGAACCAGATGCAGAAGGAAAGAGCACTATGTTGACAGTTCTCGATTGTTTTATTATCATGGTACACTTTCACCTACTAGAATTTTTCACAATCTACTTAAGGGACTCAAAGACCCAAAACATCAAAGCACAGAAGCAAGACAATATTGTGAAGGATCTGTGGTTATAAATAATCTACTTGGCTCACCCAGCCAGCCTTGCTGAAACTGGGGTTTCTCACAGCCCAGAACACACCGTTTCACTCCAGCTCTAGTAGGACACCAGGCTCCATCTCTTACCACTGGCTGTACCTTTGCTCTAGCACAAGTCATATTATATTCCCCATATATCATCACAGTGTGCAGATATGATGACAGTCATCTACGCTTTCCACACTTGTCAGATACAAAGGCAACGCTTCCTGCTTGAGAACCAGGATGTGTAATTAATGTGAGTCTTTTCCAGAAGAGCAAGGAATTGGCTCTGAGAATACTCACTACGGCGGAATGGCAGCTCATGCTTAGACTTCACATCCTGGCTGAGCATGGTGCTGCACCAACATGACTCAACAGCAGGCTGAGCCCCATGAATAGCATCTGTCATGTCCTACAAGCCCTGAATGCACTGTGTAAAGAGCTGTGCATGAACCACGTTTTCTGAAGATTTTAAAGGTACAAGGCAAAGAAACGGTTAAAGGATCTTTTTGTTTTGAAAACAAAATAACTTTCCTAATTTACATCTTGCAAATCCTTACTGACATCCCTGGTAGCTCAGATGGTAAAGAGTCCACCTGCAATGCAGGAGGCTGGGGTTTGATCCCTGAGTTGGGAAGATCCCCTGGAGAAAAAAATAGCAACCCACTCCAGTATTCTTGCCTGGGAAATCCCATGGACAGAGGAGCCTAGCAGGCTACAGTCCATGGTGTCAGGAAGAGTCAGACATGACAGAGCAATTCAACAACAATAACAACTCCTTATTATTATATATGGTGCTATCTAAAATAGGAAAATCTTTCTGTGTTAACAAGCACAACAAACAATACAGAATTCTATGTCCCCTGAGGCTGTTTTCTCCTTCAGGCAAAATTCAGGTTGGCACAGTTCCAATGGGAGACACTTCGATGTATTTGTAAAGACCAAATCCCACAGGTCATCAAAAGCCAAGATGCCCAGTCTATGAATTACCGTAATTAAGAAATGGCCAGAGTAAACAGAATAAGGTAGACCATTAAAAGAATAAGCTACACTGACTATTTCCCAAGCACTCAGAACCTTGTGTTTATGTACATGGAAGAGAAGGAGGGTGCATCTTCAAATAGAGTAAGATGCCAAGCAAGGAAATACATTTTATTAAATATTTAATTTCTTCTTTCTTCTGACATTCTGAGGATTATAAGTGCATATAAAGCAAACTTGAAATAGAAAATGGATATTTACCTAAGAGATTCAAGAAGCCTAGGGATAGAAAAGAGAAGTAATGAGACCTCTGCACGGCGAAGGTAATATCAAGGGACTAAGGAATGAATAACAGCACTTCAAGCCTCTAGTCACCTCTTGTTTACACTTCTGACAACATAAGCTTACAACCAGCCACACCTTTGTAATCTTGATGAAGAAAAACTATGCTTAGATGTAACCATTACTTTAAATGTCCTTATAAAATATAATGAAAAGGAACCATAAGAGATAGTTTTCCTTATCTCGCATTCAAAAGGAAACAATTATATTTCAAAATAAACACTTTTATTTTAGCTACTTGTTTCCCTGAATATTCACTGGAAGGACTGATGCTCAAGCTGAAGTTCCAATACTCTGGCCATCTGATGCAAGAGCTGCCTCACGGGAAAAGACCCTGATGCTGGAAAAGATGGAGGGCAGGAGGAGAAGGGGGCGACAGAGGATGAGATGGTTGGATGGCATCACCAACTCAATGGACATGAGTTTGAGCGAACTCTGGGAGACAGTGAAGGACAGGAAGACTGGTGTGCTGCAGTCCATGGGGTTGCAAAGAGTCGAAAGTGACTTAGCAACTGAACAACAACAACCTGTTTCCCAAATTTCAAAGGCCAAAGTAAACTTCTAAAACCCATCCAAAGTCCTTTTCTTATGAGCTTAAAAAAAAAAAAAAAACAATTCCATTTATTTACTTTTGCTTAAGGTTTATCAGTTTTCTACTAATAACAGCACCTGAGATTTAATGAGTTAAAATCACTATGATTCCTTTGCATAGATTATCTCATTGAATTATCACAACAACTCAACAAGGTAGATCCTGTTATTACATCCCTTTTACAGAAGAAGTTGGATTTCAAAGTGATTACAACTTGCTTACAGTCATGAATATGGTAGATATGAGATCAAACCTAAGTAACTCTTAATAGCTACACTTTTCTAGGTCACATTTTTTTCAAAGGACATATAGTGATAAGACTCACATGGTAATTATCTGCTGTGTGAGAGGAATTAGAGATTTTTCTAAGAATTATCTTCCCTTTTGACAAACCTAGAAAAAAATATTTTCAACTAGTATCACATACAAAAAGCTAGTAATGGTATTACAGAGCAGCTAAAAATTAGTAAGTTGAACACTCCTAGAAAAAAATAGGCAAGATGTATTAGCAATTCACAGGAAAAAAGTACAGATAGATCACAGAAAGATTCTTAATCTCCCTCAATTCAGAAATGGGCACTTCAACAGAACAAGGGCTTGGCTTGTTCATTACTGTAACCTCAGCACTTTGAATAGAATATGGCATTAATAGTAGCTCATCAAAATATATTTGTCAAATAATTTGGTACATATATATTTTTAAAAAGCAAGGGCAAGAACTGTATGCCTGCATTTTCTATCATTAGTGTGAAAAAACAAAATTGTATGTATTGATGATTGCAATTGGGAAAAGGCAGAGGAGTGGATAGTTTCAAAGTGGAAGTTAAAATTTGCAAAATATACCCTATTACATTTCTGAATTTTGAACCACATGAATCACCAATTAAATGTTTTTAAAGAGAATCATCTTTGCACACACACGTACACACATGCATTTTTAAAGAGCTGTTGAAGAAAAACCCAACTGACTAACATCAAAGCAAATGAGACCAAAAGAATTGAAATCTGCTCATGCTGTGTGCTAAGTTGCTCAGTCGTGTCCGACCCTTTGAGACCCCACGGGCTGCAGCCCACCAGGCTCCTCTGTCCATGGGATTCTCCGGATAAGAATACTACCATTTCCTTCTCCAGGGGATGTTCCCGACCCAAGGATCGAACCTGCGTCTCTTGTGTCTCCTGCAAAGGCAGGCAGGTTCTCTCTCACTAGCATCCTGGGAAGTCCCAGAATTTTTAACTGTTAAGTATTTCGCTTAGAATTCCTAAGCATGACCAAGTGTTACTGGAAAGAGTCTGTGTTTTTCCAACTGTGTTTTCTAGACCCCCAGCTCCCAAGAGGCATTTTAGGGGTCAGGGGCAAGATCAGAAGATGGGCCTGTGGGCATCCAAGCCTTGGCTCACTCTTTCAAAAGAGCAACTCCTTTTAACTGACTTTTAAAAATTGGTTGGGAAGAGGTTGAGCTCTCTAGAAAGAAGCCTCCAGGACGTCCTCAGTGGTCAAGAATTTACCTTGTAATACAGGGTCACAGGTTCAACCCCTGGTCGGGGAGCTAGGATCCCCCATGCCCTGGCGCAACTAAGCCCGAGGGCCACAACTAGAGGGCTGGTGTACTGCAACGACAGATCCTAAGTGCTGCAAATAAGACTTGATGCAACCAAACACATAAATATTAAAGAAAAAGAAACCCCCAAGAAGCCTCAAAAAAAAAAAAAAAGATGCCTCCATTTTGCTAGAGTCACTCTTGGCAGTAAGTTCAGCAAGTCCACTTTGGTTTGTGAAGATAATTATTATAAATCTTGACTCACACTACCTTTTTTCCCGTTTCCTAACATAACCCCAAGTGACCACAGCCCGCCAGCTTCTTATCCTAGATAAAGTTTTGCTTATTGTTTCAGGTTATCTTTTGAACTCTCTTTGCTGACTGACTAACTCCCATCTGCCAAGCTGGCAAACCCTTCTCCTGGTCAAGGAATCTCCAAATACGTTTTTGCCGGAGAGACAGGTGCCGCGTGGAACTGGAGTGGCCTGCTGGCTCTTACTCCTCAGTGTTAGCCACTGTTGTCCATCTTGCCAGTTTCCGGGTCCTCTGATGACAGAGACCCGTGGTTCCAGAGACAGGATCGTGGGCGGTCTGCCCAGGCTGCAGCCCAGCAGGGCCCTGGCCCAGCTTCTCTCTTTAGAAGATACAGCACCTTCTCTCAACCTTCTCTCCTTGAGCTGTTACCTGTTTCCTGGTCCCGAGCACTCTTCTCGCTTGGGCTAGTGACACAGGCTGGGGTCTGCTTTGTTAATGGGCAAGGCCCCACAGGAGAGCTGCATGAGCTTCTAGTGATACTTTTCTTTTTTTTTTTTTAATTACAGTCCTCTGCTTTCCAGAGCAAACAAGTACTCTGAGTCAGGGAGTAATGTGAGAGCATAGAACACGGTGTCTCTGGAACCTGCATGCTTCAGTTGTGTCTGACTCTGTGACCCTATGGACTGTAGCACACCAGGCTCCTTTGTCTACAGAATTTCCCAGGCAAGAACACTGGAGTGGGAAGCCCTCTTCCCACTTGGCAGAATACTGGCAAGCCCTCTTCCAGGGGGTCTTCCCGACCCAGGGATCGAACCTGAGTCTCATGTGTCTCCTGCATTGGCAGGCGAGTTCTTTACCACTAGCACCACTTGGGAAGCCCCAGGCATTACCTCAAATCTGGCTAATTCTGGGCAAGGCTCTTCCCCCTAGGTCCTTAGGTGTCTCTAGACCCCTGGTCACTACATGACAACAAGGAGCTACCCCAAACATTTCCTGACAGACCAGGGTGTTTTTCTGCCCAGGGTACCTGAGGGCTTCTGAGTGGGGTGACTTGCTAGTAATTGGATGTGTGTGTGTGTGCTCAGTAATGCCTCGATCTTTGCAACCCCCTGGACTGTAGCCCACCAGACTCCTCTGTCCATGGGATTTTTCAGGCAAGAATACTGGACTGAGGTGCCATTTCCTTCGCCAGGGGATCTTCCCAATCCAGGGACTGAACCCACATCTCCTGCTTTGACAGGTTGATTCTTTACTGCTGAGCCACCAGGGAAGTCCAGGTGGGTTTGTACTACTGATAAAATATATCAGAAGCTGAATAATTTTTATTTACAACTAACATTTTCTCAGTATAATCCTACTTCTTGGCAGACTGTCTTAGCTTATATTCTCAACCTTTTTGTTTGACTTCAACATGTCAGGATATTCTTCACACACAGAAAACAGCTGTTATTCGCTCACCCAATAATTCTAAAGCAGTCACGAGGGATAAACCAAGGGTAAACTAAGGGATTGTCTGGAGTCTGAATCTACCATTTCAGCAAACTAAACATTTAAGATTCTTGGCCACATTTATCAAAGAATGCAAGGCTTTTATTTAGGTAAATACATCAAGAACAAGTACATTAATTAGAGTCAGATAAAACTTAGTCCCTATCACATTTCTGTTGTAAAAAACCTGTCTGTATTTTAAAATTGTAAGGTATTTTTACATTTTCTTATGAAAATTTTATTAAGTTCTGGCCTTACACATTTATGTTTGGTTAATCTAGAATTTAATTTGTGAAATAGAGGGCAAATTCCTTTTGTTTTTTTCTGTATTAAATAATTCTCCCAGCAGCACTAACCTAACAGCCCATTTTTTCCCTCCCTAATCTGCTATGTTGCCTCTCTTACATATACCAGGTTTCCTTATATGTCTGGGTCTTTGGACCTTTTACTTTCATTCTTCAGATCAGTCTTGCCTGCAGGACAATTCTGCACTAAAGATTTGTAATCAACTTGGCATTTAGTCAGGCAAATGCCTTCCCTCCCTCAAACCAGGTTCTTGAGCAGTGTCTTGGCTCCTCAAAGCCCTCTGAGCTTAAAGATATAGCTCAGAAACCATTTTTCAACTTCCAAGGTAAAGTGCAACTTCAATTAAAAGCATGTTTGAGTCTGTAGATCAATTTGGTAAATCAAACTTATGACAATGACTTTTCCTTCTTGATAAGTTCTATATCTTTCGGTATTTATTTCAAGGGAAGTGACTTTTTAATAAATATTCTAAAATCGACCTCCACCCCCAGTTTTAACTGCAGTTTTTTTCTGTTGATGGTGCACAGAAATGAATTAATAGTTAGCTGACTTTGTAGCAGAGCAACCTTGCCAAACTTTCATCGTAAGTATAATGATTTGTCTGTAGACATCTATGGTTCTGTTAACTCCTAAATCTGGGGGCTGTGTTATGTCTCTAGCCTTGGCCTCCAAACAATGTTGAACATAAAAGGCAATGGCAGGCATCCTTCTCTTATTCCTGAAATTAGAACTGTTGTTTATAGTCCATTATCAAGTATTTATTTGTTCCAACTTTTAACCAGATTAAAGGAGTTCTCTTCCATTTGTAATTTGCTAATGTTTATTAATCATGAATGCCTAATTTCATTGAATGTTTTTTCTTTATTAGGATGATCATAAGCTTTTATCTTTTAATCTAGTAATACTGGGAATACCATTTATAGCATCATAACATGAATCCAACATTTCAGATTCTGAGTAGCCTGTTCTACGTTAGTATCTTTTACATTATATATATCCAGATTAGATAAATATCAGTATCTTTACCAATTATACCAACTTAGGTCAAACTCCTAAAACGTTAAAAGAGGAGAGCTCAGAGTAAGTGTGATAAATTGGGCCCAAGACTAGAGAACTGATCCCACAGAACACGGATCACTGAGACAAGAAGCCCTATAAACATAAACCTGACCAGTATGGTGAAAGCTAACCTTCCGCAAGGCAACTCAACGTATTTTCTGGAAAAAAGTGCCATCAAAACAAAGCACTTATTTTGTATGTTTTCCATCTCTGTACTATTTTTGGTTCTAGGTCTTAAATCAGTCTCTGATTCTGTTGCTATTTCTCTACAACTAACCTAAAAGCCCAAAGACACGCACGGAACCACAGAAAAGATCAACGGCCAGCAGAGTACACAGCCTATCAGTAATTCAGAGTGAATTAAAAAACACAAAATACTTTTTCTCCCCAAGTCTAATCATATCAAAAGACATCGTAGAAGTTTCCTAAACTTCAATATGGGAGAAAAACCATGTTTTCAAGATTTCAGTTAGCGATCACAAGACTTTCAGAGTGAGAGGAGAACTCAGTTCATTTAGTCCAAATTTTTATTTAAGAGATGAGTTAATTTACCTAGTCAACAGATGGATTATTTTTGTGGTAATCATCACGTAGGATGGATTAAAGATCCATAATATCTCTATTTTAATTATCGTAGAAATAAACTCAATGAGTCTGGCATACCTGGTTTTACATTAAATGACCACGACATAGGCCTTACAGTTTATGATTCTCTGGGTCAGAGATTTTTCAAACTGCACTCCATGATGTCATCCTATGAGAATGGGGTAGAAAAGGGAACAAGAGGGCAGAGGTTCTCCAGAGTTAAGCAGATCATTGTTGAGGAGAAGGAGAGTAAACAGAGTTAAAAGAGGTCACTTACACTGAGTGCCGGCCGTGTGGTGGGCACTCTCCTAGGGACGCCATGCTGACGCACCAGAGAGGAATAGGGATAGGGTCTGCAGTGGCTTCATATATTATATTTGGGGGAACCTGTTGTTTCCGTAATCCATACTACAGAAAGCAAAGCCTAAGTACTTCTGTTGGCTAAGAACATGAAACAGATAAGGTGATTTCAAGTACAGCAGGGGACGGGAGGCGGTTGGGGCAGGTTTAAGGGAAGAGACTTCCCCATCTGTGCCATTCTGGGTTGGACTAATAAGACAGAACACAGACTACATGAATATAGTATTAATATAATAAATAATAAATTTCTGTCAGATGCAAAATAACTCCTGTTATGATGCATTATGGCCCACACACAAACAGGCTCCCAGGCTTTTAAATTCCCCCTTCAGCCATAGGCTCTGACAGCATCTAATAAGCACAGCGTTCCTTCCAATATCTTAACGATTCTATCTCACTACTTGTGTACTTCTTTGAACATTCCAAAGATTGGCTAAGAACATGAAATAGATAAGGTGATTTCAAGTACAGCAGGGGACGGGAGGCGGTTGGGGCAGGTTTAAGGGAAGTGCCCACCACGCGGCACTTTAGACCGTCATGATGTATGTTAAACAGTTAAAGGCTGTCTTCTCTTTAGAGGCCAGGAAACTGAGATCTGCTGGGTTTACACTTAGGTACTTTATGGCCTGCATAGAACTGAGTCCCAGACCACAAAGGAGAGGATAGCAACTGCAGCACAGAGTCAGGATGGGCCCTCACGGCTCAGGACAACAGCTGCCGTGATAACCTCCATCAAAAGATAAACACCAACGAGCATGTTTAGAAGACACCCTCTAACTGCACAGAAGAAAACTCTGGTTTGTTTTCTAAAACTCACTGATTTTTTTTCAAATAAGTACAAAGAAAAAATATTCCTTGTTAACATGGGGCAGATACATATCAGAAGTGCTAAGTACCATTTTTCAGTACAACAACAGTTGAGACCAATGGTTGCCAGAATCCTCTAGAGAAACGAAGTTAAAGCTATACAAATCTACAAATATTAAACAACAGTAAAAAAAAAAAAAACTATCCTGTAGAAATTAATAACTACTTATCCCCAAAGTGCTTTTTACAATGACAACAGAATATAGTTTTCACTGACAACTTGATAAAATATTGTGTCCTATGAATACCGGCATGTACACAAGGCCCTGCGCGTATAAACTTGTATGAAACCAGAGAACTCGAGTATCTGTGACATCTCATTAAACTGGGACAATCTCTAGGGCTAAATCATCAAGGGAATAAAAAAACAATACTAATGTTATTAGACAGTATTAAAGGGCTATGTTCAACAAACCCCAGGTCTTAATAAAAGTCTTTGTTTAAATGTAACTAAATTGTTTCAATAAGCAGGCAATATTACCATCCATTCTTAACAAAACCAACAGGAAGATCAAATGACAAGAAACTAAAATAGCATTGAGAGGCAGAATCATTAAAGATGCATGCTCAAAAAAAGGAAGCCAGCATCACTTTCAACAGGGACCTCTGAAGAGCCTTTCTAAACAGCCAGTTGAAGGATTTACAGTTCCCTAAAATGGTAGCCAAAACCACGTTTTGAGCTTAGTTCCTGCGATGACAGCTGATGATGTTCTTTCTGTAAATGGACAAAGTATTTAAGCCGAATCCTTTCCTTGAGGTGCTAGAGCAATATACATGTTCAGCAGAGAGGAAAAAGCAAAAAAAAAAAAAAATGAGGACTCAGCCACACACTTTGGTTTACAAACCCAAATGTGCTTGAGAACAGAGGCGGCAGTGTTGGCTGGGAAAGGCCCTCCTACCTGTGTTTTTTGATGCCATTGGAGAGCGCGTCTCCACCACCACAGTCCTTGCCTTCGGACATTCTGTGCTGTCTACTGCTCGGGGCTTCTGCTTCCTCGTCAAAGGAGTGCACGGTCACTGCTTCCAGTCTGCTCAGGGACCCTTCGGATTCGGAATCTGTGGCAGAGCAGGTTCACAGTCAATGAACTGGGCTTTGGTGCGAGGCTGCCGTAACAATGGATTCCCTCCCTTCGTGCATCAGGCTTTGAAACTTAAGCAGCCTACTTTGTCCTTCAACAATCCAGCCGTTACCTCCTCCTCAGAGATTTCGGAGAACCTGCACCCAGTAAGGCTAAAGGGGATTTAGAAAATGGATACAGGATTATATAAACTTACAATTAAACAGATTTCATACATTAAAAGAGACTTTACAAATATTACCTAATTCTTTAGGAAATTGTATTCAGTGGTGTCCCCCCTAAAAGAAGTTTTTTTCCTTCCCTTTTCAAAGCAGTTTAAATATAACTTTGAAAAAGCTTTTTTTAAAAATTCATATATAAAGAAAAAGTTACAGTTGGCTGTACTTGGGGAAAGCATACATTTCATATGATACTAGAGGTACAAAGGTAATTTTTAAATACTTAAAAAAAACACTTCTGATTTTTATATTACTTAAATTCTCAACAGCAACAGCCTGAAGTAGCCATAGAGAATCTAACTATGAGGCAGGCATTTTTAGGAATGAAAATGCCACATTCCCAACTGCCTGTGTATTGAGTGTGGAGCCATCTGCCTGATCGGGAATAGCAAGACAACTTCTTTTCATACAATACGGTATAGTTTTCAGGCGCACATACACGTCCTTCCTTTCCTTTCAGCATCTCCAGGGTGCTCTGGGGTTAATGAGTGTGCTGACGCTCTCCTGGTTTGTTAGTTGGGTTTTCAGACTCTTTAACGTTCTGCATATATATAAATATAACATATATATATATAATGTTCTGCATAACATTCAAAGTAGCAGCCACTCAATCTCCAAGAGACTTTAAAAGATGCCTACATTTATATTAATAAGTAAATTCCAGATAACATGCAACTATCCTTCAGCAGATGACCATACACACAACTGTCCTCTGCTCTAGGGAAGTCCTCCTACATATATGCAAGCAAACTCTCTATTTAAATAAAAGTTTCACCCATCTGCCTAGTATGTATTATGGTGCTCAGGAAATAGTACTTTCTTTTCCCACGACTACATTCTGCAGTTCAGCCCAAATCATGGGCCCTTCTTTGTATCACATTAGAATTGATTAGTAACAATTGCTGCACAAGTGCAGGTTGCCCAGCACACCTTAAACTCTGGACCCTCAGAATGGTGCAAGTTATCTGCCCAAAAACTCAGTACTAGGTAAGTTATCTTTATTTTCTATAAATATAGCTTTTTGTCCTGACATATACCTCATAGCAATGAAAAATATTTTAATGTTAAGTCTAAGGGATATTTATTTTTCATTGTCAATTTTGGCAGGTAGTAACATTTTGTTGCAAAACACTGAAAACCTGCATAGCCAGTGACAGGAGACGGTTATTCCTTTGATGAAATATGTAGCTGCTAAAATTATAATAAAATAGAAAAATACTTTTAACATAATACTAAGACAAAAAAAAAATCTGGCTACCATTTTACAACTCTAAAATACAAGCAAAAAAAAAAATTTAATTTCATTCTGCCTTAAAGAAAAATCAGTCTGGTTCACGTAAACAGGTTAAATGTCCAAACGAGAACAGTGAAGTGACATAAGTTTGTCCTGGGCACAGTGAGGCCAAGAGAGGAACAGTCCATTTGCTGGGGCAAGCAAAGGATACAGGAGAGGTGCTATCCCCAAAATTGGGTTCGTCTCTCAGTGGGTGTCAAGCAGAGAGAGACAATCAAGCCAGAGAGTGGGAGAAGGAAGAGTTTTTAACTGCAGCAAATAAAGAAAACACCAGGATCTTTCTCAAGGCAACGTCTCCCCAACACCAAAACTAGGAAAGTTTTAGGCTAAGTGTGCACGCATCAGCATCAAGTGGCCTGGGCAGTATATGCCTACTCATGAAGGGGTCTTGAGCAGAGGAGAATTTCTGCACAGAACTGGGGCAAATGTTGACAGGACTCCAAGCTTCAGCTGACTTAAGTTATGAGGGTCAGAAAAGGCCAAGAGCATCTTTCCTTAGGTTCCAGTTGATCGTGTGGTTGAGGGCTCAAGGCTGAGGGAGGGGTGTTGGAATTCTACAAAAGAGCTCAAAGTGCTTCAGGCTAATGTTTACTTTGGAAACAGAACTGGGAGTCTTTACAATTGATTTATTAACTTTGTTTCTATAACTTCTCTTGCCTGATAACAGTTCTGTTTCCTTCCCTTTGATCATTAATTACTGAGACCTGCTCAAGGGCAAGCATTTCAGGCCAGGCTTAGCTCTTCCCCTGCGGCTCAGCTGGTAAAGAATCCGCCTGCAATGCGGGAGACCTGGGTTCCATCCCTGGGTTGGGAAGATCCCCTGGAGAAGGGAATGGCTACCCACACCAGTATTCTGACCTGGAGAATTCCATGGACTGTATAGCCCATGGGGTCGCAAAGAGTCGGACACAATTGAGTGACTTTCAGTTTCACTTTAGATCACAAAACAGCTTAGGCCCAAGAAAGCCATGCCCAGTTCGGTTCATTTTCTTTGGGCACCAGCCCCCCTCACCTTAGCTGCCTACAATGGTATGGCAGGTAAGTCTCAAAACAATGAACGTTGTGCTCAGAGAGGAGTTTTCAGAGGAAGCAGCATGAGGCACAACCTGGACCCAAGAGGTGACAGTGGTCTTGGGGGGTAGACTGGGGTGGTTTGTTCATGTCTACATATTCCTGTTTCATGTGAAAAAAGAATTTCAAGTGCCAAATAAAATAATTTTGCCTTTATTGGTTAGTATTATTCAAGATGCATTGTTACTTTATAATTTAGATGTCAGGAAAACCAAAACGCACTGAAGCAAAAACTTCAAGCATTTACTGAACATCACTCTGCACAGGATACTGTGTTTGCTATTGAAGGGATACAAATCTTAAGATGGGGACAAATCTACCTCAAAAGAAAATTCTTAACAAAAAGCAGATACACAGTAAACACTAAACAAAAGGTAAGGCAGAAAGAGCTGCTGTGAAGTAAAGACTTCACTCAAAATAAGCTGGAGACCAACCACCTTCACCCAAGCATGGGAGCGCTATGCTTTACCCCTAGAGACACACGTCAGATGGCAATATAGACTCTGATCGCTCCACTTGACTTCCTCTTTCTGCCCCCTCTCCTAGGCTCTCTCCCTGTTCCTCCCAACTCTTCCTGTCTCTTCCATGCTCCCAACCTCCTTCCCCTGAAGGGCTCTACCAAAGGTCACCAACTACCTCCATATTGCAAAGTCAGTCCAGTGATCATCTGTGAATTCTTATGGTGACTCATCTACCACATCTGACACTGCTTAATTCATTCTTCTCCTTCTTTATCTTGTGCAAGGCATGGCAGGATTCAAGGAACAGTAAGATCCAGTCCCTGTCCACCGTTAAGCAGAGGCAGACTGTTTTGTGAACACGTGAGTTCAGTGAATTTTTTTTCCTGGTGCCAGAACAGAAGTCTGCATGGGGGCAATGGGTCACACAGACGGTATCAGCCAACTTCACCCAGTGAGGGACCGGGTGTCTAGAGGAGATTGTGACTGATGGTTGAGCTGAGTAAGCTGACAAGGAGTAAGAGTGGGGGTAGGGGAGAGAGTTACAATAGAGGAACTGTTCTGAGCAAAGGGAACGGACGGTCCACGGCAGGGAGAAGAGAACATTCGGGGAGGTGGGATTGGACGACACAAGAAAGGAGAGGTGATGGGGCGGCTGGGTGGACATGAAGCTATGACTCAGCCATGAAGCTGACCACTCAGGGTGAACCAAAATCAGGGGCAGGCAGTGGGACAAGGAGGGTATGAAATGAAGCAGGAACAGGGTAGTACCCCAGTACCTGCCATGAGGTTCTTACACCTGCTAGAAGCAAATCGCCAGGTCATCTCTAAGCATTCTAGCTTCAGAAGGAAATGAGATCAATGACATGATTCACAGTGTCCTCGAGATAAAAACTTGTTGATTGAGAACAAAAAGCTCAGTTGCTAATAAGAACCTACTATATAGCACAGGGAACTCTACTCAGTGCTCTGTGGTGACCTAAATGGGAAGAATATCCAAGTAAGAGGGATACACATATATGTATAGCCAACTCGCTTTGTTGTACAGCTGAAACTAACAACACTGTAAAACAACTCTACTTCAGTAAATGTTTAAGTTCAAACCTCAGTTACTTCTAGTACTATGTATACAGTACTACATGCTTAGACTTACTTTGTTGGCAATAAGGTTGTTGTTTAGTTGTTAAATCGTGTCCAACTCTTTAGCAACCCCATGGACTGTAGCCTGCCAGCCTCCTCTGTCCATGCGATTCTCCAGGCAAGAATACTGGCGTGGGTTGCCATTTTCTTCTCCAGGGAATCTTTCAAACCCGAATCTCCTGCACTGGCAGGCAGATTCTTTACCACTGAGCCACCTGGGAAGCCCATTGGCAATAGGGAACCAACCTCAACTTCTATGCCTTCATAGTATGAGTTGTACCAGTCTGTCTCCAGCAGAGCATCATTTCATTTGCAGACCCACGGATTCAGATATATTTAAATTCAAACATGTTTACCTGAGTAGCAAAGGTCACAGCCACTGTGGAGGTTTATTGATTAAGAAGGCGAAGCCTGCCTATAAGATTAATTTTCAAGTGACAGATCTTAGTGCAACTAAGGTGATAATTCAATCTTAAAACATCAGGTTTTTCAATTTTGCCTGAACATACACATATCAAATAGACCAGACATTATCCACCATTCAGTGTTACTGGGCAACACATTAATGCCTTAGTGGAAAGTATCAAGTATTGGAAAGACTGTGCTTAATGTGTCATATGGTAGTCACGACAGGAATAGAGTACTGCACATGCTTTACGGAGAAGGCGATGGCACCCCACTCCAGTACTCTTGCCTGGAAAATCCCATGAAGGAGCCTGGTGGGCTACAGTCCATGGGGTCACTGAGTCGGACACGACTGAGTGACTTCACTTTCACGCATTGGAGAAGGAAATGGCAACCCACTCCAGTGTTCTTGCCTGGAGAATCCCAGGGATGGGGGAGCCTGGTGGGCTGCCGTCTATGGGGTGGCACAGAGTCGGACACGACTGAAGCGACTTAGCAGCAGCAGCAGCACATGCTTTAAAAACAGGGCCACAGAGGTGGGGAGTTACTGGTTAGTGGGTACAGTTTCATTTGGGAGATGATGGAAAAGTTCTGCCAATGGATGGCAGTGTTGGTTGCACAATAATATACTTGATGCAACTGAACTACATGCTTAAAAATGGCCAAAATGGTATATACACTATGTATGTGAAGTCGCTCACTCGTGTCCGACCCTTTGCGATCCCATGGACTGTAGCCTACCAGGCTCCTCCATCCATGAAATTCTCCAGGCAAGAGTACTAGAGTGGGTTGCCATTTCCTTCTCCAGGGGACGTTCCTGACCCAGGGATCAAATCCAGGTCTCCCGCACTGCAGGCAGACGCTTTACTGTCTGAGGTACCAGGGAAGCCCATACATTATGTATATTTTACCACAATAAAACCAAAACAAAACTCAAACAAGCAAACAAAAACCTGTCAAGCCAAAGCCACATATCCATCATGCCAGATGTGTGGACTATATTCTCATTCTGTCATCTCTCACCTCAACACCAATGACGAAGCAAAGCCATACAGACACAGAGCAATCTTGATGGATATTTATACAGGTGTATTTTTGAACACAGTAGCAGAAATTTTAACAAAATCCATAGTGAGATTTCGGACAAAATTAAGTCTTTCACTCTTCCTTTTATTTCCCACAAGATAAATGCTCCAGTCTATGTACAAGCATTTAAGGCAGACAAAATCTCTGCCCGATTATCTTCCCAATTAAATCAACAGTCTTAGTAGAAAGCTTGTTTACAAATCTCTGATGGCCCAGATCTTGAAAGCTCTGTCCAAGTGGGGACTTAAAATTATTTCTAACACATTTTGGATTGAACACTATCCCCTTTCAACCAAACAGCATGGAAGCCAACTGCTGTGATTGGGTTAACCTGGCTTTGGAAACTTCGATCATCGAGTTTGTATAAGACTTGTATGTCAATCATATCTCAATAAAGTGGCTTACAAAAAACCCTTCAGATTAAGAGGATCATTACCTCTACGCTACTTCTTTTGAGTTATTCCTATTAAAAGGCTGAAACTAGAGGTCATAAAATTAACAATAGAAACAAGCCAACGATTCTTATGTTCTCCTGATAAACATTTTTTTAACATGACCTTTGAAAACTAGCTTGAGAACAAACAGTACAAAGGAGCAAGATGTGGAAGACTGTGGATAGTGTCCAAAGAACCCCTCCCCATTACTTAAGGTTAACAGGAAATGGTCAAGAGGCACACATGCTCAATTTAATACCTTCATTGTTTATGGTTTCCCCAAGAACCATGCATGTTCTGAGAATGTCCAAGGTAACCCAAAGTAACCCAACCTGAAACTCTCAGTGCTGAATTTTTATTCAGCTTTAAAATACAATTTTACAGACTAAAAAATAACATAGTAAATACAAAGGACACAAGGAAAATCAATGAGGCCTACCACATTCAAAATAAATTGTAAACAGAAAATCAGGAATCAGGATGAGTCCAGAAGGGGCTGCCAAGAGATTGCTACAATAACCTACAGAGGAAGTGACAAAAGCTTGAAACAGAATCTTGGCAGCAAGCGTCAAGAGTCAGAGCCATTCTAGACATATCCTCCCCAAATGAGGCGCAAGGTCAAAATGAACCAAATGGTATAGTGTTGATTACTACAGAGTTTTTTTTTAAAGGACTGGCATGTCCCCAAGCAACTAAATCTACTACTGTTTTCCGCGACTTGCAAAATCTGCACATGTAATTGCAGATGAGGAATTATTCAAAATGTGGTGTATGGGCTATTGAAAATTTTATCTGTTTTGGATGACTAAATTTGGAGCTTCCCATTTGTCTTGTTGACATTCTTAAAATCATTTTCAAGGTCACCTATGCATACACTCTACAAAGAAAATAATTCTAGAACTAAGGACCAGTTACAAAGTAATTCATAAAAAACAAAAATGAAATATTTTCATATGACTTCAGTTTAATAAATCAACACTCACCAAATAGCTACTATATACCAGGTAAAGGGCTTGTTGCTGAAACAGTTTAGAAAGATTAATGAGATATGGGTGGTGCCCTCCAAGTAGTCAAAGTCCAATCTAGTGAAAGACACAGAAGTAAACAAATGTTTACACTAAGTGTGGGAAGAGTTGAAGAAGTCACTCTTAGGGAAACCAGGGAAAGTTTCCATGCAGAGATGACATTTGAGCTCCCCTGATGACTAAGAATTCAAGGCAAGGAAAGAAAGTACCAGGGGTGAAGGGAACAGCAAACAGTCCAATGGTCTGAAAGAACAAGGTGTCTGTCCAAGAACATCTGGCACGGCTAGAGAGGAGGGCAGCCAGGAGGGAAAGATGTGGTCATCAGAGATAAAGCTGCAAAGTGGGTCAGATCACAGAGTTTATACTGACCCTGTAAGTACGGCGTATGGAGCCGCTGGATGCTCTGTCAGGGAGAGGTTAAGGCCCATTTTAGACTTTACAGATAACTCTGAGCTTCCCTGGTGGCTCAAACAGTAAAGAAACCACCTGCAACTCAGGAAACCTGGGTTTGATCCCTGGGTTGGGAAGATCCCCAGGCAAGAATAATGGAGTGGGTAACTCCAGTATACTTGCCTGGAGAATTCCATGGACAGAGGAGCCTGGCGGGCTACAGTCCATGGCATCTCAGAGTTGGGACACGACTGAGCGACTAACATTTTCACCTTCTGGGATGCATCAGCATCCCAGGGCCACTGTAACAATGACTATAACTTAATGGATTCACTGACCATGAACACTGGGGGAGAAACAGAGATAAGAAGACAACTAGATACTCAGAAATGGGGAGGATGTGAGGAAAGCAGGTAAGAGATGACTTTCACATGTGTAGTTTGCATGGTTGGTAGACGAGGAAGCCATCAGCCAAGACAGGCAAGGTCAGGATGACAAGGGGGCAGGTCAGGATGACAAGTCCAGTTTCCATTATTTGGAGTTTGAGATGCTTTGGGCCAAAGTAGGACTTTTCAGTAAACAGATGCAAAGTCTAAGAACATCACTATTTTTCACAACCAACTCATCCTCAAGTTCAATTTAGCCTTTGAAATGTACCCCCAAATTTTTTTCACTCAAATATCTGCACTCCTAATCTGTGCCAAAATCTATGCCAGTTGCGAGGGGTGCAAAGTTCTTCAAGGAACGTTCTGTCTGCTTGAGTGACAGGGCAGGGAAAAAAAAAATCATATAAAATGTCAACTACAGGAAATGCTATGGGACTATGATACATGGAAAACTCAGCAGTGGCCGCGGGACTGGAAAAGGTTAGTTTTCATTCCAATCCCAAAGAAAGGCAATGCCAAAGAATGCTCAAACTACCGCACAATTCCACTCATCTCACACACTAGCAAGGTAATGCTCAAAATTCTCCAAGTCAAGCTTCAAAAGTACATGAACCATGAATTTGCAGATGTTCAAGCTGGATTTAGAAAAGGCAGAGGAACCAGAGATCAAACTGGCAACACCTGTTGGATCATCGAAAAAGCAAGAGAGTTCCAGAAAAACATTTACTTCTGCTTTATTGACTATGCCAAAGCCTCTGACTGTGTGGATCACAATAAACTGTGGAAAATTCTGAAAGAGAATACCAGAGCACCTGACCTGCCTCTTGAGAAACCTATATGCAGGTCAGGAAGCAACAGTTCGAACTGGACATGGAACAACAGATTGGTTCCAAATGGGAAAAGGAGTATGTCAAGGATATATATTGTCACCCTGCTTATTTAACTTATATGCAGAGTACATCATGAGAAATGCTGGGCTGGAAGAAGCACAAGCTGGAATCAAGATTGCCGGGATAAATATCAATAACCTCAGATATGCAGATGACACCACCCTTATGGCAGAAAGTGAAAAAGAACTAAAGAGCCTCTTGATGAAAGTGAAAGAAGAGAGTGAAAAAGTTGGCTTAAAACTCAACATTCAGAAAACTAAGATCATGGCAACCAGTCCCATCAGTTCATGGCAAATAGATGGGGAAACAATGGAAACAGTGAGAGACTTTATTTGGGGGGGGCTCCAAAATCACTGCAGATGGTGACTGCAGCCATGAAATTAAAAGATGCTTGCTCCTTGGAAGAAAAGCTATAACCAACCTAGACAGCATATTAAAAAGCAGATATGTTACTTTGCCATCAAAGGTCTGTCTAGTCAAAGCTTTGTTTTTTTTCCAGTGGTCATGTATGGATGTGAGAGTTGGACCATAAAGAAAACTAAGCACTGAAGAATTGACGCTTTTGAACTGTGGTGTTGGAGAAGACTCTGGAGAGTCCCTTGGACTGCAAGGAGATCCAACCAGTCCATTCTGAAGGACATCAGTCCTCAATATTCATTGGAAGGACTGATGCTGAAGCTGAAACTCCAATACTTTGGCCATCTGATGCGAAGAGCTGACTCACTGGAAAAGACCCTGATGCTGGGAATAATTGAAGGCGGGAAGAGAAGGGAACAACAGAGGATGAGATGGTTGGATGGCATCACCAACTCAACGGACACGAGTTGAGTCAGCTCTGGGCGTTGGTGATGGACAGGGAGGCCTGGTGTACTGCAGTCCATGACATGACTGAGCGAGTGAACTGATGACGCATGGGGCATCAGCAGTGGGGATCTGATCTAGCCCAAGTGTCAAGCAGGCTTCCCTGAGGAACAAAAGTCAGGCTATGTATTCATTAAAGCAATCAAGAGAGGAACTGAAACTTTCCATCTCAGCTAAGTTGCTTTCATGCAAACTCTTGTTATCTCTCATCAAGGACATCTGGACCTCAAATCAATTTTAACTCTCAACACACTTACTTGCTAACAGACTGTAAACTCCTGAGTTGGGATAGTGCCTTATTTGCTCTTAATTTCCAATTCGTAGTATAATGCAAGCATATTATAAAAATCCACAATATTTACTTTAAAAAAGGAAACTTTATAAAATACTAACCTGACATCATCGGTATACTTGTTTGCTGCTCCCCATCACTTACAGATTAAAAAGCAAATTCTTCAGCAGAACCTTATCACAAGACTCATTACAGGCTAGTCCTGAATTACTTTTGTGGGTTTGTCTCATCACCATTTCTCAGCATTTGGAACACTTAACCCCTGCTTCAGCCACAGTGCATTTTCACGATGTCTTGGAAAACAATTCTCTACCTTCATGTGTGTTAGCTTCTTCCACAAAGAATACTCCACCTCCATCTTACCCTGCTGGAGAACTCTTTACTGACTCTCTAACTCAGGCACCAAGAAAAATGCCTCCCTCACAGAGGAGCTTACACTCTACTTGTAGGAGTCCAGAAACAAATGAACAATATGTGTGAAAGAGAAAAAAGAGAGAAAATGATACAGTGAAGGTCTTTCTGAGCAGAAAAAGGAACGGAGTGGAGGGGTAAGCCCTGCAGATGTTTGGGATGAGAGAGCTCTGGGTGAGGGGAAGCGAAGGCCTGGGGGGCACGCCTGGCAGGAGCAGGGACAGCCGCTGAGAAGTGATGGAAGGAAGGGACTGAGGAGGACAGGGCAGACCTCAGCAGGCGGCAGGCAGCCAGATGGAGGGCTCCTGGCTTTTATTCCAGCTGGAAGCAAAGCCATTATAGGGTCCCGTGCAGGGAAATGATCTGAAGAGACTCACGTTTGGAAACGGTCACTCTGAACGCTGCACTTGAAATATTGCTGGAGACAAGGATGCAAGCAGAGAGACCAGTCAGAAAGCCCCTGTCACAATCCAGGCAAGAGATGAGGGGGGCCTGGGTGGCGGGAGTGGAATGATGATAAGGGGTCAGATTCTGCTGAATGTGGTAGGAAGAGCTGACAGAATGTGTTGACGGACTGAACGTAGATACGACACCTTTCTCCCGACCCCCCGAAAAAAAAAGAAATCAAAGAACAATTTAAAAAACAAACAAACAACAACAACCCACAGTCCATGACAGATAATTCAAAGGTTCTCAACCTCAGCTGAAGCAATTGTAAAGATGCATCCTTCATCCACCAAAATATACAGGAGGGGCAGGCTTGTGAGCAGTAGTGAAGAATTCTCTTCTGGACATTTTAAGACACTTAGGAGATCTCACTTAAGTGAACGTGCCAAGTAGATAATTAGACAGGAGTCTGAAATTCAGAGACAAGACTGAGTCTACAGACACAAACTGACAGATTTATCAGAATTTGGGCAATATTCGCAGGTGTGGGACTAGGTGACGTCACGCAAGGCAAGCTGTTCAAGCTTTAATGTCTGGATGATCCCCTACAGATCTGAAGAAAACTGCCAATTCTTATTCACTAAGTCTGAGTTGGGCCCTCTGGTTCTGCAATTCCGACAAGCTCCCACGTGATGCTAACGCTACTCAGACCTCACTCTGAGCACAAGGGCACTAGAGCAGCACCGCCCAACCTTTCTGGCACTAGGGACCGGTTTTGTGGAAGAGAATTTTTCCACAGACTGGATGGTGGGGGATGGTTTTGGGACGATTCAAGTGCATTACATTTATCGTGCCATTTGTTTCTATTATTATTATTAAACTGGCATATATAATGAAATGATACAACTCACCATAATGCACAATCAGTGGGAGTTCCTGAGCTTGTTTTCCTGCAACTAGACCAGGGGCGATGGGAGACAGTGACACCCACAGTACACTGCTTATGTTTGGTCTACTGTGTGAACTTTTTAATTGCTGTACTGCAGAAAACCTTACTTCACAAAGAGAGAATGCTGGAAATGGAAGCAGGCTTTTCAGTGCTTTTGTAGCAGTCTTAGGATATTCTACCTTTGACTTTAATTCAGAACGCGTGGAGATCTGAAATTGTCTCAAACGTATTTTTAAGGCCACCATCATTTGTGATCTCAAGCGGTCATGCAAGCAATGGGGAGTGGCTGTAAATACAAATGGACCTTCACTCACTAAGCCCATCTCTCACCTCCTGGTGTGTGGTCTGGTTCCTAACAGGCCACAAGACCAGTACTGGTCTGTGACCAGGCGACTGGGGACCTCTGATCTTGAGGGTAAATGCAGAAAAGAAAAGAATGACTGTACTCTAAGACATTCTACTACCAAAAATGAGAAAGATGCAAGAACACTAGCAAAGGAAACAGAAATAAAATCAAATGAAAGTGGTATTCTGGAAACCAAGTAAAGAAAGTGTTCCACGAAGGAAGGGGGCATCAGCAACTTGAAGTGCTGGTAAAAAGCTGACAAAGATGCAGACTGGGACAGAGCCATGCACCTAGGCAGCTGAGCCGGTGACAGTGGTGAGCCGGTCAAGAGCGGCCGCTGGGAAATCATGAGAACAAACATAAACAGAGACTGTTCAAGAGAGAATGCTAGAAGAGCAAAGTGATGCAGGTCAAAGGTATTTGTATAGGACACAGCATTTCTGAAAGATAAGACAGCTGATGGGGACCAGGAATAACTGATTACCCGGGAGAGATACGGAGCTGTACCTGATGTACCTTCCCTGATGAAGGCTGAAGTGCTAGGTTCGATCCCTGGCTGGGTAAGATTCTCTGGAGTAGGAAATGACAACCCACTCCAGTATTCTTGCCTGGAGAATTCCACGGACAGCGGAGCCTGACAGGCTACAGTCCGTAAGGTCACAAACAGTCAGACACAATTGAGCATGCACGCACACACAAGGATAAATTACGTTCACCAGTGTTTTACCTACAACATATACACATCATGAGTAAGAGGCTGGATAATTTTTAATGCTATAAGCACAAAGTGAGATTAAGAGCCCTTGGCACTACTTAAGATTTTCCACAGAATGTTGTACCATATTACATACAAAAGGTGTTTAATAACAGTCACAGTCTGTGGTACTCAACTTGCTGCACGTCACACCAACCTATGAACATGTTCTGTCCTGGGCAACAGAGGAAATATACAAGTTCACACGATAAGGTCTCTGTTCTCGAGGGAAATGCAGGCTTAGGGAAAGACAAGAAAGAAATGCACAAAAAGTTATAGAACGAGAAACAGGGCAAGAACAAGGTAGTATGGCTAATCATTCAATAAATAAATAAATAAGAACAAGAGAAAAAAGTGCTAGGAATACAGGAGTGAGTGAGCTCTTCAAGTCCTGGGCAGGTCCAGACCACAGTAAAGACTCACAGAAATGGCCCAGGCAGGAAATGTCCAGGTATTTCAGAACTAAACCACAGGACTTCCCTGGTGGTACAGTGGGTAAGAACCTGCCTGCCAACACAGTTAGACACGGGTTTGGTGTGTGGTCCAGGAGGATCCCACAGCAACAGAGCGACTGAGCCCATGGCCCATGTGCGTAAGTACTAAAGCCCATGCACCCAGAGTCTGTGCTCTACAAGAGAAGCCACCACAGGGGAAGAGCAGCCCGGCTAGCCACAACTAGAGACAGACACAGCAAGGAAGACCCACAAGAGCCAAAAAAAAAAAAAAACACTGAAATAAGTAAAAACAAATAAATTTTAAAAAACCTCAAATGCAGGAGGACAATGGACTTAGGAACATAAAGAACAGAACACATGGTGTCTTATCAGCCTTCCTGCCAACACTTCTGGTCACTTTGATCAAACCCTGCATCTTCTATGTGAAACTCTCAGCAGATGTCATTACTTTATTCAGCTATTACCAGCTGTAGTTGTTGGATTAAACGTTATTTCACAAGGGTCATAACTTCCTATGTTACTCTCCTCCAGACAAAATCAAAGTCATTATATTACCACTCTCCACTCTTAAAGCTCTGATTTAAAAAGACATGAGCACCCACCCCTGCAACTGCTGAGACATGCTAAAGCTGGCTTCGATTTCATAACCTAACTTTCCACTGGTTTTGCCAATCTACACTATAGGATTTGGATGCATTATTCATGCGCATTTTGACCAAAATAGCATTAAGAGTTTAAGCAAGAAAGCCTTTTTTGCACAACTGATCTCAACATGTTTCTAAAAAGGAAAGCGAACAGACAGTACGAAAAACAATAAATTTTGAAGTTTTAAAATTCAAAAGGCAGAAATTTTTGTGCAACTGCTATCCCAGACCAGTACTAAAGAGCAAGAGCCATGAAGTTGTTTAACTGGTTAAGAAATGTTTCAAAAATAATGCCTTAGGAAATCACTAGCGATTCATAAGGTCAAGCACCTTTAACTTTCTCCCCCTTAGCTACTTTTCCATTCACCCCTCTCTCTGAGAGACAGTCTCTTAGCTCCCACATGATGGTAAATTCCTGGAGAACAAATTTTACCCTTTAAATAACATCTCATCCCAGTTCACTCCGTCACCTACCCCTCCTGTTCCCCACAGTATCCGAAGTGGAGCATGCAGGCTGCATGAAATTAGCAAGTGTTATGGCTTCTTTTGCATTCTTGATTGAAAACCAATATATTTTTAGGGAGGGCAGAAATATCAATGACATTTGTTCAACAACCTGCACTTAATAAACGTTTAGAGAGCAATTCAGTCTGTGCTAAGTACTTCAGGAATATAAATAGACAGGGTCTCTCCCATTAGATGGGCTTCCCAGGTGGTGCTAGTGGTAAAGAACCTGCCTACCAATGCAGGAGACATCAGAGACTCGGGTTTGATCCCTAGGTTGGGAAGATGCCCTGGAGGAGGGCATGGCAACCCACTCCCGTATTCTTGCCTGGAGAATCCCATGGACAGAGGAGCCTGGCGGGCTATGGTCCACGGGGTTGCTAAGAGTCAGATATGACTGAAGCAACTGAGCACACAGGTACTACCACTGAAAAGAGATAGGCACAACACAACCAAAGGGCCTTGAAAGAAATGTAAAGGGAAGAAACACAGAAGATGAAACAAGTAACTGTGCCTGAGGGAGTGGGAAAAGTTACCCAGAAGAGGAGATAGTGATCATTTAGAGACATTTGAGAATTTTGGTAGAAGCGGGTGAAATGGAAAGAGCAGAAAGATGGCAGGAACATGCAAAAGGAGCTGCTTCATTCTTCCCTAAAGTGGAACCTACTACATATTAGAATTTCTGTATTTTACTTGCAGAATAGAATTTTTCTACATAACTAGTTAGTCTCTAGTTTCTCATTAAATCCTTTGTTTTAATATATATGAATGTTTAGCCCTCTTCCCAGGAAGTGTTCACTTACAGGTAGTAATCAGAAATTTCACTCAACCATTTCATTCCTTAAAGATAGACATGCAATGAAGAGAGGAAGTGATGCTTCATTAGGTTTAATGCCTTCTCATCTGTTATAGAATGGAATTCAACCCAATTTGTGAGAAAGAATGTTTGCCGTATAGGATCTGATGAAATCTTAAGTCACTGAGCATACTGGAAAAAAAATTTTTTTAATTAAAAGACCCGCATGGGGTTGGAAAAAATGCTCTACGCTGTAGGCTTATATCAAGGTTTGTCTCACCTACTGTAGTACATTTTCACTGACCCTGCTTATCTAAAAAAATTTAAAGGGAAAACAGGAAGTCACATGGATTTAATTTTAAAGGAAATAACAAGTTGTAACTGACTTTTAAAAAGCAGACTAAGCGTTTACTGAAAATTATTTAGAAGTATTTTAAAAGAAGTAGCTTTAAAAGCCTTTCTTCATTTCTTTTAAACATTAAGGTAGGCTTGATTTAATCTATTATTCTGATTCAGAAATTATATGAAATGCAAGTTTGTATACTTGTTCCTGCTCTCGTTTACCTCCCACCCAACAGCCTGTCACGTGGGCGTGGTGAGGCTGGAAGATGCCTGGTGTGGCTGGAACGAACAAGGGACGGGCAGGGTGGGGTTCACGTCAGGAGCCTGGAAGGCCCGTTAGGGAGTCTGGATTTTATTCCAGGTGCAGTGAAGAGCCACTGAAAGATTCTGGGCAGGGGAATGTGATGCCATGTCTATAAAGCATTGGTGTGGGTGGTATGTACAGAGTGAAAGTCAAGAGGGGCAAGGCAGGAAGCACGGCCATCAGTTAAGAGGCTGGACAAGAGCAGGTGCAGCGCAGGTGATGATACTGCAAGTGAAGGCGGGGCAGCCCCTCAGTGCGCCAGGCACTGCTTACAGTACACACGAGTTGTTTATTGCCCCCGATAATCCTATGACCCACCTGCAGATGGAGAAATGAGGCACAAGAAAGTGAAGTCATTTTCCAAAGGCTACAGGAATTGGTAGAACCACCACTTATCAACAGTCTTCCAGCAGCAGCACCTACACCTTTAATGGTCACCTTGCAGTACCAGAACACAGACGGATTCAAGGTAAGACTGAAGGGCAGAACGGACAGGCCCCAGGCTGTGCGTCGTGGAGGGGGCCTGAGAGTGCCATGAATCTCCCGGATTTCCAGCTTTAGCGGGTGAAAGAGGCGCCATTTACTAAAATTAAGCAAATTCCAGGAGGAAAAGGACCTAGGAGGAAGATCAAGAATCCATCTTTTATTTATCCAGCTAACAACTGAGTATATACATATCTCACAAGAGGTAAGGGCTGGAGAAACAAATTCCGGAACTGTGGTAGTCAAAACAACTGTCCCTCCTAGTCTCTGGAACCTGTGGAGGGGTCACCTTCCATTGAAAAAGGACTCTGCAGGTGTGACTGAGTTAAGGGCCTTGACTTGGGGAGGTTGCCCTTGACTATCTGGATGGGTCCATTGTGATTGCTATGGTCTTTATAAAAGGAAGGGAGGAAGGGTCAGAGAGATCGGAAGTCAACTTGCTGGCTTTGAAGATGGGAGGATGAGGCCTTGTGCCAAGGAATGCAGGTGGCCTCTAGAAGCTGGAAATGCAAGGAGGCAGATTCTCTCTACAGCCTCCAGGGGAACACAGACCTGCCAACACCTTGATTACAGGACTTCTAACCTCCAGAGCTGAGAGAATAAATCTGCATTGTTTAAGCCACTACATTTACAGTAACTTCTTTTGACAGCAATGGGAAACTATTATAGGTTAGTATTTAAGATAACGTGGTATCGAAAGAAACAGGTGAAGGAGATGAAGAGGTTCAAACTTTCACATGTCTAGACTTAAGCTGACCATTAAAAAATGTGCAGAAATATCAAATCGCTATGTTGTGTAAGTGTTAGTCGCTCAGTCATGTCCAACTCTTTGCAACTCCAAGGACAGTAGCCTGCCAGGCTCCTCTGTCCATGGGATTTCCCAGGCAAGAATACTGGAGTGGGTTGCCATTTCTTTCTCCAGGGGATCTTCCTAACCCACGGATCGAACCTGGGTCTCCCACATTGTGGGCATATTCTTTACTGTCAGAGCCACCAGGGAAGCGCATCCCTGGACGGGCAACAGGAACTAACACAGTGTTATAGGTCAATTATATTGCTTCAAGAGCAAATAAACCCACAGAAAAAGCTCAGATTTTTGGTTACTGGAGGTGCAGAGAAAGGGGAGGGAGAATAGATGAAAGGAGGTTCAAGAGGTACAAACTTCTGGTTACAAGATAACTAAGGATGTGACATAGATCAGGATAAATATAATCAACACCGCTGTATCTTATACATGAAGTTAAGAGTAAATCCTAACTTAGAAGTATCATCACAAGGAAAAAAAAAATTTTCTATCTTTTTAATTTTGTACCTTATGAGATGATGGATGTTCCCTAAACTTGTGATAATCATTTCATGATTTAGGCCCCATCATTATCCTGTATACCTTAAACTGACAGGGTTGTAAGTCAATTATTTCAATAAAACTTGAAGAAAAAAATAAAGGAAAAAAAAAAAAGAAGAAACTGTAGGTGAAAAAATAGCTAAACCAAAGTTCTGAAGATGGGTACCAGAACGAATCAGGAGGAAATGGCCTTAATTAAAAGGGAACACTTCTTTTGTAACAGAAGAGGAGGAAGTGGGAACGAAGGTTAATGTGTAGATTACAGTGAGAAGATGAAGTCATTCCCAAATGATGGCTTTTACGATCTCAGTGAATTACGTGGCTGGGTCACCAGCAGGGGAAGACTTCAACCCTGGGTAGCTGACTCGTAATTCTAATAGAGTTCTACATTGCACCAAAGGATTCCCAAGATTTGCGGCAGGAAGTAGGAGTGGCCCAAGAAAGGCTACTACGTTCAGGCAAATGTAATAAAACTCAGGTGGGTCACTCGGGGCAGGGACCTGTCACTACTCACCGGTCACTCAGGACAACAGTCCCTCTCCCTCATCTCCTCCAGCCACGTGGAACGCGCTGACTCAGCAGGGCGCTGACTCTGCGCCGGGATCCTTCTCAACACAGCCACCCGGCAAGAGGCAGGTACTGCAAACAGCCCTGAACTGGCCTTGAGAGGAAATTCATTTTCCAGTCCTGACCGAGAGACTGTAGTTCTTTTTATCTCCTTCTCCCCGAGGAAACGACTATGGAAACAAATGTTAAAATACACCCGAGAAGCAGAAAGATGAGAGCAGCCCCTAAGTGTCTATCAGGCAGAGAATGACAGAAAATTCTGCTCAACCGTATCACTGACTTTCATGGAACCTTTAACAAGAATGAGCTAGAGTTGTAGTACTGGTGGGAAATATACTGGTATGTATTTCCAAAATACATTGTAACATGAAAAGCAGACCCAGGACAATTACACAGCTACTTCCACTCACCATTTAAAAAAAAACAACAGCATAGACACACAGGCACATATACATGGGATTGCTTTAAAAAGCTCTGCAAGAGAATGTATCAAGCTGTTAACAAGAACCTCTGAGGAAGCGTGCAATTAGGATGAGGGATGAAGGGAAAATTTCACTGGGCACCACTATAAGAACTTCCCTCTTGAACTGTTTATAAGTTTTTTCTTAAAAATTAATTTCTTTTTAAAGACATCAATGATGAATGCAACAAACAACAAAGGTTTACTGTATAGCACAGGGAACTACAGGCAATATCTTGTAATAACCCATAGGAAAATAATTTCAAAATTAATATATGTATACATGTATAACTGAATCACTTTACTGTGCAACTGAAACATTGTAAGTCAACTATATTTCATAAAATATATATATTTTTAAAAAGATTATTAATGATGAGCAGCTGAAGCATCTAGGTTCTTTTACATTCACATCTCTATCTGGATATCCGAACAGAAGGAATACAGGGAATAATGGTACAGGATGTGGCAGAGGACAGACGGGAAGACATGTTAGCAGCCTTAGTGACCCCTCCCCCGCTTCCCCCAATCAGGCTAAAAGCCTTCTTTAACCCCGCCACTCATTCCACTGCTTTCAAATCTGATTTCTACTTTCTCTTCCCAATTTGAATCACTGTTTTCACAAATACCCTATCTAATAGCCACCATCGTAGTCGTTACAATCCTTTCTCTAATTATTCCCCAATCTGGTTATTAGAATTAGCTTTCCCCCATCTTTTGATCGTGTCACACTTCTAAAATTAATGTTCCTGCGTCCTCTGCTGATCTTCTGCAATGAACCTCTTCTCTGTTAAGTCTGCCAACATCACTTTCCTTGTCCTGTATCATCACAGCACTTTAACTTCCTTAACCAAACGTTCTGTAGTTCTCATTTCTGTGACCTCTCACTGTGCTTCCTTTAGTTTCCTGTTATGAATGTGACCCTTAACTCCATATCCACTGAGATATCCTGCTTCCACCGTCAAGCTCTGTGAGACCCAGCAATTGCACATGTTCATCTACTTAATAAGCACTTAATTTCCTCACATCAAAGAATTGTTCTCAGTCTCAATCATCTCCAGCCATCCCCTCCAGGATTCCTTCCATGACTCTGCCCACATCCACCTCAAATTCTAAAGGAAATTCATAAAAAGTCAAAGCTACTCAGCAGTACCTCCTCTTGAAAGTCATTCTCACCCCTCCACATACATCACCCATTTTTTGAATACCTGGTACTTGTCAGGCACTACTGAACATATGAACTCATTTAATCCCAACTGACCCACTGCAATGGAAACTGTAATTATCCCCATTTTAAACATGTAAAAGCTGAAAACCAGAGAGGTCATAGGATTTGCCCAAGGTCACACAGCTCACACCAGTGTCAGAGGCAGGATTTCAATTCAGAGGATCTGGCTCTGAAGCCCCTACCCACTGCCAGGGTGCTGCACTGCTCTGAGGCCAAGGGAGGTTCCTCCTTTTCTCTGTTCCAGGAACACTGTGGCCTCACCTCTCCCTTCGGCACCCAGAACACCATATTCTTTAACCAATTCCATAACCAATTCTTCCTTATCTGTGTCCTTTACTCTTAAACCTCTCTGAGGATATAAACCATCTACCTCTCTGTCCTTTAACAGGTAATAGCACCTTGTACCAGGAGGTATTTAACAGTCAATGAATAAAATAATAAACCAGATTCACAGCCCTTTGGCCCTAGCAGAGCACAGGCTGTCAAAAAGGCAGAATCAGTGATGACTTCTGTTTCAAACTTTCGGGCTCCTGCCTTAAAAAAAAAAATCACACAAAAAGTAGGTCATTGGGGAGCTGTAGCAATACATTTCCATCTGTTTACTCCAGGGAATTCAAGGTGACATCTACCCTAAAACGACATTTAGGTGGTCAACTGTGAATTACCAAAGACCCAGATGGCGGGGTTCTAGAATTACCTGACAGTGCATCATAGAACTCGTCCTCACTAAAGATGCTCAGAGGCGGGGAACCTTTAACCAGAGACTGCTCTAATTCGTGATGTTCAGTGGCTAGAGTCGCCAGCGCTTCTGATAAAATTTTGTTTTTTTCTTGTTCCTGTTCCAATTTAAAATTCCTCACCTAGAAGAAAACAGATAAGACAAAAAAGACTTCAGAGTGACAGGAGAGACAGACTTACTCAAAAGGATGTGAAAATAACTCGCTTTAGACCCAGTTCAATTGCAACATCAGGAATGAAAACAGTGGTGCTACATGTGCACGCTTGAAAGAGCAAAATTACTAAGCTAATTTTGTTCTTCCCGTGGGGACTTTTTTCATAACAGCTCCAGCCAATGCAAATAGATTAAGAAAAAGCAAACAAATTCAGCCCAAGTGATCAGGACTACTTAGTAGGAGGACATCAGTCAATTTGAAAATCATATAAATTTTTTTTTAATAGTATTTCATTCAACATTAATCAAATTAAAGCAGATTTTGAACAAAATAAAGAATTAAAACTGTTGTAAATATTAAAATGTGAACCACATCAAAGATTAAGACATAATCCTCCGGTTTACTCTCAAAAGAGTTGGTATATCAAACAAAGAGAAACAAGAAGCTAGGTAATGACGTTTTAATTACCATTTTCCAATCCAGATTTTGATTCTGGTTGCATATTTTACCTTGAGTTTAGTGAACAAAAGTAAATAAATAAAAGATTATAGAGAAGGCAAAGTCATACTCCTTTGATGATATAATCTGTTCTTCCTATCTAATTCAAGAGCTTCTGAATTTGAAGTTAATTAAAGCCTTCTAAAATTTAAGTAGTCTAATTCTCATATAAAATAGCAGGTAGCAGATTTGGTATGAACAGTTTCATCCACTCTTGTATTAGAACTCTGAAAATCACAGCTACTTCATCAACTCCCTCAACTTCTAGGGGTCACGTGGGTCTTTAGACAGGAATTGGAAGAGCTGGGATCCACCTAATCTCAGATTTCTCTTGTGCCTGTTTCTTTACCTATAAAATCAGGATTCTATTGCCATGGAAGAGTCTCATCGGTGGCTTTAACTCAGTGGTCTTCAAAAAAACAGAAAGAAAAAAATTCAACAGCACAACCTATTTCTCAAATCTCAATGCATGAAATCCGATGTTTCAGGAAGCAGCAGTTCATAGGAGGATGCTGGTTCCAGATCGGGAGCCTCCTGGAGTTTTCCCTCCAGGCCCAAAGCCAGGGGCTGTTCCAACAGTTGAGGAGCATGAGATGGGGTGACCTCCGAAACCCCCTCCAGTCAAAACGTCTGCCCCTGGGTCTTCACCCTGGTGACTTCCAACTGCTCCCAGCTGCGCTCTGCTGAACTCCGCTCTCACTTCCTGGTCTCTCTCTCAGTCTCCTTCCTGTGGTCTCCAAGCACACAGCATCTTCCTCCACATTCTGACTCTACAGTCACACGTATAGGGACAATGCTCCAAGAATCCCAGATATGACTTAAAATATAGCCCTACCAGAAAATGCTAAGTGTGTAATAAAAACAGAATTAAACCCTCATTATTTTGGAACAGCTCCAGTCCTCGGGTACCTTAGTATTTATTATCATTATAGGAATGTACTTATTATTAGAATTACAATAATGAAATATAAACAGCAATAAATGGTAAGCAATAATGTGCAGAGAAGACCCAGAAAACAGGAAAAAATTAAATAGGTATATAATTATAATTTTTAAGAAACTGAAAAATACATGCAAACGTTCTTAGAATCTAAAATTTTATATCCAAGGAGGAAATACTCTTGGTATAGCTGAAATCAACCTTAAAAAAAAAAAAAAAAAAGCTGTTTTTCCTCCACTTGACCAGACAATTCATTTATCTATAAACAAGGACTACAGAATTCATCATAATATCCAAAACGAACCCTTCTTTAGATGGAAAAACATCAGCACTGCTGCAGATTCCAAAAAACGCCATTGCAGATTCAAACTCTTTCACCCCTATCCACTCCTCTTTCATTAAGCTTAGGTTTTGTTTTGTTCAGCTGCTCAAGTATCAAAATGCAAATGTGCTATTGACACTGTACTGTTCTACACAGTGTTTTAAAAAGTGTTAGTCGCTCAGTCGTGCCTGACTCTTTGCAACCCCATGGACTGCAGCTCACCCGGCCCCTGTCCATGAGATTTTCCAGGCAAGGATACTGGAGTGGGCTGCCATTTCCTTCTCCAACTGTTCTACATAAGAATCAACTAAGTTACCTCTTTGGGTAAAAAATATGTAAGTTCTAGTTTATTAATTTTATTGTTAATCTCTTATGGTGCCTACTTTGTAAGTTAAACTTAATCATAGGTATATGATTATGTATGTAATCATACGTATAGGAAAAAACAGTACATATACACATTGTTCAGTAAATCCAGTTTCAGGCATCCACTGGGGGTCTTGGATCATACCCTGGCCCAAGGATAAAGGGGGGAACTACTATAGTTACTGAAAAAAAATTGGTTTCAATGCTTTAAAACATCTATGTTAAGTTTAAATACCTAAACTCAATCCCTAGATTTCAGAAAAGGGGCAAAATAAATGATTGAGGCTCCAAAATATCAAGTTCTCCCAACAAGATTGTACTCGAAATCCTGATCTTTTTATCCATGAAAAGCAAGCATCCCTGTATTCTGCTGCCTCAACATCTGTTCTCAGAGAAGATGGTCTCCAGAGAAGGAGGGAAAGGGGTGGAAACAAAACGTGGAGAAGAGGCTCTGACCACAGACTGGATCTCACCTCGCTATCATCTGTCAACTGATCTGAGGACACGTGTATTAGTTTCAAGTCTAACAGGATCTGCGATACTGGAGGCATGTTACTCTCAAACTTCCTGCTGAATGGCAACACGTCCCCATACGGAAAAGGGATGCAGCTGAGACAGCAGGTGTGCGCAGAATAGAAACTGCACTAGTGAAGAGCTGCAAAGAAGCACCTAAGAACATACTTCACTGGCAAGGATGCTTTTTGGTCAATCAGATCAATCAGCTGGAACAGTCAGCTGGAACAATCCAAATCTAACCCCGCTATCATCTCAGTAATTCAGAAACACTGGGAGGATACCTGTACTGGAAATAGTGTAAACTACTCATCAAGCTATGCAGAGTGTAACTTCATAAAATCCTCGTCTTACTTTCCAAGTCTGTCTCCAAACTCTCATTTGCTAGTTTAGCAACTGTGGTGTGAGAGAAACAGTACCTTCATGCAGTCCCTCTCTGCACTTCTAAGTGCTGCTCTTCACCTTCGTGTGTATCAATACACGCACACAGATGACTCAAAGGATAACTTCCCTATTATTGTTCAAAGAACAGATAACTTCACAAAATTAGTAAAAACCCAACATGTGGTTATAATTAGACCATTTCCAGCATATGGACAACATTTTCTTTCTCAAATTTCACATAAAATTCACACTTTGCCACAACAGAAATCAACATAAAACCAAGTAAACGTAAATGTCAAACTTTTTATTAGAAACATTTAAGAACTGAATCATCACACATTTAATAGTTACACATTATTATCAACTATTAGTAGACACATTGCTCTATGTCTATAGCTCCTTCAGACTAAGGCACATTCAAGCTTTTCCAATAATCTCCAAAATCACTTTAACACGGACTCCCCTTTCATCTTACTCAATTTCACGCTGGCAGAAGAAAATCACAATGAATACTTGCAAAGTGTTCTTCACTCCATCAGTGAATGGATGCCAACAAAAGAATTCAGAATTTTAAAAAGCCTGGTGCTAGCCAGTGAATATACATTTTTATCAACTTCTATAAAGCACCCTGCTATTTACCTATGTTTCCAAGAGGTTAAGTCAGGCAAAGGCAATGATTAAATCTGGCAAAGACACACCACTAAGTGGGAGTAAATTATTAGTATTCAGAGAACACCATGTCCAATTATCCAATTACAGGTTAGGTGACATTCTGGCTCTGATGATCAATCTAGTAAAGCTCTTTCAACCGGCTACATTCCAGTCAGTTAACAGCATCAGTCAGGCAGTTCAGTCACTCAGGTGTGTCCGACTCTTTGCGACCCCAAGAACCGCAGCACACCAGGCCTCCTTGTCCATCACCAACTCTCAGAGTTCACCCAAATCCATGTCCATCAAGTCGGTGATGCCATCCAACCATCTCATCCTCTGTTGTCCCCTTCTCCTCCTGCCCTCAATCCCTCCCAGCATCAGAGTCTTTTCAAATGAGTCAGCTCTTCTCATCAGCTGGCCAAAGTATTGGAGTTTCAGCTTCAGCATCAGTCCTTCCAATGAATACTCAGGACTGATTTCCTCTAGGATGGACTGGCTGGACCTCCTTGAAGTCCAAGGGACTCTCAAGAGTCTTCTCCAACACCACAGTTCAAAAGCATCAATTCTTCAGTGCTCAGCCTTCTTTACAGTCCAACTCTCACATCCATACATGACTACTGGAAAAGCCACAGCCTTGACTAGACAGACCTCTGTTGACAAAGTAATGTCTTTGCTTTTGAACATGCTATCTAGGTTGGTCATAACTTTCCTTCCAAGGAATAAGCGTCTTTTAAGTTCATGGCTGCAATCACCACCTGCAGTGATTCTGGAGCTCAGAAAAATAGTCAGCCACTGTTTCCACTGGTTCCCCATCTATTTGCCATGAAGTGATGGGACCAGATGCCATGATCTTCGTTTTCTGAATGTTGAGCTTTAAGCCAACATTTCCACTCTCCTCTTTCACTTTCATCAAGAGGTTCTTTAGTTCTTCTTCACTTTCTGCCATAAGGGTGGTGTCATCTGCATATCTGAGGTTATTGATATTTCTCCCAGCAATCTTGATTCCAGCCTGTGCTTTCTCCAGCCCAGCATTTCTACGATGTACTCTGCATATAAGTTAAATAAGCAGGGTGAAAATATACAGCCCTGACATACTCCTTTTCCTATTTGGAACCAGTCTTCCATGTCCAGTTCTAACTGTTGCTTCCTGACCTGCATACAGGTTTCTCAAGAGGCAAGTCAGGTGGTCTGGTATTCCCATCTCTGTCAGAATTGTCCACAGGTTATTGTGATCCACACAGTCAAAGGCTTTGGCATAGTCAATAAAGCAGAAATAGATGTTTTTCTGGAAGTCTCTTGCTTTTTCCATGATCCAGCGGATGCTGGCATTTGATCTCTGGTTCCTCTGCCTTATCTAAAACCAGCTTGAACATCTGGAAGTTCACGGTTCATGTATTGCTGAAGCCTGGCTTGGAGAATTTTGAGCATTACTTTACTAGCATGTGAGATGAGTGCAATTGTGCGGTAGTTTGAGCATTCTTTGGCATTGCCTTTCTTTGGGATTGGAATGAAAACTGACCTTTTCCAGTCCTGTGGCTACTGCTGAGTTTTCCACATTTGCTGGCATATTGAGTGCACTTTCACAGCATCATCTTTCAGGATTTGAAATAGCTCCACTGGAATTTCATCACCTCCACTAGCTTTATTCGTTGTGATGCTTTTTAAGGCCCTCTTGACTTCACATTCCAGGATGTCTGGCTCTAGATGAGTGATCACACCATCGTGATTATCTGGGTCATGAAGATCTTTTTTGTACAGTTCCTCTGTGTATTCTTGTCACCTCTTCTTAATATCTTCTGCTTCTGGTAGGTCCATACCATTTCTGTCCTTTGTTGAGCTCTTCTTTTTTCAGCATCAGCCTTTCTCATTTCTTATTACTGGATGTACGGCTATAACAGAACATACTGGCTTCAGACTGAAATACATCTTAAATCCAAAAACATCTAATCTTACCTCTTAGATAAAGAATTACATTAAGACTTATTTCTGTGGTTAGAGGACCAATGATATGCTGATTTTTCTCTGCTGCTGCCACATTGCTGTTGAAAAGTGGGCCTGGTCCTTTACAGCTGGGTAAGGGTTCTGCTGGGCTTCCTTAGAGGCTCAGTGGTAAAAAAACAACAACAACAACAACAAAAAAACCCACCTGCCAATACAGAAGACACAGGTTCGATCTCTGGGTCGGGAAGATCCCCTCGAGTAGGAAATGGCAACTCACTCCAATATTCTTGCCTGGGAAATCCCATGGACAGAGGAGCCTGGTGGGCTATAGTCCATGAGGTCACAAGTCGGACATGACTTAACAACAACAAAGGCTCTTCTGCTTGTAGAAGATGACAGCGTTGCTGGAGGTGGGAGGCATAGCGCTCTCATGTGAACTCAAGCAGAGGTTATCTAGGTTCATAGCCAGGCTGAATCATGCTCTCAGCCCAGGAAAAATAAGATTTGATCTCATGTCCCAGGCATGATCAAGTATGGAAACACATCTTCAAGACTGGATGGTAGGCACGCACTTTGTTTTATAGATTTACAAAGTGCCCTCACACACATTAGATTTTAGGGTTTCCATTGACTCTCATGCCCTGCTTCTACGCCATCTCACCAATGCCTCTCCAACTGCACAAATTTTATGTTTCTCAAGCCCTTTCCCCCCCTCCCCCTGCCCCAGTTCTCCTCTTACTAAGAAAGACATTTAAAAATAAAGAAGTATCAGTGGCCAAGCAGATTTGTCTGATGGGAGGAAATTCAGATGAGGGAGTATATAGAAGGAAGGTGTGGGGAGGGGAGGGGGACTGCACAGAGCTTGCTGTGCTGTGTTTAGTTGCTCAGTCGTGTCTGACTCTTTGCAACTCCATGGACTGTAGCCCACCAGGCTCCTCTGTCTATGGGGATTCTCCAGGCAAGAATATTGGAGTGGGTAGCCTATCCCTTCTCCAGGGGAACTTCCCAACCCAGGGATCGAACCCAGGTCTCCTGCATTGCAGGTGGATTCTTTACCATCTGAGCCACCAGGGAAGCCCAAGAACACTGGAGTGGGTAGCCTATTCCTTCTCCAGTGGGTCTTCCCGACCCAGGAATCGAACTGGGGTCTCCTGCATTGCAGGAGGATTCTTTACCAGCTGAGCTACCTGGGAAGACAACAGACCTTACAGATCAATGTAAGAACCCTGGCTTTGACTCTGACTGACATGAGGAGCCATTGGACAGCTTTGAGCAGAGGAGTAAGGTTATTTGATTTACATCTTAACACAATCTCTTTGACTGATAAAAGCTGAATAAGAGACCTGGAGGGGAGGGCAAGCTTAGAATTAAAAAGATCTCTAAGAGGCTACTGGGACAATCCCAGTAAGAGATGGATAATAACAACAGAGGTGATGAGAAGTAGTCAGATTCTGCATGTATTCTGAAGGCAGGTCTATGGGATGTGAGACAAGGGTCAAGGATGACTCCATAGTTAAAGATAGAGTCATCTTCACCCAATGCAGGAAGACTACAGGAAGGACTTGGAACAAGCAGGAACTCATACATGGTAAGTGGGAGGTATCATCAGGCGTTCAAGTGCAGATGTTATGTAGATAAGTGAAAGAAAGTGAAATCGTTCAGTCATGTCCAACTCTTTGCGGCCCCATGGACTGTAACCCACCAGGCTCCTCCATCCATGGAATTTTCCAGGCAAGAGTACTGGAGTGGATTGCCATTTCCTTCTCCAGCGGATCTTCCTGACCCAAGGATTGAACCTAGGTCTCCTGCATTGCAGGCAGACGCTTTACCAGCCACCAGGGAAGCAGGTCTTCAGGGACAAATTCCAGGCTGGAGATACAATCTGAGAGTCCTTCACAGATAGATTATGTTTTAAGCTGTAAAACTAGATAGAATCACTAAGGGAGAAAGTGAGACAGGCACAGGAAGAAATCTAAGGACTGAGCTTTCCCTCTGATGGGAGAGACAAGAAAGAACCAGCAAAGGAAACAGACAAAAAAAGGTGGAAGGTGGGGGGTTGACTGAAGAAAACTCAGGAGTATGTGCTAATTCTAGAAGCCTAAACAAAGTACTAGAAGGGGGAACAAGTGATTATGTTGAACACTGATGACAGATCAAATAACATGAGGACTAAGAAAAGCCCTCTAGATTTGATGATGAGGAAGTCAATGGTGACCTTGACAAGGACAGGTTTAGCAGAACAGTGAGAGAACGCTGAAGACAAAGGCTTCACAGGAGTGGGTCAGAAGAAATGAGAGGGGACTTGGAAAGCGCAAGTATGGCCCATTCTTTCTGCTAGAAAGGAAAGGAGAGAATTGGGGCAACTGCTGAAAGGGGGTGAGGGTCAATAAGGCTTTATTATGAAATATATGCCAGCGTGTTTCTACATCTATGGGAAAGATTCAACAAAGGGGAAATTAATGATATAGGAGTCAAAGGAGAGAATTGCTGGAATAAGGTTTCTGAGTTTGCAAAAAAAAAAAGGATGGGATCAAATCCATATGAGTACAATTGGCCTTCGCTAAGACAGGACAGCTCACCCTTAGTTGGAGGAGAAAAAAGCAGCATGTATGTATCCAGATGCAGGTCTCCTCAGTGGGTCAGCAGCAAAGAATCCACCTGCAATGCAGGAGATGCAGGTTTGACCCCTGGGGGCCGGGAAGATCCCCTGAAGGAGGAAATGGCAACCCACTCCAGTATTCTGGCCTGGGAAATCCCACAGACAGAGGAGCCTGGTGGGGTATGGTCCATGAGGTCGTGAAAGAGTTGCGCACGACTAAGAGACTAAACAACATGTGTCCAGATGCAGATAGGTAGGTATGTGTAACCGAGTGTTCTTTTAGTGGTTCCTTTTGTCTTGGTGCACGTAAGAACTAAAGAGAACAGGAAACAAAGAGGTCTTCAACCAGTAGGTCCCAGTATATGCCTTACACACAGCATTGAAAAGTGCACCCTGAGATTTCAAAGGAGATGAGATCCAAGGCCTTTCAAAGCCTCATTCATACTAATCTGGTCAACCCAGCACAAAGCAGCTGTTCCAGCATTTTCCCTTTGCTTATAGGAGACCATGGCTTGCTCCTGGCACTGTTACATGCTCCGTTCTTACTGGCACTACCGTGTTCCTCAATCTGGCTCCAGCCAACAGGAAAGGAAACCCTGCTGGGAATTGCCGCTATACTTCTTTGCCCTTCAGCTCTGTCTTGGGAATGAAGGAGAGGGTGTTATCTGCTTGTTGACTTACTGATAAAGCTCTAAGTAAAACGAGTGTTGTGGAGCTTGGTAATTGCTAATCATCTGTTAAATCCATTACTCTCAAATGTATCTTCAGACATTTTAAATCAAGGAGGAATTGTGCAATAACTGTGTAGCCCTACATGTAGGACAGAGCCCAGTAAATAGTCACTCAAGCAATGTAGTAAATAGATGAGTTTTAAAAGCAAGGGCTTAAGATACTTGAATCAATATAAACCCAGAATATTTGATAATTATTTCTGTCAGATTGATTTAAAAATAACCTCTCATAAAAATAAAACCAATGAGAGAATAATGCTACAGACAAATGACAATATGTCTAAGTTGAGGTTTTGCATGTGTGTTTTTTTTTTTTAAAGAAGAAGCAAAAAAGAAAAATGTCTTCTGAAAGAAAAGTACCATTCACTTCCATGGTATGCCACCAACAGCAGATTCAATACACATGAACTTCACTCCCTTGCTCAACAGTTCTGGCATTTAAAATAACTCGGTTCAAGTAAGATCTCATACTAATTTTCTCTTTCAATTGCAAAGCTGAGTCAGTTGATACTATAACAGTCACATAAGGAACTACAATAACCAGTACTTTCCATAACTAAGACCATTTTACATTCCAGAAGTTAGCACTTATAGAATTACATTCCTAAAAGCACCACATCAATGTATAATCTCCAAATTATTCTAATTATAATGTATTAAAAATTTCAAAAGGTTTTTATGTATCATGTAAATTACAGAACAGGATGTTAAACTGCCATGTAATGGCATGTATTAAACACACTGCAAACAAATTCAGTGTAATGTCAAAAATCATTGCTGGCTATATGAAAATGGTAAAATTCCAAATCAACCTACTCAATAAAAGTTCAGGAATTTTAAAAGGCCTATTCTTTTAACCATGTCTCTTAAATTCTCCATTAAATAGCTGTTCATGAGTGTATTCCCTATGTGCCCAGAATGGGTTGCCTATGACATGCTCAACAGTTAACTGCTGAAATAGCATTTTAAAATGAAGAAAATTCAGGAGTGCAGTAACAGGAGAAACAGACAGGGACTGACGCAATGCAAAATGACTTTTATCATAAAATCTCTCTAACCAGTATTAACAAGTATTATTTTTCAGTTTATTCCAGAACCAATCATTTAAGTGAGCAAAAATGCCTCTTAAAATCTGTGTATTCTTAACTTCAGTATAAGAGTTCACCTAGCCAAAAAAAGAAAAAAAAGGACTTCATAAGCATTTGTGTAAACAATGGTTCTGCTTACACAGGGCTGTTACTGTGTCTACAACTGATAAAGTACATGCATAGCATTTTAGTTTTCAAAAGGCACTTTTTTTACACACTGTTAGAGTTCATTAAATCTTCCTAACAACACTATGAGGAATGCATATATGTTTAAACTGAAGATCATAAAGTTTAAGTAACTTGCCAAAGGTTAGCAGAATAAAAAACTGAAACCAACATCTTTTAACTTGGACTCCTGTAAGCTTTCCAACCCACGGCATTGCCAATAACCAATAACACTGTTGACAGCAATTCACGACCAAGAGTCTTAGAAGCAGTTGTTCAGTCTCTCAGTCATGTCTAATTCTTTGCAACCCCATGGACTGCAGCACACCAGGCTTCCCTCTCCTTCACTGTCTCCCAGAGTTTGCTCAAACTCATGTCCATTGAGTCAGTGGTGCCATCCAACCATCTCATCCTCTTCTGCCCTCTTCTTTTGCCCTCAATCTTTCCCAGCGTCAAGGTCTTTTCCAATGAGTCAGCTCTTTACATCAGGAGGCCAAAGTATTGGAGCTTCAGCATCAATCCTTCCAATCAATGTACAAGGGCTGACTGCCTTCAGGACTGACTGGTTTGATCTCCCTGCAGTCCAAGGGGCTCTTAAGAGTCTTCTAGTGTACCAGTTTGAAAGCATCAATTCTTCAGCACTCAGTCTTCTTTATAGCCCAATTCTCACATCCATACATGACTGCCAGAGGGCCTCACGTTTCTGGGTAGATGGGATTACTACACTGATGGGCCAGACAGATGAGGGAGGGCAAGCAGAGCTGCCTGGACCACAGTAAAGCACTTGTTATAAAACCATCCCTTGGACTCCTGTCAGGAATGACATCACTATAAAATGGTGAGATTGTTACACAGACTAGGAACCTGACTGCAACCACACCCTCCAGGAGAAGGGTTTCTTTTTTTTTAAAGATCTCTTCTGTTCCTAACCTGCTTAGAGCTAAGATTCCCCACTATGAAGAGTGTACCTAGAAGCAGCTGTAGAGCTGGCTTGGTTTTTTATCAGAAGGCCCAGTTTCAGCCCCAACCTACTGCCTCAAGACTTAAAAAATGAACAAGGTCCACGTACTGTGATTTCTCCCAATATCTAGTGTCTTCTTCTTCCTTAGTAAGAAACCCACTTTGTTAGCTGAACTCACTGCCCTGCATCTTCTTAAAAATTTTTTTATTTTATGTTGAAACATGGTTAATTAACAATGTCAGTCAATCCTAAAGAAAATCAGCCCCGACTATTCACTGGAAGGGCTGTTGCTGAAGCTCCAACTCTTTGGCCACCTGCTGCAAAGATCCAACTTGTTGGAAAAGACCCTGATGCTGGGAAAGATTGAGGGCAAAAGAAGAGGGCAGCAGAGGATGAGATGGTTGGATGGCATCACCAACTCAGTGGACTTGAGTTTGAGCAAACTCCAGGAGATAGTGGAGGTCAGGAAAGCCTGGCGTGCTGTAGTCCATGGGGTCACAAAGAATCAGACATGGCTTAGCGACTGAACAAAAACGAACACCATCTTAAACTCTATTGCTCAGTCTTTCTGGCAGCTGTGGCCACATGACTAAGTTCTGGCCAAGATGGAAGTAATTTAAGGAATTCACCGGATCTCCTTAAAGGGAAGGGCACAGTCCTATTTTCTGCTTGCTTATCTGTTTCCTTCCTCCTAACTAGAATTTGGTATTTGGAACAACCCCCAACACTTGAAACTGCCATGTAGTGTTTTTTCAAAAGCACCACTAAGTATTCTAATGTGGCTTCTGGATAAGAATTGCCAGTTTAGGGGCTTTGCTGGTAGTCCAGTGGTTAAGAACCTGTCTTGCAATGCAGGGGACACGGATTCAATCCCTGGCCCAGGAAGATTTCACATTCACGAGGCAACTTTAAGTCTGCAAGCTACAACTACTGAGCCCACGTGCTGCAACTACCGAAGCCCATGCACCTAGAGTCCGTGCTCCACAGCAAGAGAAGCCACCGCAGTGAGAAGCCTGCACACCCCAACTAAAGAGTAGCCCCAACTCGAGGCAACTAGAGAAAGCCCATGCACAGCAAGGAAGAACCAGTGCAGCCAAAAGATTAATTAATTTTAAAAGAATTGCCAACTCAGGAGAATTCCAATTTAGTTAAAAAATATTTACTGGGCACGTACTACTATATTTCAAGGTAGGGCTAGGGATACAAAGTAGAAGAGATTGGTGAATCCTTGGATAGTTTATAGTCTGGAAGGAGAAAAAGACAGCAGCTTCACACTCCTGCCCAGTACACCTATTTAAAATGCAAACTCAGCATTACTGTTAAGCTTTTCAATGGTTCTTTATTTGCTTTCCCTTACAGTCTCCAAAGCGGAGTGTGTTTATCCATGAGACATACGAATATTAGAAAGTCTTTTATATTTACTTTTGCAAAAAATGCTAGACCATATGTTACATATACAGATACGATATAGACAGACTGACAACGGTGCCATCACACGCACCTCCATGGATCACCTGGTCAAGGGTCAAGTGCAGGATGCCCAGTAACTTCAGGGAAGAGTGGTGACCCCCTTCAGAGGCTGACCGAAGCGCCTGCTTTCAGGGTATCGTGACGCACACCGCACTTCATGAGAGCGTGGTTACAAACAAGGATTACGGACTGTATTATCTAGATTTAGTTAAGTCACAAAATACAACCACAGCATCAAGACTATGCCAAAAGAACGCCAGACTGAAGCCAATACTGATGATGGTAACGAAAGGAGCAAAGAGAATAGAGCAAAGGCTTCTACTGCCGGCGGGAGCTCTTTGCCAGCTACCCTGGTTAAAAAGCAAAACAGAGCACATATAATCAGATGACAATAAGCCAGTTCTCCAGAAGACCATATGAAATATGGATGTATGTAGATATATATATAGAAATCTGGATGTGTGCAGGTCACCCTCTATTTATGGGTTGTTGGTGACACTTGTGGTATAAAAAACCTGCCTGCCAATGCCGGAGATGTTAGAATCTCAGTTCAATCCCTGGGCTTCCCTGGTGTCTCAGTCGGTAAAGCGTCTGCCTGCAATGCAGGAGACCTGGGTTCAATCCCTGGATCAGGGAGATCCCCTGGAGAAGGAAATGGCAACCCACTCCAGTACTCTTGCCTGGGAAATTCCATGGATGGAGGAGCCTGGTGGGCTACAGTCCATGAGGCTGCAAAGAGTCGGGCACGCCTGAGCGACTTCACTTTCTTTCTTTCTTCCGATCCCTGGGTCGGGAAGATGCCCTGAAGAAGGGAATGGTAACTCATTCCAGTATTTTTACCTGGGAAATCCCATGGACAGAGCCGCTTAGTGGGCTGCAGTCTATAGGGTCGCAGAGCGTCAGACGCGACTGAGCATGTATGCATGCGTTATCTCTTGAGATACAAACTAATAAGCATGTGAAGTCGTGACATTTTTCTCATCATTTAAAATCTGAGCATCCAGCAGGTGAAGATACCACTGAAGAAATCTGAAGAGGTTTATTTACAGTCACAAGACATACAGAAGTTTTAGCCTTTAAATTTCTTCACTAAATGTCATCAAATATTTAGCAGTCTTTTAATGGTTTTTAATAGAAAAGACAAAACGCTACATCACTTGAGAAAACACTTATTCTCAAAGTACAAAAAACAGGAGACAGGAAACAATGTGATGAAAAATTCAGATATATTCCTTTGTCAGAAAATACTGCTGTAAGATAGAGAAAACTGCTGAAGATATTTAGAAAAACAATTTAGTGTGGGATATTTGCTCTAGAGAAAATTACAGCTGCTTTGAACATGTCTTGGCTAAACCATGTTAGAGTAATGAACTACAAGAATTAGGTTTTTGGTTTTTTTTTTTAAATGAACCTCTAAGGGGAAAATGTATCAAAGAAGATATATTTTCAATAATAATTAAATAAAAATGTTTTATGGAAAAATTGTGTATATATATAAATGTAATATCCTGATGAAGCAGTTATTTTGACCAAAGGTTTTTACACAACCACCCAATTTTAAAAGGAGCAAAGAACTTGAACAGATTTTTCTCCAAACATATACAAGTGACCAACAAGCATAAGAAAAGAGGCTCAGTATCTTTAGTCATTAGAAGAATGCAAACCATAACAATGAGGTTATCATTTTACACCCACCAGGAAAGTAAGTGTTAGCAAAGATGTGGGAAAACAGAGTCTCTGTGCCCTGCTGGTGGGAACGTAAGGTGGAGCAGATACTGTGGAAAACACTGCAGTGGTTCCTTGAAAAAGCTAAACATAGAATTACCATATGACCCAGAAAATTCACTCTTAGGTATATACTCGAAAGAACTGAAATGTGTCCAAACGAATACTTGTGTAAAAATGTTCAGAGGAACACTATTCACAATAGCCAAAAGGTAAAAGCAACTCAAATATCCATAAATGGATGTAGGAATAAGATGTGTTACACACATACAATGGAAAACTATTCCACCATAAGTGAGAAAGTCCTGATACACGCTGCAGTGCACACGATGCCCGAAAACAGGCTGGAGAAGCAACACTAAGGGTCACACGTTGAATGATTTCATTTCCAGGAAATGCCCCAAACCAGCAGATCCACATAGACAAACACAGATTAGTCATTTTCATGGGCTGGGGGCAGGACTGGGGATGGGGAGTGACTGCTTAATGGGAACAGGGTTTTTGTTTTTATTGGAGAATGATTACTTTACAATGTGTTGGTTTCTGCCATACAACAACATGAATCAGTCAGAGGTATACATATGTCCCCTGCCTCTTGAACCTCCCTCCCACTCTTCTCCCCATCTCATCTCATCCTCAGGGTTCTATTTTGAAGTGATAAAAATGTTTTGAGTGACAGTTGTACAACACTGTGAATTACCAAATGCCACTGAACCTTATGCTCAAAACAGTTAATTTTATGCTACATAAATGCTTTAACTTTTTAAAAATTAAAAACTCAAAAAAGCCCCATTTCCTATATGATCCAGCCATTCTACTTGCTCCTAGGTATTCACCTAAGACGTATGAAAGGGTATGTCCACACAAAGATGTGCAGTAGCCAACAACTGGACACAATTCAAATGTCCATCAAGAGGTGAATGAACTGTGGTACATCCATAAAATGGAGCACTGCTCAGCAATAAAAAAGAATGAACTATTGCCATGAGCAACAACCCAGATGGATCTGCAGATAATTAAAGAAGCTGAACCTCTGCCACGCCCACAAAGGTATGATTCCACATACGTAAAATTCTAGGACATGCCTACTGAGCACTAATTAATCAGGGACAGAAAGCTAACCAACAGCTGCCTGTGAATAGGAAAGAGGGTGAGGTACTACTAAGGCAGGAATAAACTTTGGGGAGTAACACAATTATTCCTAATTCTGAAAGTAATGATGGTTTTACAATGTTAACATGCGTCAAAGCTCACTAAACTATACTTTAAAATGTGTGCAATTTATTGTATGTCAATTATACCTCAATACAGCTAAAAAATGGAGCATATTTAACAAGGGCATAGTGAAAAGACCGCTCACTAGTGACAATGGGAATTTAAACAATACATTTCTTACATATTGTCAAAGAATATGTATGACAAAGTAAAATACTCTGATACTACGGAAGACAATGAAGGATATTAAACTGCATTGTATACTGTATTTGTGTTATTTGCCAATGAACGGACCAAGACCAATCAAAACCTCCTGCCAGTAGTTGCCAGGTTCTAGTGTTTATATTCTTGCCTATACTTTACAGAATTTTTTATGTCTTTTGTGTATCTCATAATTTCACAATAAGCAAAATATCTTTAAATGTGTCTATTCATGAAGTGATGTTTGCAAACTTTTGCATCAGATTCACAAATATGAAAAATCTGTATTTGCATCAAACACAAAATGATGCTTACTTATAAGGTATTCTCCAATAGTGCAGTGTGCAAGGTTCTCTTAGCCATCTACTATAGGAACCCAATCTGAGATTCTGTTAAGCACACTTTTGCCTCACCATGGCTGCAAAACTTCTACCTAAAAATAGCTTACTCTTATATAATCACTCACCACAGATTTATATATCTTATGTATCCTTGAAATGCATTTCTCTTTTTAGATATGGCACCAGAGGTAAACAATCATTTTTAAAAGCAAAGAAGTTAAATCCTAATCTAAAGAGATCTTATTGTTAGATCTTATTCCAGGGCTCTGTAGTTGAGAGTTCTGTTGATGAAAACAGAAAAAGTTATAAATAGGAGAAGAAACACCCTATTGAGTCAATTTTTTAAATGAACTTTGAGAGATTACTTGCATGCAATGAAAAATCAAATTTTAAATGCACAGTTCAGTGAAGAGTCACAAACAAATACCCCATGTAACCAGCACCACTATGAAGATATAGACCATTTCTCTTTGCTCCTTCCCTGGGGTCCCTGCCCCCCTTTAGTCACTCTTCCTGTTCATCCCAGGTCCAGCTCTGGCAACCACTGCTCTGATTTCTCTAACTCAGGCAATAGAGTTGTCTGCTCTTGAACTTCAAATAAATGGAATTATGCACAGTGTACTCCTTGTGTCTGGCTTCCTTTGCGCAGTAGAATTTCAAATTCACTCATGTTGCTGCAGGTATGAGCAGTTCTGTCCTTTTCACTGCTGAGGACAATACACTGCACACCCAAGCCATCATCGCTGACTCCCTGTTTCTAATGCCTTCAGCTCTGTCTCTGGAAATACCTTTCTACATACATGTTGAACACCATTAAGTCCACAGAATTTTGATGGTTTATTCTGTTTTGACGAGTAGTTTTCATGGTTCTCAAACTGGGGGTGGAGGGGATGATACACTGGAATCACAACTAAATAGGTTTTAACTCCATCTGAAGAAAACATTTTAATACATTACTGACCAGAGATGTATTACAATATGTCTTTTGTTACACAGACTTTATTGTCTGGAGACTAATCAATATTCATTTACAAAACAAATCGCCAGCCACAGGGGTCAGTTTCTGCAAAAATCCCCCAGTCAATACTGAGTTAGGTAAAATAGATAGCCAGTGGGAATGTGCTGTATGACTCAGGGAGCTCAAACCTGTGCTCTGTGACAATCTAAAGGAGAGGGATGGGATGGGAGGTTCAAGAGCCAGGGGCACCTATGGCAGATTTATGCTGATGTATGGCAGAAACAAACACAATATTGTAAAGCAATTATCCTCCAATTAAAAATGAACAACTTGTTTTTAATGAATCAAGTGTCTTAAAGCACTGCTTCCGAAGTTTTGCAAGTCCTTGGGAAATAGATGGGGAAACAGTGTCAGACTTTATTTTTTGGGGCTCCAAAATCACTGCAGATGGTGGACTGCAGCCATGAAATTAAAAGATGCTTGCTCCTTGGAAGTAAAGTTATGACCAGCCTAGATAGCATATTCAAAAGCAGAGACATTACTTTGCCAACAAAGGTCCATCTACTCAAGGCTATGGTTTTTCCAGTGGTCATGTATGGATGTGAGAGTTGGACTGTGAAGAAAGCTGAGCACCGAAGAATTGATGCTTTTGAACTGTGGTGTTGGAGAAGACTCTTGAGAGTCCCTTGGACTGCAAGGAGATCCAACCAGTCCATCCTAAAGGAGATTAGTCCTGGGTGTTCTTTGGAAGGACTGATGCTAAAGCTGAAACTCCAGTACTTTGGCCACCTCATGCAAAGAGTTGACTCATTGGAAAAGACTGATGCTGGGAGGGATTGGGGGCAAGAGGAGAAGGGGATGACCGAGGATGAGATGGCTGGATGGCATCACTGACTCGATGGACATGAGTCTGGGTGAACTCCGGGAGTTGGTGATGGACAGGGAGGCCTGGCGTGCTGCGATTCATGGGGTCGCAGAGTCGGACACGACTGAGCGACTAAACTGAACTGACACACAGCAGAGACCAAGCACCTGGCGTAGGGTTCCGGCCAGTCGAAGGGTTGAAAAGATGACGACTCTTAAGCCCACTACTTGGAAAGCTCTGTTAAATTACATGTAAAGAATACATATTCTTGTTTTAATGACCAATATTGATTTTTGCAAAACAAAGACCTTATGAGCAAATAAGATTCTATATAAAATGTTGATTAAGCAATCAAAGTGACTGGAAAAATTTTCAAAGTCTTACAACAATGAACATGGATTCTAATTTTTCCTACTTCAAGTGCACTTAAATCTTTCTCTGATTTTTTTTTTTTTTTTTCAAAAGAAAAAATGAGCCATGACTGAACCGGTGGCGCCCAAGCACCCCTTCCCAGCAGAGTATAATCCAGCTTTTAAGGAGAGGGAAGTCGATCCTCGCTCGCACTGTGCTGTCAGGCCACAAACATTCATCCACCACCTACACCATGCCGGGCATTCCAGGCTGCGGGCATCGGCAGGGAACGTGGCGGACAAAAATACCTGCGCGCGCACAGCTTCCGCTCTACCGTGGGGAGACAAACAGGTGAAGGCGGGAAACACACGGTGTGTTAAGCGGTGGAAACGCTGAGGACAAAATAAAGGTGGGAGGGGGAAGGGAGCCCCGGGAGCCAGGGTGTCCAGACTCACCGGGCGACCAGGGTGAGGGAGAGGCAGGCAGGTGTCAGGAAGAGCGCTCCGGGAGGGGAGGAGCAGACGTTCCGAGGTAGGAAGGGGCTCACCAGTGAGTCTGTGGCACAACAGGAGGCCACTGTCCTCTGAACAAAGTGAGCTGTGTGCGAGGGAAGCAAAGGAGAGGCCGCAGAGGCAGCCTCACCCCACAGGGCACCACACGGGACTCGTGCCAGGCTCATTTCTGGGGGATATGTTACATTTCAAGACAGTACCCGCAGGGGCTCTGTGAAGAGGAAGAAGGGAAGGGTCTGGAAAGGCTGACACACAAGTAACTGCGGAAGGAACTTGGAGATGTCTGGGTTGGGGAAAGGAGGAATTTACAGGATGCTCCAAATACCGGAGGAATTGTCAAGAGAAGTAGTTCCTTTTCAGGGCTACCTTCCCTGGTGGCTCAGAGGTAAAGAATCTCTGAAGAGATTGCAGGAGACCTGGGTTCCATCCCTAGGTCAGGGAGATGCCCCTGGAGTAAGAAATGGTAACCAGCTCCAGTATTCTTGCCTAGAAAATTCCACAGACGGAGGAGCCTGCCGGGCTACACTCCATGGGGTTGCAGAGAGTCAGACACAATGGAGCACCTGAACGACGACGACAAACCCTTTTACTTTTCTGTGAAAAAGTTGCAGAGTGCAGATTTGAAACCATGAATTTAAAAAAGAAAAGAGAAAAGAAAAACCTCATCTTAATTTTTTAACTTTCTAGTATTCATCCTTTTCCTACAGTGGAATGGGTGGCCCTAGAAGATTATCCATGTGTAACAGCGGTAGTAGCACCTAGAAGGGCAGGAGCTAACCTCTAGGTATGTCTTCCACGAGTCAGATGCTGTGGCAATAAATACTTGGGGCGCTACCTCATGTGACCCCCCCACAATCCTATGAAGTACGTTTCATTAATTAGGAGGCAACTCAAGCTCACTGAGATGACATGACCCGCCAAGGATCGCAGAACCAGTAAATGATGGAGCCGGGCTCAAACCCAGGTCTGTTTGACTGAGGCTCCAAGCCTGTAACCACTGGCACCCACCACATGTATGCCCACCAATGGCAGTGTTTACATGGCGTGTAAAAGTACCACCTTGCTGGCAGGAAGTTGGAGATGAGATTCTTGCAAAGGGAGGACAATTAGATAGCCTCTAAGATCCCTTTTTATAATTTTGTGGTTACATTTTCCCAAGTTTCCATCTTATTTTTAAAATATTTCTTTGACTTCAGAGTTTATAGAAATTCTCTATTACTAAATATAGCTAAAGATTAAATAATAATAATTTCACTACAGAATATGTTAAATTCCCAGTCCAATTCTAACACTTTAGAATTATCATGCTCTGGTCTTGAGTAACAAATGTTACTTGGTTACATTTACTTGATTACTTCCCTTGCACAACTGAAGGTAGGCCTGACTTTTCTCAAGTACAGCTGATCCTTGCACAGTGCAGGGGTTAATCCACTGTTACTTATAATCCACTTTCCATATCCAAGATTCTTTCACATCTGCTGATTCTACCAACTACAGATCATGTAGTACTATAGTATTTTCTATTAGAAAATAATGCGAATCCATGCAATTTAAACCCACGGTGGTCAAGGGTCAACTGTGTGTCAGTTTCCTTGTCTCTTTTATATCTTCCATGATTCAAACATATCTTTGCTTTCATTTTCCTATGCAGACAAAATTCTTTTCAACTGACCAATTATCTTCCGAAATACAAATCATCAACATTTAGTATCTAAAGTACAGAAAGATAATATTAAAGTAGAATACACATACATGGACTTAAACCAAAAGTCTATAAGTCCACAGAAACGTTAAGAATCATCCCTGGTTTGTGTGGGTGTTTTTTACTGGCTGGAGGAAAAAGAAAGGACTAAGGAGAATTGAGAGTGTGTATCCTTCACCACAAGTCAGCCAGGGCAACTTCTGAATGGTTTGACAAGTAAGAGGAAGCCTACTGCTCTGAAGGTCAATTATGAACCAATGTAAGAAGAGAGAGTCTGGCAACCATGGGGTTAATATTTGGATAGAAAACAGGATTAACTCCACTTATAAAAAATTCTTTTTTTTTTTAACCCAATAGGATGGCTACCATAAGAACAAATCCCAGAAAAGAAAAGGTATTGGTGAAGATGCAGAGAAATTAGAACCCTTGCACACTGTTGGTAGGAATGGAAAATGGTAGAGCCACTATGGAAATCAGTATGGTAAGTCCTCAAAAACTAAATAATAGAATGACCACATGATTCAGCAATTCCACTTCTGAGTATACACTAAAAAGAATTCAATGCAAAGACACAAAGAGATATTTGTACACTCGTGTTCACAGGAGTATTATTCACAACAGCCAATAGGCTGCATCAACCCAAATGCAATACAAATGGATGCGTGGATAAACAAAATGTGGTATATATACATATGGTGCAATATTATTCAGCCTTTAAAAAAAAAAAAGGACATTTTAACACAAGCTATAACATGGATGGACCTTTAAGGAATTATGCTGAGATAAGCCAGTTAAAAAAAGACAACGTATGACTCCACTTACATGAGATTCCTAAAGTAGTCAAATTCAGAGAGACAAAAAAGTAGAATAATGATTTCCAAGGGCTGGGAGGAGAGGAGAATGATGAGTTATTTTTTGATGGATATAGATTTTCAGTTTAGGAAGATGAAAAGAGTTTTGGAGATAGATGGTGGTTATGGTTACATCACAGTATGAATGTACTTCAATGCCACTGAACTATACATTTATAAACGGTTAAGATGGTAAATTTGATGCTATGTGAATTTTACAACAAATAAAAATAAACTTTTTTCTGCAAATAAAAAATATACAGCTAGTTTGATTTGCATTAACGTGAAAAAAAAAGAGGCTCCCATTGTAACATCCATTATACAGTGTAAGTTGGGTTCTTATAATGATCTATTATAAAGTCAACTAAATATCAAAATGTGTATGGTCTTCACGTAAGATAAAACCACAGTTATTAAGTACAAATCTATTCCAAACATTTTAACAACTATTTACTTAGAACTTACTACTTGCAGAAAAATACTCAAATTACCATCATGGTATCTGAATGCACTCTGAGGCCCAGCCACATCCAGTCAGTTCACAGGAGAATGCTATGATCTGTGACTTCTAAACCATGAAAACAGAATGACTTCAGGCGCAGATTAGGGTAGGACCTACAAGCAATGGCGCCTACACAGACACTGCGGACAACTCACAAACTTGGGGCTGAATTCTCTTAAGGCCACAACAGAAAGTGAAATACAATTATGCCCTTTTAATTATCCACAAGGAAAAAAAAAAACAAAACCTGGTTCTTTAGGGAAAACAACTCCCTCTTTGCCCTTGGCTCTAATTTCTCATTCAGTGTAATATATAAGGGGATTAAGAGTATTTGCAGAATAACCAATAATGCCACTTCCAGCTCTTGAAATGCCCCCTCAATAGAAACCAAAGGTGTAATTCAGTGAGGGACATTTTTTCAGAAAATCAAGAAAATATAACCCAGGCTATAGCATTCTGACAGTCTTGTTTAATTTTAGGATGAAATTTAGAATATTTAGAGACATGGATAAATTCTATGTATTCCAAAAATGTGATCTCTACACCAAGCAAAATTTTCACAAAAAGATACAGTGTCTCCTGTTGAAGACCTGGAATACATATTCCAGCTATTCTGTGCAAAATGTGAAGACACTGCAATATTCTTGGCCATCTGCTTATTTTTAAAATTGGTATCCTTTTGTCAAGCTGAGAAATTAGCTTATAAATGGCCACTTCAGCTTCAAAACAAGGTGAACTGTCTTCTCTATAACAGATGAATTTTCCTGACTCAAGCCGTGTGTGATACAGTGGCTTGTTCTTCAGCATAGCAATTAGAGGCAGATTCCTGGTTCTGTCTCTAAGAGTAGCCCCTTCTAACTACACAAACCCAGGGAGGCATCGAGCCCTCTCCCCAGACCCTACTCTCATCTGTAAAAATGAAGGAGAAGAGATCGACCGTATCAGTTATTTCAAACTCTGTTTTTTGGAGGAACCACAGAAGAGGTATCTTTACTTTTCTCTCCGTTGTACACTGCCCAACTACCTTTGTGGTCGCTTGGTCGCTAAGTTGGTCCAACTCTTTGCAACCCCAAGGACAGTTGCCTGCCGGGCTCCTCTGTCCATGGGAATTCCCAGGCAAGTATACTGGAGTGGGTTGCCATTTCCTAGTCCAGAGAATCTCCCTGACCCAGGGATCAAACCAGAGTCTCCTGCTTGGCACGTGGATTCTTTACCACTGAGCCACCTGGGAAGCTTGGGATCTACCTTAGCCCACAATAAAACCTTAACAGCACCTGAGGAGACACTCTACAATCTAAGACTGAGCCTATGGATTGGTGATTTTAAACAACTCATCCATAACACAAAATAAAGTAACAAAAATAAGTGAAGAAAATACTGAAAGTTTAAATCATTTCTAAATTTTATTAAGGAGAATTATATCCCCAAACTTCATTTTATATCCCCAATTATATCCCCTTCAATTATATCCCCAAACTGCATTTGTAATGCAGTTGTTTAGAGCCTAGAACAACAAAATCTCCCTCATATCAACATTTTCAGTGCAGGGTAATTTCTCAAGTGCTTCACAAAGGCACAGTGTCCTGAATGCATCAAATAAAACCACAGGTAAAGGAACAGATGGTATTGATGCAGTTTAGGATCTGGCCACCACATGTAACAACACGCCCGTGTCTCCAGCCAGGGAGGCTATGAGCTCCCCGCCCCAGAGTACGAAGGCCTCCCTATGAATCCTGCTGGATTGCTGAGCACAGCTCCTGGGTTTTGGTCATTCCACCTGCTTCTTCCCACCAGGGTTTCTCTGATCCAACACCCCAGGCCACAAACCACTTTTATGCCACTTCTCTGTCCCTGAATTGAGCACAAAATCCTTTCAAGATATTTTTCTGAAAATTAAGCATGAGAAGGCTCTCTTACACAGGACCGACAGGTTTATGCTTATCTTATTTGAGTCTCGCACTAACTCAAGAAGTAGAGAGAAGGGATCTATGTCAATAACCTTGTTACACAGGAGGAATGTGGGGTCCTGAGTCACTAACACTGGAGACCACATTTCAGGTCTCTAAGTAACAGCAGCTCATACTCCACCATCTAGGCCACCTCCCTAGGCCTACCCTATCCTCTCCCTAACCTTGCTGTCAGTTGAACTGCCTAAGGAATAATAAAAATCATGAGATACAGAATGATGAACCTTTGAGCATCTAAAGGAAATTAGACCCAAGTTACTGGCATCTTCCTCCTTTGCGCTGCAGCCAGGGTTCTAAGAAGGAAGGAACAAGACAGACTATGTGGAAGCAGATAACGGAAAAATTCTCCGGGTATGGAGGTGGGGTGGGGGTCAGAGGGTAGAAAGCTCGGGAGACAGAGAAAAAAGTAGGGAAGAGGGGAAGGGAAGACGGTCATCCTTCTTCCACTGCATAAAGTATCTAGGGATAAAAAAGAGGGGGTGAGAGGGAAAGAGGAAGAAAGTGACCAGTGAGGTGGGGAAGAGAAACAGAGAGAAATGCCAGGAAAACAAGGCAAGTTGGATAAGAGAAAAAAAAAAAAAGTCACCAAAGCCTTCTAGAAGTTTCAGGTTTAAATATTAGGAGGGCGTTATTCTACATATAGGCTTCCCTGGTGACTCAGCGGTAAAGAATCCACCTACCAAAGCAGGAGATGGGGCTCCATCCCTGTCAGTTAGATTCCCTGGAGGAGGAAATGGCAACCCACTCCAGCATTCTTGCTGGGAAATCCCACAGACAGAAAAGCCTGGCACCTACAGTCCATGGGGTGGCAAAAGAGCCAGCTATGACTCAGCGACTAGACAACAACTCTACATACATTAGCAGCCCTTCGTCTGGAATGATGAAGTCTAGGAAGTATTTCATTCAAGTCCCTAAAATAATCGAAATAATGGATAAAGCTAACCGTGATATATTCACTAAGTTAGAAAACACTAGAATTAAACATACAACTTGAAATCTGGAAAAGAATTTTGAACACATCCACTTTAAGGAGACAGAGAATAAATGTATAGATACTCAAGGACAAAAGAGATAACTACAGAAATTTAAAAGATGAACTAGATAAAAGCTAGGTATTTCTTTGAAATATAATCAAAGCCTTAATGAGTCTGATCTTACAAAGAGAGCAAAATTCATTTGGAAATGGCCAAATATTAGAAAAAATGGGAAAAGATTAGAAAACGGAATATATAATTACATAACATAGGTGAAAAAGACAATAAAAGGATATTAAGAACTTCCTTATAACACATTTCAGAATCTAAATGGAAAAGGTAAAATTCCTTGAAATATATAACACACAACACATTTCAAAATCTAAATGGAAAAATTCCTTGAAATATATAACGTGTCAAAATTGACCCAAAGAGAAACAAAAACTAAAATAGCACTATAACCATTAAATATATTTAATTAGCAGTCCAAAAATTCACAAAGTTGGTTTTATAAGAAAGTTCCACTAAATTTTTAAAGAACAGACCATTTCAATTTTATACAACTCTTTCAGAGAACAGCAAAAGGGAACACTCCTGAACTCATTATATGAGGCCAGTATAACCTTGATATTAAACCCTGATGAGGACAGAACAAAAAAGGAAACTACAAACCAATCTCACTCATAAACAGATGCTAAAAACCGAAAGAAACGAACTTGAGGCTAATGTTGAAAATAATACATTATGACCAGATTAAGTTTATTCCAGGTATACGAGGATGGTTTATCGCTAAAAAGAATCTAAAAATATAACTTGCCACCTTAACAAATAAAAGAAAAATCTCATGATTCTCTTGACAAATGAACATTTGGTAAGTTTAACACCCTTTCATGATTTAAAAAATCCTCAGCAATATAAGAATGAGAAGGAACTTCATTTATCTTATAAATGGTATGCACCAAATATTTTTAATAGGGAATCATTAGATTCCTTTTAAACACTAGGGACATGGGCTTCCCTGGTGGTCCAGTGGTGAAGACTCTGAGCTTCCAAAGTAGGAGAGACAGGTTCAATCCCACATGCCTTGAGGCCAAAAAAAATTTACCATGCATGAACAAAGATTCCTACCATCTGGGCTTCTATTTCAACATTGTCTAGAAGGCCCTACCAGGGCAGGAAGAAGAAAAATAAATAAGAGATGAAGGACTGAAAGAAAGGAACAAAAGGTTATTATCCACAGACTGTCTACAGAGACTGAATCCCAGTCTGTCTTCATCATTTTTACTTTCTACTCCCTACTTAATCCTCTGCTCACTGCAGCCAGGCTTCATGCTATCCTGCTTTGAAAACTTTCCTCATCAAAGACACCTGGCTACCAAATCTAACATGCGAGGAGATGAGACTCAACTCAGATTAGTCTGAGTTGTTTCCTCGCCTCCTGTCCTCTGGGCTCTCTGGTCAAGACCCTGCCTTCTCAGGCTGCTTTTCCGCAGTCCGTTCCACGGGCTCTCTTCCACAGGTAGAATTCAATCCTTTGATTTCAAGGGACACTTGTCCTAAGTGATGTTTACTTCTTCAGCCTCGATCAGCATGTTGAACCCAGGTGACTCCCAATCTAAAGATTCCCAAGTTTTTACTGGACTAGTCTTATTTGCATGTCAGCTTGTTCAAAGGTGAACTCATTCTCCCCTTTACCCTCTATGTCAGACTCCTTCTAGCCCATGACTTACGCCATGAGTCTAAAGTTATCTGACTCCACCTGCTTCATTCCTTTTATCCAATCTGTGATCGGCTCCTAGTCATCTTGTTTATCTCAAAGTCTCCTCCTCCTCTCTGCTCTGTATCTTCCTTTCCACAGCCACCAGCTGGGCTCAGATTCTGATTCTCTCTCTTCAATTTCTGCACCTGGCCACCCTGCTTTCAGGCCTGCCCTCTAATCCTTCTCATAAGGAACAAATCTGATTAAATCTCTCCCCTGATTAAAATCTTTCAGTGATTCTAACTGCCCCAAATAATCCAAAGTCTTCAGGTATGTTTTACAAAGTTTTTCAAGAAGACTCTGCTTCTATTCATCTAGCCTTGACTTCTCTTTACTCATCCCCCTCTGCTCCAGTCTTAATGAACTGTTTGCTGGAATTCATCCCTTTCTCTTCCCCACTGGATATGCTGTGCTTTCTCTAAGAGCCCAGTCATCTGGCTCTTGCAGTAATCTCTTAAGTTTTATGGAGACAGACTGGTACAGCACTATCTTATAAGGTAAACATTCTGTAAATACTGAACTAAAGAGAAGATTTTGCATAAAGTAACAGATATCAAGTCCATCATTATAAAGAGGTACAGGGGTTATATATTTAACACTCTGAAGTTAAAAATGAGAGGAAAATTATGTACACCTATAACTCATTCAAAAATTCTTTAGCTAGAGTAGAAGTCGGGTACCGCACTCTGATAAGAAAATGGCAGCAAACAACACAAACACAACTGTATGCAGGTTATAAGTATGAGATACAAAAACATATCAGGGTAAGTCTTGGATCATACCAAGCATCACAAGGCTAATACACACAAACCACACACTTCACACTAATAGAAACCATATGTATTTCTGTTCAAAAAGTTCTCAAAAGTTATCAAAATGAAAACCAGCTTAATTTTACATAAACTTGGCATTTATTTATGTCCCAGCTGCTTCTAAGATTAGTTTGCAGCAGTATACTTCTGGATTATATACACAATAAGCTAAAAATCCAGGAATAATGCAGACTGAATAAAAATTCTAAATTTCTACTTTTTAAAGGAATTAGAAGTTTCCTTACAATCTTCGTGGAGTTGATAAACAGTCATAACTACGTAATCACAACTCACAGTCCTTTTTAAGAAAATGTAAATAACAAAGTATAAACTATACATAGAGCTTAAAATAGGATGCTGCACAATTATCTTACAAATTATGTACAATATTTAAAATGTGCTTTAACTGTACTTATATACTACCTTGATTATCAGTAGATGCATTTGCTTTTAATACGGAAAACCTAATAAACTTTTTAATCCCCCCCCCTATTCTGCACAGCAGACAACTAAGGGAAGGGAGATTATGTGGGCCACTTTCACCATCACAGAAATCCCCTGAAATTAACGTTTAAAGAGCTTCTACAGAGGGAAGCCTAGAGTTCTGCCATTATATTCACAGCGATACAAATCCCATTAGGCCCACAATCTAGTAAAAGTGGCACTGTGACAAAGGCTAAAATAGCTCTCAGGTCTTCACGATCAGATTAAATATCTACTCAATTGAAACTGAGCTAACTTGCCAAAGTCAATAGCTTCCGGGTCAAAATCAAACATTATTTGGCCTGGAGATTAACTCTGATGTGTCCTCAAACTGAAAAGGAAATTTATATTTAGATCTCCAGATTCTAGCCTACACATTACTCCACCAACACGCATTTCAAGCATTTTTCTCTTCTGCAAAAGATTCCTGCTAAGCAATGCTATGTCTTCTAAATGATATGCCTTCATTCTGTCTTTGAACCCGATTAAAATTAAGAAACTTTTAATAGCTTTAATAACTCTCAAAAGCTGCAGAAGCTCTTCTCTGGCATCTTCCCCAGTACCATCCTCCCTCCAAATCCAGGAAGAAAAAAAAACACCCGCACAACAGAAAAACACAAAACAACTAGCCACATGCGATGAATGCTGCGGAACGTGACTCTCCACTGGTTTAGGCTACAAAGAAAGCCTATGAGTAATCAAAAATCGCTAATCAAAACAAAGTTAAAAGCCACTTCCCCGCTCCCCAACCCCAGTATGATTTCCCTTTCTCTTCTCAATCCACTCCAGCATTCCCCCCTCCTCCGTTTTTTTTTCGGGGAATTTTAGCAGCCTCTGAAAAGCGGACGGTTAAGTTCATCTCAATGTCAGCCAGGGCAGAGACAAACGAAAAAATCACTAACTTGGAAGGTTATTTAGGACAACAATGTCTTTCACTGTCTTACTCCTCCCACTCCGGCCCTACTTGACCTACTACCAATACTGAGCCGAGAAAAATACCCGTTCAAGGGGCTTCCACTACCGTCCCCCCTCCACCCCCCGACCCCAGCGGCTCTTCCCGCAGGAGCCACTGCAAACCCACCGCGGCCGGGCGGACAGGGTCCCCGGCTCCGCGCACCCCTCCCCAGGCGCCAGCGGCCGCGCTCCGCACTCTCGCGTCCAACTCTCCTCGGACCCACTCACAGCCCCCGATCCCGCCCGGCCGCCCCCCTCCCCGGCGCCCCGGAGCGAGGCCGCCCCGGCGCCGGCACTCGCCCACCCACCTGAGCCGGGGTCGGGGGTCCCCCGGCGGCGCGCTCCGCCCGGCGCAGCTCGCGGCTCCCGCACGAATGCACTCGGCCTGTCCCTCCGCCTCCCCTCCAGCCCAGCTGGGAGGCGCGACCCAGGGCGGCACCGCAAGGTCTCTCTAAGTCACCTTCGCGCGGCCCGCCCCCGGCTCCCGGCGAGATCGAGCAGGGAGAGAGGCGCGGCCCAGGACTAGCGCCCGGGCCGCCCGAGGTCCGCGCTGGCCCCTCGGCCGCACCGCCGCCCTCCGGGGCTACAGCCGGCGAATGGCCTGCGGCGGGCGGCTCCGCGGCGGCTGGCGTCGTCCGTCCCTCCTCCCCGCCCCTCCGCCCGCCCGCCCGCTCCGCGGCGCAGGTAGGGACCTGCCGGGGGGCGGCGGGAGCGGCGCGCGGCCCGGGAGCTGCCCGGCCCGGTTCCGGGGAAGGTGGTCCGCTCCCCGCGCTCGCTCTGCGAGCATCCGCGGAGGCGCCCCCGACCCGGCCCGGCCCGGCCCTGGATCAGGCGCTGTGTCCCCGCCCGTCCTCCAGACCCGGCCCTGGCAACTTTTAAATCCGCCACCAGGAAAGCAAAGGGATCCTCTCTTCTGCAGTCTTCCACTGGAAGGTAACTGACGCTCAGGCTCACACTGAAGAGTTAAGTGCAAAGCCTGAGCTAGTCTGCACCTATTTATTTTTTTATGCACTCCTTGGGCTCCCCTTTGAGCAATGAGGAAAACAACAGTAATTAACCCTACTAACGTGAAACGTACTAACATGAAACGTACTCGCGTGAAATAGATGGTTTGAGATTCTGGCCACACTTAAAGGGTGGACGAAGGCACAGTGGTCAAACAGACCCGCCACGTAAATGCTATGCTTCAGTGGGATGTTCAGGCTAATGAAATTCCTAGTTAATTATGAGGCTCTGTTGAAGAAAAACAAACCTTTTTTTTCCAATGGTAGTTTTAAACCTTTCTATGGTATATAAATGTGTCCCTCACTTTGGGAAGCAGAGAAATACTGAACAAAATTAAATATTTTGTTGACAAGATCCTAGGGCACTTTAAGTTCACTCTTCTAGCAGTGAACTTGCACTACAGATGGAAAATGTGTAAAAAATGAGACAAGGCCACACTTGGAAAAGGGGGAATTAATGTCAGTGAGGTTTCACAGTGTCTTTGAAAAGTCAGTTTGCTTTCTGTTTTTTCTTCCCATTCTAAATTGGTCACTAAATATTACCATATTTGAAAAGTCACATTTGGCACTAAAGAGGAGACCTTGCTACAGGTTCTTTCTCCCTAGGCCGTAAGAATTAGAGAATGAATTTAGTTTACAAAAGTAGTACTAGGCAGCAAGAGGAAACAATGAACAATAAAGGCTACTTTGTTTCAGAAGGCAGTTTACAGAGCACCTAAAATGTGCCAGGCACTGTACTGAGGAGCTTCACATAAATCAACGCATTTGTATCCTCATTTTCAGATTTAGAAATGTAATTCCCAAACACATTAATTTGCTCAGAGTCCAGATTTTAGGTCCTGACTGGTCTGACCCAAAAGCCTGTCCTCTCTACTTGTGCATTCATTATTCATTTAGTCATGTACATTCACTATGGACAGCAAGGAGATCAAACCAGTCCATCCTAAAGGAAATCAGCCCTGAATCTTCATTGGGAGGACTGATGCTGAAGCTGAAGCTCTGATACATTGGCCACCTGATGCGAAAACTGACTCATTGGGAAAGACCCTGATGCTGGGAAAGATTGAAGGCAGGAGGAGAAGGGGACAACAGAGGATGAGATGGTTGGATGGCATCACCGACTCAATGGACATGAGTTTGAGTAAACTCCGGGAGATGGTGAAGGACAGGGAAGCCTGGCGTGCTGCAGCCCACAGAGTTGCAAAGAGTCAGGTAAGATTTAGCGATTGAGCAACAACAAAGTAAGCAAGTGCTATGCTAGACACAGATGCTACAAAAACAAGATACTTTGAGTTCTAGTTAAGTAAATATATAATCAGACAAGTAAAATATACACAATGTCATAAGCAATGTAACAGCATGGAAGCCCTAGAATAGGATGGACCTTAACTCAGTTTTGAAAGGTGGAACCTGGGGTTGGGAAATGGTAGCAGTTCTCTAACAGAGAGGAATCCTGAGAACTTTATCTAACAGAATGGTGATGAGGAATCTGTGTGCTGGGTTAGGGGAGCAACTAAGATAACTACAGAGAGTACAAATAATCTTTGATTAAAAGATAAGATAAGGACAAACAAAGCAAACAGCTCCCAAGTTTCCAGCCTGAGTTACCCAATAGGTAACTTTGGGTTGATCAACAACTCAGTTTTAGACACTTGGTTTTGAAACGCCTCTGATGTATCCATATGTAAATATCCAAAAGGCATCTGGATATACTGGTTCATAGCTCAGGAGATCCAAGGTGGAGATATCTGAATCATCATGGATTGCTGGGTTGAAGGAGTGGGTGAGATCATCCATGGAGAATACTGAGTGAGAAGGTCACCCCGGAAACCTAGGGACTACCAACATGCAAAGCACAGGCAGAAGAAAGATGCTTTAGAAGAAGACTGGGGAGGAGTGGCTATACAGAAAAAAGATGCCAGAAGAGGCAGGCACCATGGACATCACAGAGAAGCATTCCAAAAGGCAAGCAGCAGTCAATGGCAGATCCTTCAAAGGACAAGCAAGATAGTTTAAAGGTGTCTCTGATTCAGCAACAAGGAGATACTGGCAAGAACAGGCTTGGTGGACCAGCTGAGCAATAAAAAAAGTAGAAACAGACGGTATCACATTTCCAAAAATGGATCTGGAAAGGGATGCAGGGAGCTAGAAGCTGTAAGGGAGAATTCAGAAGACAGTAGCTGCTTTTGAAGCAAGATGGAGACAGATGCCACCAATGATAGGAAAGAAGACAGATTAAAAAAACCTGGGATCAGGGAGTGGTAGGGAGCTGACAGCATAATACAGTGATCACCTAATATTTAACAAAGAATTTTGCTTAGAATAGAGATGAGAGAAGGGTAAAGGCCTGAAAGATGTAAACATTACAGATGAAAAGAGAGGGGGATTAAAGGCCTATGAACAGCTCAGAAAGCCAAATGAGTAACAGAAACCATGCCTTGACAAAGTTAGGAATCCACATGAGGGCATGAATTCTCTCCAAAGACTTTAGCATCTGGCCCAGAGCAGGAGTTCCTTTGGCTGGTTCCAACTGAGAGTCTGACTCGTTCCATTACACCACAAGCTTGGCATCACTACCGTCCCAACCATACATTTGGGTTATATCTCTTTATCAGTCAGAAGATGTAATAGGATAGTATAAAACATAAGTAAGTTTACCTTAAAAACTGATCAGACTAATCATATTGAGGGACGCTCAATAATACACAGAACCAGAAAGGCACCAATGATGACTTCTGAATGATCTTTTAACCACTGATACCACCCACTGGTGAGAAAAACTACCGAACCATGATTCACGAAACCAGTTTCTAGACTTTTCAAAAGAATTTGCGCACAAAGTTAAAGAAAAACCATAGCCATTATATTGTTACGTTTCCCAAGCACATCACTCTAAAAACATATAGTAAGGTTCCCTTTTGGAGAAGGAAATGGCAACCCACTCCAGTATTCTTGCCTGGGAAATCCCATGGTCAGAGGAGCCTGGTGGGCTACAATTCCATGGGGTCACAAAAGAGTCAGAGATGACTTACAACTAAACAACAACAACAAAGGTTCCCTTTAGTAGATCAATCACAGACTCTACAGCTTATGTTATATATTGCTGTTTCTATTTTTTAACAACATAAGCAGTGTTATGTCATGTAAAATATGCCTACATAATACCTCATTTATAGAGCGGTCACATGGATACTTGGAGTATCTAGGCCATATCAGAGCATCTCCAAGTAAGCAAAGAACATCACAGGCTAGATTGCTCCAGGTCCAGACTGAGGTCTGTGCTCATTGTCAACCCTCATAAAGAACATCTTATTCTTACTGAGGACATAATTTTGCCAAGTTTAGTTACTACTGTTTTTCTTTTTAACTAACAGGCAATTAGTATGGGTATGAGAAAGAATCAGTATTCCACTGCTAGAGATAGCCACCCAGCTGATCTAAAAATCAAGAAAGAAAAAAATTTTAAACCAAAAGAGTATAAAAAAGAATTCAAAAAGCAGTAGCAAGATTGGGCCATTTAATCAAAAAAGAGTCCTATAAACATTATCCCCTGAAGGTATCTCTGTATTAAGGCACAGAGTAATTATGAACATAAAAAAGGACAATCCTGAGGCAGCCAGGAGAGATAAAGGATGAACATTTTAGTTTAAGAAGTTAAATGTGTAACACTTAGAGTAACTGTCGTCAAAAAAGATTAGAGTAGGAATGTTTTTTCTGCCGTTGGAGCTGGGATCACTTACATCTGCTGGTCCCTATTCTGTGGTGCCTACTATAGGATGCGTTTGCTCATTTACTCCTCAAAACACTCTTTTCTGGTTGGTTACCACTTTAAAAAGGAGATTGTGTTTTAAAACTGAGTCAAAGACAGGGATTAAAGAGTCAGGAATTGGACTCAGGTCTAAGAGTTCAAATCTTATCAATGCTCTTTGAATAGAATTTTTAGAGGATGAAAATTTATGATGCCTGATAAATAAGGCATTATGGTGTATAATTATTCCACTCTGACCTCAATTAAGCTATTAAATTCCTATGTTGTAATCCTTAGCTACTTGATAAGACCAACTTCAGTGATACCATTTATCTTTCAAATATTTTTTAGGCTTTCACATAGTCTATAATCATATTTCTCAGAAGGAAATCCATGGATTTCTACTTAGGGACCCATAGGGGTGATATTTCAAAGAATTACGGTGGAAAAAAAAACATTTGAAGATACTAAACAAATACCTTGTGCCCTTTTGATATGCTGATATACTCTATTACATATTATCCATCAACACACAGTTGATCGCCATACCCAACATTCAGGAGTTCATATATTTTCATTCTTTAGAAACTCACCCAAGGTCCTCTAGTTGGTTAGAGAAAGACTGAGATTTTAAAAAGGTCCATTAGACTTTCACACCAAGGCTCTTAATGACTTTCTACATGTCTCTCTTATTTCAAACATGATTGAAGTTCAGAGAACTTAAGCAGACTATCATCCCTTAAATAGTAAGGATGGAAACACAGCACAGTCATTCCACAAATGGTCCAGTAAATATTCTTTACACCACACCACCTCCATCCGAAACAAGATAAAACCAATGGTAGACATGGAAGCACCAGGCATCAGAAAAAAGGGGTCATAAGTGTTCATTAGACAGCTGCAGTTAACAACTGCTGACTTATACTCAAGGTTTACTTAGGAACCATACTAAGCATTTTGCTCACAATTATCTTATTTAATACTCATGACAAATTTTAAAGGCTTATTTCATCCTCATGAAAAATTTTAAAGACCTAAAGAGGTTAATTAGGCTAAACTTTAAGCTAATATTTTTGTACATGTAAATTTCCACATGGAGGTGATTACCTAAGCTTTTTCTTTTTCTAATCAGTTAAAGATTAGAACAGGTCAGCTTTTTCAAGAATTACATTACTTCTAATCTAGTGTTTGCCTTCAAGAATGGCTCAACAAAAGAGCCATCAAGACATTCTCCTATACCACACAGGTGATGCAAATGTAATAAATGTTACCTGAATCATGTAACATCAAAATTTGTTGTGTTTGTTCTGATAAGATGGTATCATCCTATGTGGACTTACTAAAGTCACTATATCATTCCTCATTTAAACAAACTAGAATATGAAATTCAGAAACCACCAAACATAGAAATGCTCAGAAGTGATGATTTCAAACATGAGATGATTCAGCCATTTAACATGCTTAATGAACAATTCTTTTTTTCCTATGGTATTTAACAGAATTCTATTAATTTTCTGTAAGTTTGTTTAAACGAGTTCAGATTATTATTACTTTTCCTTGTTGGCCACACCTCACGGCTTATGGCATCTTAGTTCCCCAAGAAGGGATTGAAACTAGGCCGTTAGCAGTGAAAGCACAGTCTAGCCACTGAACAACCAGGGACTTCCCACATAGATTTTCTTATTGCCCAAATAAAATGATTACAGAATTTGTGGTATAGATAACAAACACAGCATTTTTTACATTTCCTATTAATTCTCAAGGCTTCTAAAGATGGGAAAACAGAATTTTAGATCCTTATATATAAGAGAAACATATATATATATAACCATTTTAATCTACCTTGTTTTACCAAAACCTCAACTTTAAACAAAAGGCACAAATCAACTGTAACAAGAATAGGAAATTGAGTGTCCTTGGAAGGTATTGTGCTAAGTCCAGTAAGTCACACAGAGGAAAAACATATCCTACGATTTTATATATATGTGGAATCTAAAAAAAACAAACAAAACAGAAATTTGGTGAAAAGTTGAAGACTAAACATATACCTATAACTTATATGGAAGAATGCCTATTGCCACTTGGCTTGCATTAAAATCATGAAAATAGGGGAATTCCCTGGTGGTCCAGTGGTTAGGACTCTGCAGTTTCACCACTAGGGGTACAAGTTCAATCCCTAGTTGGGGAACTACCCGTAAGCTGTGCAGCATGGCATGTAAACATACATGAATGCATAAAGTCATGAAAATGGGGTGGCGGGGCAGGGGGGACGCATACAGAAGAAAAGTCCAAGTTCAGGCAGCCAAAACATGCTTTAACAACTTTTCAGACCTTAGAAAAAGTTACTAATGGATAGCATACCACTTTTACTCATATCTGGAAGATCAAATGACAGATTTTTAAATGGGAAAGAATAAACGGCAAAGAACACAAAAGAACATTTAATCCATTAAGTTCAGTGCACATAGGTAAGTTTGAGAGCAATATACTATCTAAACAAAAGCATGTATTTTTCACATAGACCTTGTGTTTTGTATTTTTTATACAGACCTTTTGTTTCTAGAATATTTTCATACCCCTCTTATCGAGACGCCACAACAACTCAGAATAGATCAACTATAAACATGCTTGTTAAACATAGGTACATAAGCAAATTAGATGATATGAGCACAAGTTATTTCAGAATCAATCTACTTAAGAATAAATAAGTTCTAACTTCTGGTGAAAAATGAAGCTTTCATTTCCTTTACTAACTCTGTTTCCTCCTATCTTTGGACAATTTGAAAGCAATGATGTACTGGATAATCAAGCATGTGATACCCAAACAATGACTGTAAAAATTCAATTCCAAACGACCTACCCCTTCTTGTTTAGTGAAGAGATGAAGGCAGTCACTCAAAGCTACACAAGTTTCTCTAGAAGCCTCAGCGACAACTTCAACTTTCTGAAGAAATGATGGAAGCATTTCTATAAATAAAATAAATATGATGAGTGGGATTTTAAGTAATAGTATAGTAAAACAAGACCACGAACATATTTTCATATCTACTAACCTCATTTTTCCTCCTAGCGGCCTTAAGCATACAATTACTGTTCCTCTGGCATGATTATTAAGCACCTACTGTATGCAGAGCATATAAATTCATACAGAAAAAGAAAAGGAGAAAGCCCTGACCTAGAAAAGCCTATATCTTAAAAGGAGAAGAGCCAGGACTAAAAAACAAAAAAAAAAACAGGAAACAAAAATTTTATAGACATAAATAATGTTTAAGAAAAACAGCTGTCAAGAAGGACTGATATCATTACTTATAAAACATTAACACTTCCCCTTTCATGATATTCATTACTAGATAAGTAATTTTATTCCAAGGCAAAGTGCTAAAAAGAGACAAAAATAATTCTGTAGTTGACATGACAGCTCAGAGATCTGAAGGCGGTATTAACTTCCTCTACTTCTTATTTGGATAAACATTCTGTATAAATAGGTCTTTCGCTCTCAAAAATACAGCCTTGCAAGGTCCAGTATCCTTCCGTACACATAAGTTGGGAAACAAATGATAATATCAGTATCTTCCTTGGACCCCCTAAAGAAAATCTTAATCCACTTTTCCCATCATTCTTTTTTTTTTTTTTTTGGCAAGAGAAAACCACAAAATGCATACATGTCACTTAAACAAGTGAAATGTCATATTAATGGGAGAAAAGTGTACTTGGTTGAAATAGCCTGGAATTTAATGTTAATTATACATTAAGATCCTTTAAATCTGTCCCTTCCATCAAAAAAGAGAAATTATAATAAGAAAGCTTTAAGAAAAAAATAAAGGGAGAAAGACAATTAAATCTGTTGCATCCTGTGTATAAGTAATCTTGATGTACTTAAACCACTATTCTTAAAACATGGTAAACAAAGTCAATAAACAAAAAGAATCAAGGGAATCAAATGCCAACAAATCTGAACAAAAATTTTCCAGTGGGAAGAAAATCTATAGGAAAAAATATGACAAATTATTTAGCCATTATTTCTAAGTGATAAAGTTGTATTAAACTGTTCTCTTTTTAAATTTTCCAAATGTTTTATACAAATGAGATTTATTTTAGCAAAGACAAGTCCTTTTCTTGGAAAAATTATTTCTTAAAACTCATAAGGCAAAAGTACGCAATAAAAGGAAAAGATCATAGTGAATGAAGTAAGAACAGTCTTTTATTAGTATCTTGATATAAAGACCAAATGACATTTTATCATATTTTGCATCTCATGGGATAGAGTTTCCTAGGGTTTGCTATTATTAATGACAACCAAATAATTGGAAACTACTAAATTTTAAGATAAATTGGACTTCACATATTTCTTTTGCAATCTTTGATACAAATTGTAAAGATTTATTCTGTACTTAGTTGCTAAATAGCAAAAGAGAGTACCATATGCTAGATACCATGTGACTCAAATAGTACCTCAACAGATGTCTTACACAGAGCTGGGGGCCGGGGATGTGAAGAGATGCGCAAGGAAAAACAGACACAGCCTCTGCCTCCCGTAAATTATCTGGGTAATCTAGTAATCTTCCACCTTCGTGGCACAAAGGACAGAAGAATGGAAGCACAGTCCATTCATGGATATACTTCTTTTTATTAAATGCCATCATTACCTCCAATTATGTCTATGTTTTAGATATCTCACACTTAAGATACTTATTGATTACCATAAAACATTAAATGTCAAAATAAATGTTATTGTTGTTGTTGATCAGTCGCCAAGTTGTGTCTGACACCTTGCACCTCCATCAGCAGCAGCACGTCGGGCTTCCCTGTCCCTCACCATCTCCCAGAGCTTGCTCAAACTCATGTCCATTGACTCAGTGTTACCATCCAACCATCTCATCCTCAATCACCCCGTTCTCCTCTTGCCCTCAATCTTTCCCAGCATCAGGGTTTTAGGGGCAGGGTTTTTTCCCAGCCAATGAGTTTTAGGGGCACTTTACAAATTGTTAAACAAGCTTTCAAAAGGTATTCCAAGAAATATATATTAAGACAAGTTTTTATAAGAATCTCTTATTGAATGTCAAATTCTTCTGTTCAAAATAGTCAAAAGTTACCTAATTTCTCTGACAATCTAGTGTCCAAACAAGATGCTAGAATTAATATTAACCTGCATGGTGGGATAGTGTAGAACCATGGACTATGGTAAACACACTGGTTCAGGGCTATGTATCAAGGCCAGTTGGTTGACACCAGTATCCCTCTTATGCAATGACGTCTCATACTGATTACATAAAGGAGAACTGCTAAGCTTCTAGAAAAGTTACCAACTAGGAATCACTGCAAATATGCTTTAGCCAACTAATATTTAGAGACTGAGCTGTAATAAATGCAAAAAGGCAGTATGTTACCATATCTGGCCTACCCTGAGGATTGGACACTTAAATAGTACCAGTTAATTTGAGAGAGAAAGTTATTTTTTGTACTAAAAATATTGTTGAACTCAGGAAAGATGCTGGAAGATTATATGTGAAAAGCTTAATTTTAGAGACATGTATAAAAAGCTCACAATCTGTCGTTTCCATGATTACAATGTACAATTTTTAATTGGGTAAGTTTTAAAACTAGTGGGGAAGTGCTTGTTTCTTGCTGTTAAACTAAACCCTAATACAGAACACCTCCACTGTTCTCCTTATAGAGAAAAAATCTACACTCCTTAGATTAACATTTAAATCATTCCATAAATGGTCAGTTTCAGCCAGACTATTTTCCTGGGAATATCTGTTTTCCTAGAAATATGATCCTATTTTACTACTTCTGAACTTTTGTTAAAGATGTTCCCTTTTCTGTGAATATTGGAAATAGTAATTATTCATATTAAGAAGTTTCTCCTCTTAACTAAAGTTTAAGGTCAAGTTCAAATGCCATTCTTCCCATGAAGCCTTCCTTAAAAATCACTGTGGGAGGTGACCTCTTCTACTAGACTCCATACATAGCCACATCCCCTTGCTGAGAACTCAGGCCCTTTGCATATGCTCCGCTACTCTGCTCACATGTACACAGTACATATGCTCACTGTATGCTGCTATCTCAGTAAGCTCTAAACCTCTTTAACCGCCCCCCAATACTGTACACCAAACCTTGTACAAAGAAAAGACTCAGATATTAAAAGAATGAGGAAAAAGAATAATATTTTATTCCCATTGACTTGCATAGAAAATCCAAATCACTCTGGGTTATTTTATTTTACAACAGAAGAATTATTAGATTTTAGCTAAAGTGTTAGCCACTCAGTCGTGTCCAACTCTTTGCGATCCCATGGACTGTAGCCCACCAGGCTCCTCTGTCCATGGGATTCTCCAGGCAAGAATACTGGAGTGGGTTGCCATTCCTTTCTCCAAGGGATCTTCCTGATCCAGGTATCGAACGTGGGTATCCCACATTGCAGGCAGATTCTTTACCAACTGAGCCACTAGGGAAGCCCCAGAAATATTTAAGACATAAACATTTTCATTTATATTACTACAGGTTGGTTAATTAGCACAGGTGGATAAATGTATTATTTTAAACTACACTTTCTTTTTTACTTGAGGCACAAGAAAATCTCTTTTGTCTGTTTTTCAATTTAACTCAAATATTTCTATCATTGGGGACAAGATATTTAAGAGGAAAAAACTGGATGAATGGCATTTCCTCACCCTCTCACCCTGGTCCTTTTGGACACAGTGTTGCCTTAAGTGTTTTTTGTTTTTAAGTAAACACAAACAGTTGAGAATAAATAGTCCCAAAGCTATCTAGTGACAAAGCTAAGGTCATAGGAAATAAAGAAAATATCAAAATAAGACAATTTTTCTCTTGTGGTGGAAAACAGAAAATGTAATGTATCTGACTGTGTGCACGAGAAAAGGTATTTTGAAACTGATTCATACTCCATTGGAATTATATAAATCCCTCAAGACAATCAATACTCTCTCCCTAAAATGGGGAAAAAGATTGCTGGACATAAAAATCAACTACTCTTCTAAAAAACTTCTACTGCATAAAACCGTAACTTGAAAAAAAAAAAATCAAGATTGCTGACATCATATAAGATATAAAAATTTAAATTTATCTATTTCTTGTTCAAATTAAGATGATTAGCTTGAAATCAATCACCCACTAAACAAGTACCACTGAGCATTTGTTCTATGTATCTACATCTCTAAACTTATACTAGTTGCAATGGAAGTATAAGATTTATAATTCAAGCAGCATGTGTTAAATGAGTTAAAAGCATGAGTTAAATGAGAATAGAAAGATCATAATAGGGATGCTAAAAGATATAAAGAGCAAAGAAACTATACACACATGAATGTCACACATTTAGAGAAAAGAGCTCCCATTATGGGATGGAATAATAAAGGGGAGTTTGATAAAAGTAACAGTACTTGGCTCAGATCTTGAAGAGTAAGTTTGTTATTGTTAAACACAACGCCCAATAAAACAAACTTATCCAAAATATCTATAACTATTATTTTCAGATAGTCTGAAAATCCTGGTTCTGAGAAGAAGAGTCTCAGAATTATGATCAATGAGAACTTGAGAGGTAAGAGGCTCTGCATCTGCCACTTACTGAGTGGCTGTCATGTGGCAGGCACTCCATTCCAGGTGCTCGAGAAAAAGGGGTGAGTAAGTAACTGAGAAACCGTTTCTGCCCTTACAGTACAGTCTAGCAAGCCAGCAGAGCTATGAAATGTATTTTGCATTCTTTTACAAGTAAGAGTGAGTAGAAGAAAGGAGGAAAACTGGATTAAAATCTCCACCAAAGGCTGTAAACAGATTTGCATCACCCGTGACTCAACGGCCCTCGCAGTGGCTCCTAACCTTTTGGGAGTAGTCTCAAGAGAAAACCCAATCAACGAAGTCACGTGGGACCCAGGGAGCTCTGCCTCCAGGAAAGTCAGGAGGGAAGTGCTGGTCAGGTCTGTGCCTCAATGAGTAAGGTGAGGAGAGAGAAAGTGATGGTGTTTTCTCCTATGGACCAGGCAAAGTAAGAGTAATAAGTCACTGTTTCAGAACCACTTTGTCTCCTCTATCTGACTCCTCCACCTGACTGCCTGAAAGGAAGCCTGGACCAGAACAGCATCCCGCTCTCCACCCAGTGCCCTGTCCCTACTGAGATCAGGGACAGCTCTCAGAGCAGGGTGGTGCTGGTGGTGGTTTAGTCACGAAGTCATGTCCAACTCTTGTGACCTTATGGACTGTAGCCCACCAGGCTCCCCTGTCCATGGGATTTCCCAGGCAAGAACACTGGAGTGGGTTGCCATTCCCTTCTCTAGGGATGGAACCTGGGTCTCCTGTATTGCAGGCGGATTCTTTACCGACTAAGCCATCTGGGAAGTCCCCATATTACAGGCCTGGGCAGGTGTAAAAGTAGTGGCCTGAGCTTTTGCTTGTTCTTCTGTCCCCTTCTGAGACCTGAGGCAGCTAGGTCTGCCCAGAGTGGGAAATGGAAACAGAAAGAGGTAGTGATGCGAATTAGTTGGAGGGTCATTTGGAAACACAAAGTAAGAGCACGTAGGCTAGTCTTAGAGAAGCCAAGAAGTTTCTAGAAGCTACACTTAAAAGATGAGGAAAAGCTAGTATTTCACATGCTGAGAACAATGACCCTAAGGCATGAGAAAAGTTCAGCGCTGCTGAACTCTGAGGAAGAGGTGAGAGGTGATATTGCTCAAGTGAGGAGACACAGGTCAAGGCAGAGTTCGATTACCCCCTAAGGCACTGAGGTCTCAAGAGCTGATTTGTGTTTAGAGGCACCTCTCAAACCACAATGTGCAACACTCCCTCGAGGCAGCATGGCCAGATGAGAAGAGCTGCAACCTACGGACAGGATGGCTGTGGCCTGCGTCAGTGCAGGGACCGAGGGACAGAGAAAGGGACAGGGAGAGATACAGGAGACACAGGATGCGCATTGCTGCAAGGACGCACTCCAAGGTTAAGATGGCGCCAAGGCCTGGGCTTAGGCAAGCGTATCAAATGGAGATGTGTTCTTTGAGATGAGAAATACCAGAAAGAACCTCAGGACAAGAGAAGAGGAAAAAATAACAACAATAATAGACAGAAAAAATACAAAGGATTTTTCTGTTGTGAGTTGGAGACTTCGGCCCTGTCTCCTTGAACTTCTGAATGGGAGACCTTAAGGACTGGAACAATACCTTAGCAGCAGCAGCCAAGTGACTGTCCTCAATGAGTTCTACCTTTCACTGTAGATGCAGATCTAGGCATGAAAATCTGTAATCTTTTCTAGCTCACAGATCAAAAGTTTAAAGGAAATACAGAATTTTTTATTTAGTCCAAGTTCTTTACTGGTGAAGAGCAGTCTCTGCAGCCAGGCTGCCTAGGATCAAACTCTGTCTGGTTTTTACTAACTGTGTAACCCAAGACAAGTTACATAAGCTCTCTGTGCCTCCGTTAGCTTATTTAGAAAATGGACATAATAGGCATGCACTAACACTGGGTTGTCATAAGGAATAAAAGAGTTAATATAGGGACTTCCCTGATGGTCCAGTGGCTATGACTCCACACTCCCAATGCAGGGGGCCCAGGTTCGATTCTTAGTGAGGGAACTAGATTCCATACGCTGCAACTAAGAGTTTCCGTGCCACAACTAAGATCTGGGACAGCCAAATCAATAATATTTTTTAAAAATGAGTAAATATATGAAAAGTACACAAAACAATGCACACACAAAAAGGGCTATCTGTGGCCGTATTCTAGATAATACAATTTGTTTATTACTGACATATTTCACATTAGAAAGTGCATGGGACACTTTGTGGTACCTAGCTGACTACAATGATGAGGAAACATCCTTCCAACCCAAACCCATAAAGATGCTGATAAAATGATAGTAATAATATATATCAGAGTTGGAAAGAGCAAAATCCCAGATATGCTGGAAACCAACAGAAAAGTCAAGGCTGACAGAACAGGAACAGGCAGAGGTGTGATGGGGAAGGCCAAGCACCAGGGGGGGTCAGAGGTCAGCTGGACAAAGTGGGGGAGCTGAGAGCTGCTCCTTCACATCCTCATGAAGGGAGATGCGGCTCTGATCCCACCAAGCAGAGCAAGGCCTTGTAAAGGACTGGATCCCCAGAAAAAACTGGAACGGGCAGGGCAGCAGTGAAGAAGGGCATTTCCTACCAGTGCTCTGGGTGGGCACCATGAAAAACAGAAATCCCTAGCTTGTACCACATTTAGTATGCAATCCGATTTTAAAATGATTACATACTCAACAGAAACAAAACTACTGTGAAGGGACAGTTCCATAATCCAGGAGGAGGAAAAACATACTCTCAATAAAAAGTTAAAATCCAAAGTGAAGCAAACAATCCATTCCAAGGGACAGTCAGCCAACAAACCCAAAGAACCAGCTCCACCAACAGCTTGAGACGTAAGAACACACTGAAAAGGGCTGTTTTATATATTTAAAATTATTAGCGATAAAGTTAGAAATACATGTACTACGGAAGAGCAGTCTTCTATGGAAAAATATAAAAACTTTTAAAACCACCGACTAGAATTTCTACTATGATGAAATACAGTCCATTAGGATTAGAAAGTCAGAGGACTAAACAGACCAACTAGATCAAATTGAGAAAGAAACTGAAACTAGAAAGTAGATCTGAGGAAATTACTCAGAATATAACACAGAAAAAATAGAAACAGAATGAGACACCAAGAGACAGGGGATAAAATGAGAAGCCTCCCAACATGACCACAACAAGTTTCTGCGGAAGAGAAGGAATGAAGAAGTCAGGTGTGAAGCGACAACAAAGAGCTTTCCTAGACTGAAGAAGGAATGAACTGAGTCTTTGAATTAAAAACAGTCTCAAATAGCAAATGTAAGACACTTTAAAACTGCAAAATGACAAAGACAAAGGGGAGATCTTTGAAAAGCAATTAGAGAACTTTAAAAAGAAAAAAAAAAGCCTACCAAAGAATCATTAGAATATTAGAAGCCAGAAGAAACTGGAATTGCATCTTCAAAACACTAATGGAGGGGCTTCCCTGGAGGCTCAGCGATAAAGAATCTGCCCGCCAATTAAGGAAACGGGGGTTTGATCCCTGATCTGGGAAGATCCCACATGTTGAGGAGCAACAAAGCCCAGAAGCCACGACTACCAAGCCTACAGGCCACACCTACTGAAACCTGTGCCCCCAGAGCCTGTGCCCTGCACCGAGAAGCCACCGCACTGGGAAGCCTGAGGCCATAACCAGAGTAGCCCCTGCTTGCCACACCTAGAGAAAAGCCCACTCAGCGACAAAAGACCCATAGCCAAAAGTAAAAACTAAATAAAATTATGTATTAAAAAAAAACTAATGGACAGTAACTGTAACCCAGCGGAGGTCAAATAAAGATTCAGATGAGAGGGAAAGTTTGCTACTCACAGATCCTCAGTGAAAAAAACTATTCAAAGGTTTGTCTCAGTTTTTTAAGGAATCTCCACACACTGCCTTATGACCCAGCAATCCCACTGCTGGGCATACACACCAAGGAAACCAGAATCGAAAGAGACACATGTACCCCAATGTTCACTGCAGCACTGTTTATAACAGCCAGGACATGGAAGCAACCTAGATATCCATCAGCAGATGAACGGATAAGAAACCCTGTATGCGAGCCAGCAAAAGAGACACAGATGTATAGAACAGTCTTTTGGACTCTGTGGGAGAGGGCGAGGGTGGGATGATTTGAGAGAATAGCATTGAAACATGTATATCATATATGAAACAAATCGCCAGTCCAGGTTCGATGCATGATATTGGATGCTTGGGGCTGGTGCACCGAGATGACCCAGCGGGATGGTGCAGGGAGGGAGGGGGGTTCAGGATGGGGAACACGTGTATACCTGTGGAAGATTCATGTTGATGTGTGGTAAAACCAATACAATATTGTAAAGTAATTAGCCTCCAATTGAAATTAGAAAAAAAAAAAAAAAAAGGTTTGTCTCAGGAAAATCACTAAATCCAGAGAAGAATCCAATATAAAAACCAATGGCATTGACTGCGGAAACCCAATCCATTAAAGAATGCAAACTGCTCCCGAGGGGAGGGCTGACAGTTTTTAAGTCCCTACAAGATTTCATTGATTTCTTTCACCAGTGTTTTATAGTTTTCTATATATAGGTCTTTTGTTTCTTTAGGTAGATATGAAGTGAACCTGCTCAGTCGTGTCCGACTCTTTGCAGCCCCAGGGACTGTAGCCTACCACACTTCTCTGTGTGTGGGATTTTCCAGGCAAGAGTACTGGAGTGGGCTGCCATTTCCTTCCCCAGAGGATCTTCCCTATAGGTCTTTTGTTTCTTTAGGTAGATATATTCCTAAGTATTTTATTCTTTTCGTTGCAATGGTGAATGGAATTGTTTCCTTAATTTCTCTGTTTTCTCATTGTTAGTGTCTGGGAATGCAAGGGATTTCTGTGTGTTGATTTCATATCCTGCAACATTACTATATTCATTGATTAGCTCTAGTAATTTTCTGGTGGAATCTTTAGGGTTTTCTATGTAGAGGATCATGTCATCTGCATAACAGTGAGAGTTTACTTGTTTTCCAATCTGGATTCCTTTTATTTCTTTTTCTGCTCTGATTGCTGTGGCCAAAACTTCCAAAACTGGTGAATTGTAGTGGTGAGAGTGGGCACCCTTGTCTTGTTCCTGACTTTAGGGGAAATGCTTTCAATTTTTCACCGTTGAAGATGATGTTTGCTGTGGGTTTGTCATATAGCTTTTATTACATTGAGGTATGTTCCTTCTAGTCCTGCTTTCTGGAGGGTTTTTATTATAAATGGATGTTGAATTTTGTCAAAGGCTTTCTCTGTATCTATTGAGATCATCATATGGTTTTTATTTTTCAATTTGTTAATGTGGTGTATTACATTGATTGATTTGCAGATATTGAAGAATCCTTGCATTCCTGGGATAAAGCCCACTTGGTCATGATGTATGATCTTTTTAATATGTTGTTGGATTCTGTTTGCTAGAATTTTGTTAAGGATTTTTGCATCTATGTTCATCAGTGATATTGGCCTGTAGTTTTCTTTTTTTGTGGCATCTTTGCCAGGTTTTGGTATTAGGGTGATGGTGGCCTCATAGAATAAGTTTGGAAGTTTACCTTCCTCTGCAATTTTCTGGAAGAGTTTGAGTAGGATAGGTGTTAGATCTTCTCTAAATTTTTGGTAGAATTCAGCTGTGAAGCCGTCTGGTCCTGGGCTTTAGTTTACTGGAAGTGGGCTTTTGTTTGCTGGAAAGACAGCCTTCAGAATGGGAGAAAATAATAGCAAACGAAGCAAGTGACAAAGAATTAATCTCAAAAATATACCAGCAACTCCTGCAGCTCAATTCCAAAAAAATAAATGACCCAAACAAAAAATGGGCCAAAGAACTAAACAGATATTTCTCCAGAGAAGATATACAGATGGCTAGCAAACACATGAAAAGATGCTCAACATCACTCATTATCAGAGAAATGCAAATCAAAACCATAATGAGGTACCATTTCACGCCAGTCAGAATGGCTGCGATCCAAAAGTCTACAAGCAATAAATGCTGGAGAGGGTGTGGAGAAAAGGGAACCCTCTTACACTGTTGGTAGGGATGTAAACTAGTACAGCCACTATGGAGAACAGTGTGGAGATTCCTTAAAAAATTGGAAATAGAACTGCCTTATGACCCAGCAATCCCCCTGCTGGGCATACACACCGAGGAAACCAGAATTGAAAGAGACACATGTACCCCAATGTTCATCGCAGCACTGTTTATAACAGCCAGGACATGGAAGCAACCTAGATGTCCATCAGCAGATGAATGGATAAGAAAGCTGTGGTACATATACACAATGGAGTATTACTCAGCCATTAAAAAGAATACATATGAATCAGTTCTAATGAGGTGGATGAAACTGGAGCCTATTATACAGAGTGAAGTAAGCCAGAAAGAAAAACACCAATACAGTATACTAATGTATATATATGGAATTTAGAAAGATGGTAATGATAACCCTGTATGTAAGACAGCAAAAGAGACACAGATGTATAGAACAGTCTTTTGGACTCTGTGGGAGAGGGTGAGGGTGGGATGGTTTGGGAGAATGGCATTGAAACATGTATAATATCGTATGTGAAATGGATCGCCAGTCCAGGTTTGATGCATGATACAGGATGCTTGGGGCTGGTGCACTGGGATGACCCAGAGGGATGGGGTGGGGAGGGAGGTGGGAGGGGGGTTCAGGATGGGGAACACATGTACACCTGTGGCGGATTCATGTCAATGTATCACAAAACCAATACAATATTGTAAAGTAATTAGCCTCCAAAAAAGTAAATAAATAAAGTAAAAAAAAAAAATTTCACTGAATTGTATGATCTGTATAATCATTAACTTGACAGAACAAATAAATGTAGTACTTGTTTCTCCCCAATTCAACAGAAATGTTATAAATTTATTAGCTAAATATGTTACTCATTTCATTCACTCAAAATGAGTGTGTGTGTGTCTGTGTGGAAAGAGGAGGGGAGGTTGGACAAGAGCCAAGGGAACACAAGCACCTACTATGTGCTATGCACATGGTTTAGATGAAGATAATCAGTGAATAAAACAGAGCAAAGTTCCTCCCTTCATGGAGTTTATATTCCAACAAGAGAGGTAGACAGTCAACTCCACACACACACGCGAAGGTTGTTAAGTGACAAAGAGAAGAACAACGCAAGGCCGGAGATGCAGAGTCCGAGTCGGACATTGAGACAGGACTTGGTATCAGTAATGTCATGGCAGAAAGAGCCCACAAAGTCAAAGTGTAACTAAGATAATTTTAAAAGGAGGTGACTCACAAAGATGAGGAGGGTGAGTGGACAGACAGGCAGGCAGGACCATCCTGGGACAGAGGGCAAAGGGAGAGGGCAATACGAACTGGAGTCATAGACTAGGGCCCTGGGCCCATTGAGAGGGGAGTCCAGCCACAGGGAGACCACAGCCATGCAGGAGGGAGCAGGGTGACCCCCAACTGACCCCTCCTCTCACCCTTCCCCCACCTCCTGACAAGATCTGTCAGCTGGAGCCAATCAGAGGGCCAAGGGCAAAGAAGCCCTAAGAATGCTTCTAAAGTTGATAGTGATCAAGGGCCCAGGGCATCAAGCAAGGTTCTGCTGGAACAAGGGGGCGGGGGTCAGGGAAAGTCCTGGAGAAAAGCCTTCCAGGCAGAAGGGCCAGCATACCCAGGCAGCTTTAAGGAAGAGCAAGGCCAGTGAGGCTGCAGAGAGGCAGGCAGGAGAGGAGGACAGAGAGGTGAGACAGGACAGGAAGACTCTGTAGATCATTAGAAGGACTTCATCTTTGACTCTAAGTGAGGAGACCTGGAAGCAAAGGGGTGTTTTGAGCTAAGAGTATCAACCCACTAATGCTTTAGAAGGATCCTTGGGGTAGGGACTGTAGGGAACACGGGTGAGATTTGAGTCAGGAGGCTGTTTTTAATAGTGCACGAAGGAGATGAGGGTGGCTTGGACCGGTATGGCAACAGTGAAGGGGTGATAAGAATCCTTACTCAAAGTCCAGGACTTTGACTAAAGTAAGTGGGTTGAACAAAAGTGCTTTTCAAGATGTTTTCTTTTCGATAAGTGAAAACATGATAATGTCTTCAACCAGGGATTTACTATACACATTTAGCAAAAAAGCGCATGCATTAAACTTGGCGTGTAAGGTAATATATCTTTTTTGGAAAGTTACTTACACGTATACATCAATAGGTTCAAAAACATTAATATATTTTCACCCATTAATCTCATAGCCAAGAATCCTATGGTAATAAAGTGATGTGATCAAATATAAGTGTACCATAGAAATTATTTACAATGGTCAAAACCTGGCTATTACACCTAAGGGCAAATTTAGAGTTGTCGGGTAGAACAGATTGACTACGTGGCCTTCAGGAAGTCTTCCAAAAGTTTTATAAGTTTGAGTTATTTTATTCATTTTTGCAACCAGGTTTTTGGTAAAGATCAAATTGTGGCAATTTCAATACTGCATTCTTTACACCTTGAATGATGTGTTGTACATGTCAGATACGTAACTTTGGCATTAATCCAGATAGAAATTAGGCTTAAGGTCCACTCATGAAAACGATAGTGGCTCAGATAGTAAAGACTGCCTGCAATGTGGGAGACCAGGGTTCAATCCCTGGGTTGGGAAGATCCCCTGGAGAAGGAAACAGCTACCCACTCCAGCATTCTTGCCTGGAGCCCATGGACAGAGAAGCCTGATGGGCTAGAGTCCATGGGGGTCACAAAAAGTGCAGATACAACTGAATGACTAATATACACATGAAAACAAAAGTATTACTTTAACAGAGGACCAAAAGACACAGTGCTTGGTCAAAAGTGTTCACAGGGATCATGGGGAGAAGAACTATAAATAAAGCTAAAAAATCAGTTTGTGATCAGGTTAAGAACATCCTTAAATGCCAAGATAAAAAGTTTGTATTTTATTCTGCAGTTTCAAGGACACTTAAAAGATTTTCTCAGGTTAAAAAAAAAAAAAAAAACCCACACACATTTATAATCATTTTTAAACTGTAAGTTTCTAAAATTAATCTGGCAGCAATAATGCAGTATTTCACAGCATTTGAGTTGGAAGAGTTCCTGAAAGCCTTCTGACTCAACCCCCCTTAAGCATGGAATGCAGGGGGGGTTCCCAGAAGGCAGGGAGAGTAAAGGGCAGGCGCTGCGGTGATCTGGACGCAGGCGGCATAGAGCAGAATGTGTACCATTCTTAAAAGATGCAGTAAGAAAGAGGGTGTGGAGTCTTAAAGTTCACATTCGTACAGTTTTGTACCAAAATGTAAACCAACTAACAATCCCAACCTCAAGATCTGGATTCCGTCCACAAACATTTTAGTTTTTCCGCTTGAGATGTCACTGGAAAACTACGTAGGCAGTTTGGAGTAGGTTGAATAAACCACATGTGCCAGGTTATTCTGTACAACCCATTGGCATTAAGAGCAGACTCGGTTACCTTCAAACTCTAACTCCATTCATGAAATTATCTCTACTCTATTTCTGAGGGTGTGTTGTTCTATTTACCTACACCAGTCTTTCAGAAAATAATGTCTATAATCGTTCATGTATAAACCCACTGACTTTTACTGCAGATACATGAAAGAGCACTGTCAAATCACAAATATTTTTCAAAGTTTCCCAGACGTCACTGTGCAAAGTGAACGCACTCTTGGTACTGAATACCATGTGTGTCTCTAAGAGCATAACCGATGCACGCCATCATTATGAGTGACAAGTCATACAGGTGACCTGAACCAAGACATCTGTCTCAACGTTCAAAACAAGAAAAAAAAAATTTGGTTGTAGTTCTGATATAATTTCTTACTTTGGTCCAGATGAAAAAAAAATCTTTACTTTTCACCTCACTCTGTACCGTTTCTGCATCTTTTAAATGTTGTTAGTATCTCAGCTGAGTTTTGATGATTCTTGGTGAGGATGCTATTTTAAAAGCCCATTGATAGTCACAGCTGCATAAGTCTATGACCATACTAAAAGCCACCGATACACTCCACATAGGTGAATTCTAGGCTTTAGAATTAGGTGAATTAAATATAATGAAGCTGTTATTATTTAAAAGCCCACTGAGCATAAACAGCACTGAGTAATAAAATATTCCAGCTGGCAGTTAATAATCAAAGTGACTGCTATCCTTCCCAAGCTGTCATCACTCATATAAATAAGTGTTTGCTGAACTGAAACAAAGTGATGCCTGAGGTGCATCTGGACAGATACAGAACTTTTATGCTCAGTTTATTCTGATCTCAACATACCTTCACCTTTCCCAGGCACATACAAACTAGATCATGATTAAAATTGATATAGTCATAATCTCATAGACAACTAAGTTGATTAAATTTTAGTGGAGTTATTCACAAACATATCAGAGCTAAAGTCTAAAGCAATTGCTAAAAGTCTCAAGTCTAAGGCACACGATAACTGTTTAATTTACAAAGTAATCAATTTTTTCTCAAAACCTAACTTGCATATTGGATTTTATATTGGGATTTTTGTATTTTGCATTAGGTTGTATTTTGATTTCCAGAGTACTTACAATTAACTCTTGGTAATTCATAACTAAAGAGTAAAGGTATAAAAATTTACTTTTGAAAAGGAGATTAATAATCAGACAAATTCATGTATACGTTCACAGAATGGCAAAGACCAAGACCTGGGAACTGCCAACCCCTTCATTTTATAGACAGGGAAACTAAACCTCTGAGAAATTAACTGTCCTGCATAAAAGTAACAAGTGGTAAGTGGCAGAACAAGGATTCAAATCTAAGACAATTTGACTCCAAAACCCAAGTCTTCTGGGATTCATAAACAGAGCTCTCACTCCATAGCCAAATGAATTACAGCCCCAGAAGGTTAACTTTGTTTTTCAAATACATTTCTGAATTCAAAACCAAAAATTATCTGTAATGTATAACCAACCAAAGGATGAACATCTATGATGATGGGTGTCTTAAAGAGTGGGGTTTTATTTTTTTTTACCTTGAGCCATGTCACATTCCTTGATCATCTTGAAAAAGTTGGAAATTTCTCTATCTAGTCTCTGTTGGCATATCTGTGCTTTCTGGAAAACAAAAGGAAAGTTAAATACAGGATTTTTACCTTGCTTTAATGTTGCCATTGAAACTTTTTATCTCACAGGTTGATATACTGTAATCATTGAGACAAGTTCCTAACAGAGAGAAAAGGGTGAGAGAAAATCACCTTAGAAACTGAATATAACCACGTACAGATTAATACAAAAAATTTCTAAATTTTAAATACATTCAACATGTCAAGATACTAAACAACTGTATCAATTACTTCTACTGAGTCATTACACAATATATATCTGACAGATTTCTGATTTATTCACACCTAGTAGGCTTGTTAAATTCATCAAGAAATTATAAAATGCACTGATTAAGAATATCTTTTAGAAATTGTTTTTGTTTGAAAAAATCCAGATGATACTAACATTTGGAAACCACAACCAGATTTTCATTCAGCAAATCTAAGTGAGCACAGCCCCCAAATAATCAGACCAGTAGGACATTTTTTCAGTCAGTGAAAGCTTATAAAAATAAGGTAAATCAGTCTTCCATGTAATCTGAAATTTCTACATATTTAGATCCCTAAAAGCAAAACATAGAGTTTCATGATGTAAAGTGCATCCCATCTTAGTATAGATTTGTAAGTCCAAAACTGAAAAGTCCCGATAAATCTAACAATGTAATTCTGAAATAAGTTTTTGTTTCCCTTTAAAGGAAACTAAGAAGCAAGAATAAGAAGCAAGAAAACCATCACTGTAAAGTTGGTTGGTCATGGCAATAAGAACATATTCTGAGAACCGTGACCTTATCAAGATTATCCCACTATTGTAGGTTGAGTAATACGTTAAGCGCATGAATTCTTCTCTGGTGGCTCATTTTTTAAAAAAATCTGTCTGCCAAGCAGAAGACCAGGGTTTGATCCCTGGATTGAGAAGATTCCCTGGAGGAGGAAATGGCAATCCATTCCGGTATTCTTACCTGGAGAATCCCATGGACAGAGGAGGCTGGCAGGCTACAGTCCAAGGGGCGGCAAAGAGTCGGACATGACTGAGCACGCACGCATGAATCTTTTCTACTTTGTACTCCTAACATCAACTGGCTCATCACCCAACAGTTTTACTCCCCCTAAATCAGACCTACGTGCCAAGGTGATACAGGTACGCATGCTTCCCACCTGATAAATCTTTCAGTGGTTCAACTCAGCTCAACCACAGCGGAATTAATCACGGTATCACATTCGTGACAGGCAATGTTCCCTTTAAAATGTACATTACTCCATTTTGAGAGCTCCAACAACATAAAAGTGCGGTTCATTTTTTTGGAGGGAAGGGGGATAGGAAGAATACCTACACTGCGCCAATACCTACCTCTCTGCCACCACAGAAACAGAAATGATATGCTGGATAATTCTTTCAGACACAGTCTTTAAATACACATTTAAGAAAAAAGTCAATCAGGGTCGACTAAAAACATGCACCGCACAACCAAATGTATCACTCATAATTTATTAATAGAAAATTGTCATTTCACTCTATACATATTTAATACCCCTGCCCATGAGCTCGTCAATACTTCTGTTTTCTGTCTCTCTTTTTTCTATGGTGAAAAGTTAGCTGGGTGCACAAAAGCAAACACTAGCTTCACTTGCAGACTGTGAATCTATAATCGTAGTTCCTGTGGTTACAATTAAAGACAAGAAACACTCTCCTGCATCATTCTCAAATACCTGAGCTATATTCATCGTCCTTCAACATCTCTCACAGCAAAAATCTTACCTTGATCCACAATTTACTTAAGAGTTACACGGTAGGCCAGCTGGAGAAGATTCCATCTACACACGCAGTTTCATAGTTGTATACAAACAGGTTATCTGCTATTCTAAACAATTAATGTCATTTAATTGATGCTAAGCAGCAGTTATAAACACAATTTTAAAAAATCCACATTCTCCAATTTGTTATCAGTTCCTCTTTAGTGGCTATTGGTTACAGTACAAAAACCTAAAAATCTAATAGTGTGTGCACGCTCAGTCTCTCGGTCATGTCCTACTCTTTGCCACCCCATAGACTGTAGCCCATGTCTGTCCATGGAATTCTCCAGGCAGGAATACTTGAGTGGGTTGCCATTTCCTTCTCCAGAGGATCTTCCCGACCCAGGGATCGAGCCCGGGTTTCCTGCACTGCAGGCAGATTCTTTACCGTCGGAGCCACCAGGGATTTAGGAAGGTTAATGTTCATACGTTCTTCGCAGAGCCCAGCGTGGTGTCTCACTGACTTCCATGCCACGCACCCGATGTCAGACACTCTTCGTAGGTTTCCATTTTTATTGAGCCTACATAAATGAGCTCTCATGCGAGCAGTGTTCTAATAGTGTTCTAAAGTGTGACAGTCTTTTATACCCAGGATACCTGGGCACAGAGCCCAAGAACAGGAGCACACCCACAGACCTCGGCCACGGAGGGTGGCAGATGCCCAGGTGAGCAGCTGGGCCCCACTCAGGACACAGGTCTCTGCTGCTGCTTCTTCCCAGCCAGAGTTCTGCTGTTGGGTTTAAGTTGATGTTGAACTACTTTGTCCACCCTGACACAGGAGACAGTTCAAAAATGTGTACCAATGGAGTAGGTATCTACAGAGGAGTGGCTAGGATAGCAGAGAGGTCATTAATTCCAGCCTATCTGCCACATACAGACAATCTCATAGCTGGTTAATTGAGAGCCGAAGCATAAGCAGATATAAATTACTATATATAAAATAAAAAATAAGGTCCTACTGTACAGCACAGGCAACTATATTCTGTAATATCCTGTAATAAACCATAATGGAAAACAGTAAGAAAAAGTATGTATGCATAACTGAATCACTGATGTACACCAGAAACACAACACTATATATCAATTACACTTCAATTTTCAAATAAAGGACCAAAGCAGACTGCCTTCTACTCATCAATAAAAAAACCTACTGATACACACAACATTGTGGGTGAAAGATGGCAGCCACCAAAGAGACATATGGTGTGATTCCATGCAGCCGGAATCCTAGAACGGGCAGAGCTGACAAAGCCTGTGATGACAGAGCAGCTCAGCGACTGCCTGAGATGGAGCAGAGAGCACTGTCTGGGAGGGAAATGGAGATCTTTTTGCGGTGATAAAAAACATTCCACACCTGGATAGGAGTGACGGCTGCACAGGGTATTTGTCAAAACATACCAAACTGAAGACACTACAATGCCCTCATTTTATTACATAAAAACTGTACCTTAATAACATTAAACTTTAAAAATAATGGATTGTAGAATCCAGATAAACCTCCTCTGCAGACAACAGCCAGCATCCTGAGCCCTGGAGCCCCATACTCATCTCCAAACTTTCCAAACTCCAGTCAAATCTACTTCAAGGATAACCCAACACTCCATATATATGTATGGAGTATATATATATATGCTTGATTTCTTGTATGGGTACCACTCTATCAGCTTTGAGTTGATGTACACTCATCTTCCTGCATTCACTTTAATTAGGAATCATTTACTCTTTGGTCAAGAAAGTCTAATATCACTTTCTCATATGTTTAAAATTTAGCATCTGTTCATTACTTCTTATAACACAGGTATAGTTCAGAGCCTGTAAGAATCAAGAGATCCTCAATGAATAACACCCCTGCTATCCTCGTGCCACCCCAAATGTAAGCGCCCATCCTGGTTTGATCCAAAAGAACTTTCTATGATGATGGAAACACTCTATATTTGCATTGTCCAAGGTGACAGCCACATATGACTATTGAGTACTTGCTAAGTCACTCAGTCATGTCCGACTCTTTGTGACCCCATGGACTGCAGCATGACAGGCCTCCCTGTCCATCACCAATTCCCAGAGATTGCTCAAGCTCATGTCGATCAAGTCGGTGATGCCATCCAACCATCTCATCCTGTTGTCCCCTTCTCCTCCCGCCTTCAATCATTCCCAGCATCAGGGTCTCTTCAAATGAGTCAATTCTTCACATCAGCTGGTCAAAGTATTGGAGTTTCAGCTTCAGCATCAGTCCTTCCAATGAATATTCAGGACTGATTTCCTTTAGGATGGACTGGTTGGATCTCCTGGCAGTCCAAGGGACTCTCCAGAGTCTTCTCCAACACCACAGTTCAAAAGCATCAATTCTTCAGCGCTCAGCTTTCTTTATAGTCCAACTCTCACATCCATACATGACCACAGGAAAAACCATAGCCTTGACTAGATGGACCTTAGTCGGCAAAGTAATGTCTCCGCTTCTTAATAGGCTGTCTAGGTTGGTCATAGCTTTTCTTCCAAGGAGCAAGTGTCCTTTAATTTCATGGCTGCAGTCACCATCTGTAGTGATTTTGGAGCACAAAAAAATAAACTCACTGTTTCTCCTTCTATTTGCCATGAACTGATGGGACCAGATGCCATGATCTCGTTTTTTGAATGCTGAGTTTTAAGCCAACTTTTTCACTCTCCTCTTTCACTTTCATCAAGAGGCTTTTTACTTCTTCTTCGCTTTCTGCCATAAGGGTGCTGTCATTTGCATATCTGAAGTTATTGATATTTCTCCTGGCAATCTTGACTCCAGCTTGTGCTTCATCCAGCCTGGCATTTCACATGATGTACTCTGCATATAAGTTAAATAAGCATGGAGACAATATACAGCCTTGACGCATTCCTTTTCCTATTTGGAACCAGTCTGTTGTTCCATGTCCAGTTCTAACTGTTGCCTCTTGACCTGCATACAGATTTCTCAGGAGACAGGTAAGGTGGTCTAGTATTCACATCTCTTTAAGAATTTTCCACAGTTTATTATGATCCACACAGTCAAAGGCTTTGGCACAGTCAATAAAGCAGAGGTAGATGTTTTTCTGGAACTCTCTTGCTTTTTCCATGATCCAGCGGATGTTGGCAATTTGATTACTGGATGTTCTGCCTTTTCTAAAACCAGCTTGAACATCTGGAAGTTCATGATTTACATACTGTTGAAGCCTGGTCTGGAGAATTTTGAGCATTACTTTTCTAGTGTGTGAGATAAGTGCAATTGTGCGGTAGTTTGAGCACTCTTTGGCATTGCCTTTCTTTGGGATTGGAATGAAAACTGACCTTTTCCAGTCCTGTGGCCACTGCTGAGTTTTCCAAATTTGCTGGCATACTGAGTGCAGCACTTTCACAGCATCATCTTTTAGGACTTGAAATAGTTCAGCTGAAATTCCATCACCTGCACTAGCTTTGTTCATAGTGATGTTTCCTAAGGCCCACTTAACTTTGTCTTCCAGGATATCTGGCTCTAGGTGAGTGTTCACAACACTGTGGTTAACTGGGTCATGAAGATCTTTTTTGTACAGTTCTGTGTGTTCTTGCCACCTCTTCTTAGTATCTTCTGCTTCTGTTAGGTCCATACCATTTCTGTCCTTTATTTTGCCCATCTCTGCATGAAATGTTCCCTTGGTATCTCTAATTTTCTTGAAGAGATATCTAGTCTTTCCCATTCTATTGTTTTCCTCTATTTCTTTGTGTTGATCACTGAGGAAGGCTTTCTTATCTCTCCCTGCTATTCTTTGGAACTCTGCATTCAAATGAGTGTATCTTTCCTTTTCTCCTTTGCGTTTCACTTCTCTTCTTTTCTCAGCTATTTGTAGGCCTCCTAGGACAACCATTTTGCCTTTTTGCATATCTTTTTCTTGGGGATGGTATTGATCCCTGCCTCCTGTACAATGTCACAAACCTCCATCCATTGTTCTTCAGGTACTCTATCAGATCTTATCCCTTGAATCTATTTCTCACTTCTACTGTATAATCATAAGGGATTTGATTTAGGTCATACCTGAATGGTCTAGTGGTTTTCCCTGCTGCTGCTGCTAAGTTGCTTCAATTGTGTCCGACTTTGTGCGACCCCATAGATGGCAGCCCACCAGGCTCCTCTGTCCCTGGGATTCTCCAGGCAAGAACACTGGAATGGGGTGCCACTGCCTTCTCCATGGTTTTCCCTACTTTCTTCAATTTCAGTCTGAATGTGGCAATATGGAGTTCATGATCTGAGCCACAGTCAGCTCCTGGTCTTATTTTTGCAGACTGTGTAGAGCTTCTCCACCTTTGGCTACAAAGAATATAATCATAATCTGATTTCAGTGTTGAACATCTGTTGATGTTCATGTGTAGAGTCTTCTCTTGTGTTGTTGGAAAAGGGTGTTTGCTATGACCAGGGCATTCTCTTGGCAAAATGCTATTAGCCTTTGCCCTGCTTCATTCTGTATTCCAAGGCCAAATTTGCCTATTACTCCAAGTGTTTCTTGACTTCCTACTTTTGCTTTCTAGTCCCCTAAAATGAAAAGAACATCTTTTTTGGGTGTTAGTTCTCAAAGATCTTGTAGGTCTTCATAGAACTGTTCAACTTCAGCTTCTTCAGCATTACTGGTTGGAGCACAGACTTGGATTACTGTGACACTTTTGCCTTGGAAATGAAAAGAGATCATTCTGTCATTTTTGAGACTGCATCCAAGTACCACATTTAGCTTGCAAGATGGTGGAGAGAAGGATGTGTGCTCATCTTCTCTTGAGAGAACTCCAAAATTAAAACTCACTGCTGAACAACGACTGACAGAAGAATGTTCGATCCCAGCAAAAAAAAGATACCCAAGTCCAAGGGCAAAGGAGAAGCCCCAGCAAGACAGTAGGAGGAGCAAAACCGCATTTAGAATAAAACCTTATACCTGCCAGAGATGCTAGGAGGGCTCAAACAAAGCCTTGTGCGCACCAGGAGACTCCACAGAGACTGAGCCAGACCTGCCTTTGAGTGTTCGAGTGTCTCCTGCGGAGGTACAGGTCAGCAATGGTCTGCTACAGGGGCAGGGGCTCTGGGTGCAGCAGACCTCGGTACAGCATAAGCCCTCTTGGAGGAGGTCGCCATTAACCCCCTCCACGGAGCTACCAGAACTTACACAGGACTGGGGAAACAGACTCTTAAAGGGCACAAACAAAACCTTGTGTGCACTAGGACTCAGGAGAAAGGCACAGGGACTCCACAAGAGACTGACCCAGACTTGCCTGTGCATGTCCAGGAGTCTCCGGCAGAGGTGTGGGTTGGCAGTGGCCTGCTGCAAGGTTTGGGGCACTGGGTGTGGCAGTGCGTGCTTGGGACCTTTGAAGGAGGTCACCATTATCTTCATTACCTCCACCACAGTTTGGCCTCAGGTCAAACAACAGGGAGGGAACATAGCCCTGCCCATCAACAGAAAATTGGATTAAAGATTTATGCAGCATGGCCCATTAGAACAAGCCCCAGTTTCCCCCTCAGTCAGTCTCATCAGGAAGTTTCCATAAGCCTCTTATCCTTCTCCATTAGAAGGCAGACAGAATTAAAACCACAACCACAGAAAACTAATCAAACTGATCACATGGACCACAGCCTTGTCTAACTCAATGAAACTATGAGCCTTGCCGTGTAGGGCCACCCAAGACGGACAGGTCATGGTGCAGAGTTCTGACAAAATGTGGTCCACTGGAGAAGGGAAGGGCAAACCACTTCAGTATTCTTGCCTTGAGAACCCCATGAACAGTATGAAAAGGCAAAAAGACAGGACACTCAAAGATGAACTCCCCAGTTTGGTAGGTGCCCAATATGTTACTGGAAAACAGCGGAGAAATAACTCCAGAAAGAATGAAGAGATAGAGCCAAAGCAAAAACAACACCCAGTTGTGGATGTGATTGGTGATGGAAGTCAAGTCTGATGCTGTAAAGAATACTGCATAGGAACCTGGAATGTTAGGTCCATGAATCAAGGTAAATTGGAAGTGGTCAAAACAGGAGATAACAAGAGTGAACATCAACATTTTAAGAATCAGTGAACTAAAATGGATTGGAATGGGTGAATTCAACTCAGATGACCACTATAACTAACTGTGGACAGGAATCCCTTAGAAGAAATGGAGTAGCCATCATGGTCAACAAGAGAGTCCGAAATGCTGAGCACTTGAAATGTGGCTAATTAAAGAACTAGGACGTCCCCGGTAGCTCAGTGTAAAGAATCCACCCGCCAATGCAGGAGACACAGGTTAGACTGCAGGTCACAGAAGATCCCACATGTTAAGGAGCAACTAAGCCCGTGTGCCACAACTGTTGAGCTTGTGCTTTAAAGACCAGAAACTGCAATTACCGAAACCCACGCACCCGAGAGCCTGTGCTCCGCGATGAGAGAAGTCACCACAATGAGAAGCTGGCCCTCTGCAACTAGACAGTAGCCCCTGCTTGCTACCACTATAGCAATGAAGACCCAGCACAGCTACAAAAATTAAATAAATAAAAAAAGTTACTGTTTTCATTTAACTCTAATTCATTTAAATGTAAATAGTCACATGTATCTAGTAGCAATCATATTAGACAGTAAAGTTCTATACCAACACCTGCTTGAATTTCTCTTCCAGTTTTTATTTCTGAAATATTTTCAAGTTGCCATGAAGGCAACACTGTAAGGCCAGTATTTTTATGATTTGTCTTACACTTTTCTCCCTGTAGGCCAAACCTCAAGACAGTGACAGACGGAGGGCTAAGACAAAATGTTTAAGTTTCTGAAGGCCCCTCATTGAAGAGGTACAATGGGACCAAGAGCGTCATATGACACAGTCACTCTGTGGATACTCCCCTACCCTCCCCCGCCCCAGTTTCTTATAAGTCTACTTACTCATTCAAAAGCATGTTGAGGGAATGAGGTTAATTTTTGTTAATTCAGGTAGTTTCAGAACATTCCAGTCCGAGAGTTCCTCATTTCCTTTAGAAAGACTATAGACATCTAGAATAGATCATTTCACAAATTGGTCCCAGTGTTTCTCTGCAACCTAAGAGTCCAAGGACTGAGGGTGTTCTGGAGCGGGTCTACCACAAGCTACAATTCAGGCTCATGTCAGATTTTACCTTTTCTGACCAACCTCCAGAAATTGAGACAGAGGGAAGCATTCTGCTAGAAAGAGATAAGTGTAAACCTGCAAAATCTCAAGTACTTAACACTGGCTGAAACTCTCACTGACTTCAGGTGCTATAAAATCTACAAGGCAAAAACCTCATGACTTTAAAGTTAACATGAGAACACAATATTCAACTAAAGAATAAAAGAGTTGTGCTTGATAACTCTAAAATTTGAAAATGAAGCTAAAGAAGAAACATTTCCTGGAGGAAGTTTTTTTAATGATATGCAACTCAGTATGCTTATATTTTACCTGTAGCTTCCATTGAAAAGGTCTTAAAATTACCATACTCCTGGGAAAGAAGTTGTCGCACCTTGTAAGCCCTTCCAGGTTTTATTATTTACCCTTTTGTTGAGGGTACATAAGTAGGGAAGGATTTCTTTTCACTTAAGAACACTGATCAAAAGTTAAAATATTTAGCACAGTTTTATTTTTTACTTGTCTAACCTGACTTTGGGTATAGATATTTAAACCTTCTTTATTTATTCCAACAGTTTTAATGTTATTTAGATGCTCTATGTTATTTTTGCAAAGTTCACCGATCTGAAAATTATGTTTATGGTTGTCATTTTACATATTCAGCTTTAAAAGAGAAGGGATGCTGGTAAGATAACAGTCAACTTCTGGGAATGTCTTCAACAAACATGGAAGGGCTCAAATTTTTTCATGTTCCATAATAAGATTAGGGATTCAAAATATCTGAATCTCTTATTTTAAGTTGATATATCCTTAAGTCAATAAAATTCCTTAGATATTAGTAAACTTAAATTCACTAAAGTTGTTTACGAAGAAACATTCAAATTCTGCAATAAATTCATTTAAAAAAAGATTAAATTTAGTAGGCAAATTCACATGTTCCGATATAATTATTTCAATCAAAATGCATTATTCTTTTGTAGTTCTAATTCTTCCAAACCCATTCATTTAAAAGGTACAGCCACAAAACTGACGCCAAGAAAAAAGATACTTATTTCATTTCAATTACTTATGTTGGTATGTTCTATGGATGAGGCATTGATGTCACTTCAGATGAGGGCCTCTCCATTCATCACTGACGCTTTAACCTTACCTCTAATCAAGGAAGTTAGAGATTACACATGCTTTTAAATGAAACTACAGACCAGGGAAGGTATCACTATGGTTGCATTATTTAAACTCTGAAATATACAGTGAAGTCATAAAGGGCAGTAAGGCAAGCAATGCATGCCTCCCCTCCTGGCGGCAGCTTTCAGAGAGAATGACAATCTGATCACAGCATAAACATTTTAACCAAAAAAGATATATGTAGGCACATGCCTATCATTACAGCCTATTTACAGAGATATTTGATAGTTATCACCATAAGAGAGACAGTATAAGTAGCACAAGAATATTACTAAAAGAGTAATACTATTTGCATTGTGGACAAAAATCTTAATTTCAAAACCTCATATTAAGAAAAATATTCTTAGTAAAACCTGAGAGTTAGCTGTACAGGTCAAGTTACATTTTCTACTTACCTCTAAGGATTCCTTCAAGTCTACAGCAGAAACTGCATCGTCGTCTTCATCATCAGTCACTTGGTCTTGGGAACAGTAGTGTGTGCTGTAAGCAGAATGCTCTTCTATTGCTTCCAGCCAGTCCTAAGATAATCCAAGGATCTAAGTAAGTGAAATACACTTTTAACTCGAAACACATATTATGACAACAATCTGAAAAGCATAAAATTTACATGGAGAAAAAAAAATACGGCTTCAAAAAAACAAAGCAAAATACACCCAACAACGAAGTAATGATGCACGTCTCTTGTTTATGACGTAACTGGATAAAAAATTTTCCCTTTAAAAAATATCATCTGTAAGTTTGTGTATTCATTCATATTAATACTGAAACACATTACAAAAACAAAACAATGGGTGGAGAATTTTTCACTTAAGAATTATAGGTTCTCAACTCTGTTGAGTAAGTTATTGCATAATAATACATCCAGCAACAATTTACTAAGCTGTCATAAGCACAAGAAACTCAGATCACTTTAAGAGAGCCAAAAAAATTGCCCTGATGTTTTAACTTTTACTGTTTTTAAAAAATCAATGATTTACAAAAAGATGGAATGTTTGCCCTAAAAATACCTACCTACCTTCCACCTCATTTCTCACAGCGTTTCTCAGGATGGAATCTTACCCTTTTATGAAACGTTAGGACAGACATGGTTTGAATTGTTTAGTGTTCTCTGCAAGGCAAAAGTTAATCATTCTGGAAGACACATTTTTAGAAAAATTTTTATTTTATATATTTATTTTTGGCTGCACAGGCTTTTTCTCTAGCAGCTGAGAGCAGGGGCTACTCTCCAGTTGTGTGAGGGCTTCTCATTGTGGTGGCTTCTCTCGTTGCAGAGCACAGGCTCTAGGGCACACGGACTCAGTAGCTAAGGCTCCTGGGCTCTAGAGCACAGGCTCAGTAGGTGTTACATAGGATCTTCCTAGACCAGGGATCGAACCCATGTCTCCTGCACTGGTAAGCAAATTCTTATACGCTACACTACTTAGGAAAAAGTGAAAGTTGCTCAGTCATGTCTGACTCTTTGCAACCCCATGGACTATACAATCCATGGTATTCTCCAGGCCAGAATACTGGAGGGGTAGCTGTTCCCTTCTCTAGGAGATATTCCCAACCCAGGGATTGAACCCAGGCCTCCTCCCCACATTGGGTGGATTCTTTACCAGCTGAGCCACAAGGGAAGCCCAACAATACTGGAATGGGTAGTCCATCCCTTTTCCAGCAGATCTTCCCAGCCCAGGAATTGAACCGGGGTCTCCTGCACTGTGGCTCAGATGGTAAAGCATCTGCCTGCAATTCTGGAGACCTGAGTTCAATCCCTGGGTCAGGAAGTTCCCCTGGAGAAGGAAATGGCAACCCACTCCAGTATTCATGCCTGGAAAATCCCGTGGACCGAAGAGCCTGGTGGGCTACAGTCCATGGGTTTGCAAAGAGTCAGACACGACTGAGCAGCTTCTCTTCTCTTCTCTCCTGCACTGTAGGCAGATTCTTTACCAACTGAGCTACCAGGGAAGCCCACTACTTAGGGAAGCCCCTGGAAAACAGATCCTTTTAACCCTTTATATAATTTATAAAAAACAAAGTAAGTTTACAGTACTGCCTTGATCTAAAGGAATATGGAGTCTCCATTAAATAAGTACACAATGAATTTTTGTCACATCAATCCCAATTTTCTTGCTTGCTGCTATCATTCAAATTACCACAGAGAGAGGCTGAGTCTACAGCGTAATAAAGCAGAACACCTGGGCTGGAGCCAGGCTCTGCCGCTTGCCAGGTGCAGGATCGTAAGAGGGCACTTCAATCTTACCGTCTTCAGTTTCCTCACCTATAAATTCAGGGGCAGACTGAATAATCATTTAGGCTTTTTTCTAAAACAACTAAGGGCCCCTTACTTTCACAGAAGCAAACTCTTAAAATACCTGCAGGTACATGTTGATAAAGAATTAATTCATAAGCCAAATTTCAAAAGTTTTATATCATCATTCCCATTAAAAATAATAATCAACAAGAGGGTAGATGTTAATATTGAGCCTATTTGATATTCTTTATGTCCTTAAATGTTGTTTTACGAAAGACAAGCAAATCCATAAAATTACCTCTCTTGTCTGCTGAAGGCTGTTCTTGGGAACCCTGAAGCTATGAACAGTGTCATCGAAGCATTTAATAAAGAAGAGGCAGCTATCAGTGGATTTTACCTTGGATATAAAGAAGTCAGTAAGACAATACCATTCATGCCCATAAAACAGAACCCTTAAATGATCTACACATAAAATCAACACTATTAACATGACAATAATACCCAAGTAAACATTTATTTTTTTAAATTACTTTACAATATTGTATTGGTTTTGCCATACATCAATACGAATCTACCCAAGTAAACATTTATAATACTTAGAAAAAAGTGATAATGTTGGGAGTATCAAATGCATTGTAGCTTATCTACATCAAGAGTGGCTTTCATATGCTTCATTACTCAAAGTAAATACTAATAATATACACTAGGTATATAGTTTTTTCCCTCATCCTATTAAATATTTAACATAGCATGCACTTGGGCTACAAAGTCCTTTAGATACCAGAGCTCCAGTTTCTTCTTATTCATGCCACTCTCCTGAACCTTCTGTTTGATGTGAGTATAGAAAATGAACTGCGTGTAAAAGCATGAGTAGAAAAGGAAGAGCTGCAGTCTGAACAAGGGCTGGCCGACTCCATGGGAGAGCACGTCACCTTGCGACCAAGTTCAGCTTCCCAAGTGGCTCAGACGGTAAAGAATCCGCCTGCAATGCAGGAGACCTAGGTTCAATCCCTGGGTTGAGAAGATACTCTGGAGAAGGGAATGGCAACCCACTCCAGTATTCTGGCCTGTCGAGTCCCATGGACAGAGGAGCCTGGTGGGCTACAGTCCATAGGGTAGCAAAGAGTCGGACACAACTGAGCAATTAACGCTGCAAATCCCCAAAACTGTTCATTGAGGTAGCACAGTCCTGGGGGGACACAACAGCAGTGAGGGTGTACTTGGATAACAGTCTGTCTCTGGAAATTAAAAAAGCAAAGCTGGGCAGCCATAAATACTAAAGACAGTAGGGGAGTCCTCCAAAGGAAAGAGAGAGATGGGATTCCCCAACTCTGTTCACATCTCTTACTGATGCACAGAAAATAGATTCCAAGCAGTCGCTGAGATACCGCCTAGCTGAATGCAGACCAGAGCCACTGTATGAGAAACAAGAGTTTACAATCCAAACCTAGCCACGAAAATGACCGGAAACAATGGAAATAACCTTCAATGGAGAAAAATAATAGGATCCAGGATCTCTGGAACTTAACATTAGTGATACCATCCAAAAAAGTGGACCACAATCTCAAAAGAAATTCTATTAAAAGGTAAAAAAATGTCAGAATGGTCAACAGGGACCCAAACATATACGATCTGCAAGAGACAGAAAATAAATAATAGGTAGGTTGAAAGTAGATACAAAAAGAGATATTATATAAACAATAACCATAGGAAGGGCTGAAAGGTTATATTAATATCAAATAGAATAGATTTCAAAACAAAATACATTATTACAGGAGATAAAGATGGCCACCAGATAACGATAAAAGGGTCAATTAATCAGGAAGAAATCATAAATACACATGTGATCAATAACAGAAATAATGCTACAAATATATCTGGAGTTTAAATACCATTCTCTCAGCAATTGACACAATGAAAAAAAAGTCAGCAAGACACAAAAGATCTAAACAACACTACCAACCATCATGACTGAATGTTTATAGGACATGCCAACAAGAGCAAAATACATGTTATTCTCTAGTACATTCACCACAATAATCCATATGTAGAGTCATCAAGCAAGTCTCAATAAATTTGACAAGATGGAAATCATATATAAAATGTGCAATGACCAAAATGAAATTTTAAATCAAAAACAATCATGAAAACTCCAACTATTTGGAAATTTAACAACACACTCTTAAACATCCATTGGTTCAAACAAGAAATCACAACAGGAATTAGAATATATTTTGAGTTGTATGGTAATTTGAATAATCTAAGCTACAACCTTAAGAAACTATAAAATAGAGCAAATTAAGCCCAAAACATGGAGAAATTCTTTAAAACGAACAAAAAAAAATCAATGAAATAGCAAAAGCCTGAGAAAATTCTCAATGAAATCAAGAGAATGAAATCATAAGAAAAATTTCAATGAAATTAATCACTTCAAAAATAAAAGTGACAAAGTGCTAGGCAGACTGATCTTTGGAAAAAAGAGAAGACATAAATTACCAATATAAAGAGCAAAAGAGTGTAGAACATTACCTATCACAAAGACATTAAAAACACAAGGGAATATTATTACCCTAAGTTTTATAGCCAAAAGAAAATGGACAAATTCCTTGAAAGGCAAAAATTACAAACACCAACCCAAGAAATAGAAAATATGAATAGCCCTATAGCAACTGAACAACTCAAATTTGTAACGACAATCCTCTCACACACACACACACCTGGCCCATGTGACTGCACAGGCAAATTCTAGTGAGTATTTAAGGAAGCAGTAATGTAATCCTATACAAACTCTTCTAGAAAACTGAAAAAGAACATTTTCCAGTTCATTATGTGAGACCAGATAATACCACTGGAGAAATACAAACACCACAGCAGAAATATAAACCAATAACCATCATGAACAAAAAAGCAAAAATTATTAACAAAGTATTATGAAACACAAGCTGGAATCAAGATTGCTGGGAGAAATATCAATAACCTCAGATATGCAGATGACACCACCCTTATGGCAGAGAGTGAAGACGAACTAAAAAGCCTCTTGATGAAAGTGAAAGAGGAGAGTGAAAAATTTGGCTTAAAGATCAACATTCAGAAAATGAACATCATGGCATCCGGTCCCATCACTTCATGGCAAACAGATGGGGAAACAGTGGAAACAGTGTCAGACTTTATTTTTTTGGGCTCCAAAATCACTGCAGATGGTGATTGCAGCCATGAAATTAAAAGATGCTCACTCCTTGGAAGAAAAGTTATGAGCAACCTAGATAGTATATTCAAAAGCAGAGACATTACTTTGCTGACTAAGGTCCGTCTAGTGAAGGCTATGGTTTTTCCTGTGGTCATGTATGGATGTGAGAGTTGGACTGTGAAGAAGGCTAGGTGCCGAAGAATTGATGCTTTGAACTGTGGTGTTGGAGAAGACTCTTGAGAGTCCCTTGGACTGCAAGGAGATCCAACAAGTCCATTCTGAAGGAGATCAACCCTGGGATTTCTTTGGAAGGAATGATGCTAAAGCTGAAACTCCAGTACTTTGGCCACCTCATGAGAAGAGTTGACTCATTGGAAAAGACTTTGATGCTGGGAGGGACTGGGGGCAGGAGAAGAAGGGGACGACCCAGGATGAGATGGCTGGATGGCATCATGGACTCGATGGACAGGAGTCTGAGTGAACTCCGGGAGTTGGTGATGGACAGGGAGGCCTGGCATGCTGCGATTCATGGGGTTGCAAAGAGTCGGACACGACTGAGTGACTGAACTGAAATGAACTATGAACAATATATTAATATGGTAGTATATCACAACCTCATAAGATTTGTCCCAGAAGTGTAAGATTGATTTTAACACCCTAAATTGGAGAAGGAAATGGCAACCCACTCCAGTGTTCTTGCCTGGAGAATCCCAGGGACGGGGGAGCCTAGTAGGCTGCCGTCTGTGGGGTTGCACAGAGTCGGACACGACTGAAGCGACTCAGCAGCAGCAGCAGAAAGTCTATCAACACAATCATATTAACAAATGAGTAAAAGTATATGAGCATTTTGATAATATGGGAAAAGCCTTTAATAAAGTTCAACAGATTTTCATGATGAGGACTCTCAGTTAACTAGGAAAGGAAAAAGAACTTCTCAACCAGATTAAGGGCTTTACATGTTGAAGCCCTAATCCCCAGTGAAGCTACACTTGGAGATAGGGCTTTTGTAAGGTTTTAAAAGGGGTAATTAAGGTGAAATGAGATCATAAGGGTGGGACCCTAGGCCAGTATGACTGATGTCCTTACAAGGAGAGAAGGAGGAAGCAGGGATGCCTGCACACAGAGAAAAAGCCATGTGAGGATGCAGCAAGAAGGCCGCCACCTACAAGCCAAGGAGAAACAGATGCCTCAAGTCAGAGCTAAAATTATAAAACCCTTACAAGCAAACATGGGAAGAAAGTTTCATGGCCCTGGACTTAGAAGTGGTTTCCTGGATAGGATACCAACAGTCCAAGTGACAAAAGAAAAAAAACATAAATTAGACTACATAAAACATCTATGCAAAGAACATTATTAGCAGAGTGAAAAGACAACCTATGAAATTGGAGAAAATATTAAAATATTTAAATAAAAAATAAATATTAAAAAAATGTTCCTGATAAGGAGATAATATCTGGAACAGACAAAGAACTCCTACAACTCAATACCAACAAGGAAAAAGAAAAAACTTGATTAAAAAATGGGCAAGAGAATTAAACAGGCATTTCTCCAAAGACAATATACAAGTGGTCAATAAGTACATGAAAAGATGGTCAATATCACTAATAATCAAGGCAATGAAAATCAAACTATAGTTAGATGCCATTTCATACCTATTAGAATGGCAAAGAAACAAACAAAACCCTCTGAAATAAGTGTTGCAGGGAGGATGTGGAGAAAGTGGAGCACTGTTGATACGAATGTAAAATGGCGCAGGTGCTATGGAAAACAGTACGAAAATTCCTTAAATTAAAAACAGAATCACCATATGACCCACCAATTCCACACTGACGTTTACATCCAAAAGAAATGAAAGCAGGAACCTGAGGAGACATTTTCACACTCCTATTTATAGCAGCATTATTCACAACAGCCAAAAGGTGGAAACAATTCAAACATCCATTAACAGAGAACAGATAAAGACAATGTGGTCTATACCTAACAGTGGAATATTATTCAGCCTTAAGAAGAGAAATCCTGTCACATGCTATAACATGGATGACCCTTAAGGATATTATGCAAAGTGAAATAAACCTGACATTTACTGTATAATTCCACTCAGGTGAGATATCTAAAGTAGTCAAAGCATAGAAACAGCAAGTAGAATGGTGGTTGCCAGGGGGTGGGGGTATGGGAAATAGAGAGGTGCTCTTGCATGTGTATCAAGTTTCAGTTCTGCAAGAGGAGAAAGTTCTAGAGATCTGCTGGGCAACAAAGTGAATACAGTCAACACTGCTGCTGCTGCTGAGTCACTCAGTCGTGTCCCACTCTTTGGAACCCCATGGACTGTAGCTCGCCAGGCTCCTTTGTCCATGGGGATTCTCCAGGCAGTGGGTTGCTACTGGAGTGGGCTGCCATGCCCTCCTCCAAGGAATCTTCCCAATCCAGGGACTGAACCTAGGTATCCCACATTGCAGGCAGATTCTTTATCAGCTGAGCTACTAGAAGCCCAGAGTTAACACTACTGAACTTAAAAATGGCTAAGAAGGTAAGCTTTTACATTATGTGTATTTTACTATAATTTTTTTAAAAAGAAACTTATAGATGTAAACATCTATATTAGCAAAGAAAAAAGGTCTCAAATCAATGATCTAAGCATGTACCTTTAGAGTCTAGAATGTAAACAGAGCCTGCCTCATAGAGTTCACTCATTTAATGCCCATTACCTTCAATGGATCCATATGGGTTCCTAAAGGCAGGCTTTAAGCAGACGTTTATAGAAGAAGCAAAACTATAAACAAGGTGAAGTGTAACATAGAAGGATCTAAGCAATTCTAAAGAAATTAAAGATCAGGAAATTTTAAAAGGATCAGGGGAACAACTTCTGTGATTTTTTAAGGTAGACAAGAATGAGAAAGAACAACCAAAAAAAGAAAGAGAAAGAACCCAATTGAGGAAAAGCCTTTGAGTTCAGCAAATGAATCAAAAGCTGGAACAAATGAGAATGGCTGGGAAGCACCTACAAAAGAGAAGTTCAGATGGCTGAGACTAGACAGCACTTCCCTGGCCCTCTGGTCCGATGCAAGGGACAAAGAGGTGTGAGGACACTGAGGGACCAGGTGTGTAAGGAGGCTGGACTGCAGAAGCAGGGGACTGAGCCTGTGATGTCTCCAGGGTGGTGCTGCTGGTCCCCCAGGAGTGTTCACATAGAAAGGTGGGTGCTGGGGTTTTGTTGTTTTTGTTTTTAAATGGTGCTATCAGTTTACTTTTGGCTCTGCAGTACGTGAGATCTTAGTTACCCGACCAAGGATCGAACCAACACCCTGCGCAGTGAAGTACTGGAACTGCAGAGTCTTAGCCTCTGGACTGCCTGGGAAGGCCTGAGTCCTATGCTTTAAAAAAAGGGTGCACCGCTATGGCATGCTGACAACCCTAAAGAAACTGAAGCAGCAAGCTAACAAGTGTGTCCAGGCTCCAGTCTTAGACTAACCTTTACGGAGGAAAAACTCTTTTCTCCTGGCTGGTAAAAGTAAAACAGCCAGATGGGATTATGGAGAACCTAAACAGGCTTTAAATTTTACCACCAGAAAAATTTTCATTATCGAGATGTACCCACATTCAAAGACACACATACATGCACATATATAGATACCTATGTGCATACATGTGTTAATATGTACACATACATATATTACATACACATACAAAATGGTAAACGTTCTGTATAAATGTTTTCGGATCATGCTTCTCTTATCCCACAATACACATACTTTTAAAAAAAGTTGATTATAGTTTTTAAATGGAATTCCATAACTTTACTTGTTCTCAAGTAAAAACATATGCAGTCATCCCTCTGTATCTGTGGGCGACAGATATACGAGTAGAATACCAAAATCTACAGAAGGGCAAGGCCCTTATATAAAATGGCATAGTATCTGCACACAACTCTGGCTTGCTTTAAACCATCGCCAGATTATTTATAATACCCATTACAATGCAAACACTACGTAAATACCTGCTGGTGCATCCAAATTCAAGTTTTGCTTTTTGGAACTTTCTGGAATTAAGTCACAGATAGAGAGGGCCAAACTGCACACATGCTTTCCACCCCCAAGATTTTACAAAGCGGCTCATTCCAATGACTGAGCACAATCACTTGCAGGACTGAGTTCACAGTTTAAGCAAAAGATGCGTGTGTCATCCTACCGTGCATACTGCTTGAGTTAGGTGTTTGCATCCCTGGCGGTAAGCATTATGGACTGCATCGGGCCTTCAAAATAAATATAAATTATCAAGGCAAAAGGAAAAGAGATTAGTGAAAAGTTTTAATCATTCAAAATGTAGATGCTAACACTCAAGAAGTATTAAAGATCATAATACTTACTGTTTCCTATACCATGAGAGGACTCCATGTTCTAACACTACCCAGAATAACCTCCAGCCAAAAAACCTTGAGCTCTAAGGGGAAAATAACAAAGATTTTTCCAGGCTGATACATCTAGATTCAAATACTTGACTGATAAAAGGTAATTAAGTTATGATAGTTCTATCTGAACCTTTCATCTTGACAGTACCACTGCACACTCAAAAATGATCACACGTCACCTAGAAACTGAGTGCAGAAATGAAAACATACCCTACCGAGTGACAGGAGCGGAAGCAATGCCATATTGGTAGGATCAACAATGAACATGGTCTATCGTTCTGACAATACTGTGCTAGGATATTTACAGGGAAATGTATCAGCTGTGGGCTTCAAAGACAATTTCCTCAAAGTTCTGAAAGAGCTTCTAAAAAAAGAAAATTATCCTAAATTTTATACACTACAAACAGACAAGTACATAAATATATAGAAGGAGCGCTTTCAAATGCAGAAGAAACTACCTCCTCCAAAACAGTTAATTCTAGAAAATAACTAAAACGCAAAGAAATGTTTATAAACAGAAAGATTTTACATGTGTGTTCTGTGACAATTTAAATATTAAATTCCTCCTGAGTCTTCTACAGATCAATGTTCGTAACAAAAATGATACTGTAATCCTATCCTTAAGAAAACAAATCCCTCCACTCTGCTCTGTACAAACTTGGCCATCTAAAAGTGTCAGACCAACACAAGAGACAGTTAATTGCTACAATCACTGGATGCCTAAAGAAGTCCAGCAGTATAACAATGGTTTACATTATATGATCAAATAATTACTAAATCACATACTTCAGAAAATAATGAAAACAAATTTTAACAAGAGATCACCTAAGAAATCTTCTTTCCCGGTATTATAATTAAAAACTCATTCCAACCTACCTTCCAGAGAGGACCTTCATATCGTTTCAAAGCTTTGTGTACGATCTATTAAAAAAAAAACACGTTTTTGTTAAAAGCGCATCTATGTGTTTCAAGAACTCAAATTTTCTTTCTACATATACAAATGCAATCCATTACCACATACCTTATTACCAACAAGAACATGTTTCATTTCAGCACCCTGGGCAAGATCAAGAGGCTTCTGATCTGTGTAATACAAGAAAGCAAGCCATCAAGAGCTTAATTCTACTGTCAAACTGATGCTGCTATGACAGCACGTAATAATCTTTCCTATGCCATCAACTACGACCCAAATCACCTACCTGAAGTTGCCATCTCAATTCTTTACAGCCTCTTTTTCAGTAACTATTAAGCCAGCAAGTCAAACTAAATTCTCAACACTCTGGATAAGTTCTGTGATCATTTAGGCTTTCTTGCCAAAAGTCAATCTGTCAGTTTCCTATTGCTGTTGTAATAAATTACCCCTGCAATACAGGAGATGTAAGAGACATGGGTTCAATCCCTGGGTGGGAAAATCCCCTGGAGGAGAGCACAACAACCCACTCCAATATTCTTGCCTGGAGAATCCCATGGACAGAGGAGCCTCGCGGGCTACAGTCCGTAGGGTCGCACAGAGTCAGACAAGACTGAAGCGACTTAGCATGCACGTTGTGGGTTAAAACAATACAAATGACTCCCTTACACCTGGGGAGGTCATGAATCCACACTCAGTTTCACTGGGCCAATAACCAGGTTGCTGGGGGCCTGCCATCCTCTGGAGACTCTTGGGGAACATCTCTTTCTTTGCCTTTTCCAGAGGTCGCCTACATCCCTTGATTTGTGGTCCCTCCCTCCATCTTCAAAGTGCCTCATTCCAACCTCTGTTTACATTTTTTCTCTCTCAATATTCTGATCCTCCTGCCTCCTCCCCAAAAGGAAGGACCCTCGTGATTACACTGGGCCCACCTGGAGAATTCAGGATTCTCTCGCTATCTCCAGATACTCAACTAACCGCATCACTGGGGGAGCATTATTCAGCTCATCACAGCTGCTCTTAAGCTATCTCGCTGGAGAACAGGAGGCAGAGACAACTCACAGACTAAGTCTGTGATGGTCCACAACTGAGGACAGAAGGAAAAAGGGATCACAGAGAATGAAACCAGCAAGGTGTCACAGTAACTTTCTCAAGCTTACACACACAAGCACTCTGTGTTGTGACAAGTGACAAAAACAGAATTTGTGTGTAAATTATTTACTGAGTTCTGAAGTGAGCACTATGTAAAGGATACAAACTAAACAATCATCTCATACCCTCAAGAGTTTCCAATTCCTAGAGAAACAAAGGCGAAAGCGTTAGTCGCTCAGTGGAGTCCGACTCTTTGCGACCCCACGGACTGTAACTCACCAGGCTGTTCCGTCCACGGGGTTCTCCAGGCAAGAATACGGTAGTGGGTGGCTATTCCCGTCTCCAGAGGACCATCCCCAACCAGGGACTGAACCTGGGTCTCCTGCATTGCAGGCAGATCCTTTACCGTCTGAACCACAAGGGAAGCCCAGAGAAACAAAAGATATTTACAAATAAAAAAAGAAAAAACACCTAGGTCTTTGAAGAAATAACCTATCAGATTGGAACTCTATTTACACAGGAAGTGACACATTCTATCAAATACACTTTTTATAAATACCAATCACCTGGTATGGGTAGGACACTTTTTTGTAAAATTGTCTAATGAGTCTATTATGTGACAATATTTCAGGCACTGGGGATTCAGTAGTGAACAGGACAGAAAAAAAATTGGGGGGGCGGTGATACAGAAAAAGGGAAAGAGACAAATTAATAAAACGGGATACAGCAAATAATAACCCAAGCTATGACAAACCCAGACAACATACTAAAAAGCAGAGACATCACTTTGCTGACAAAGGTCTGTAAACTCAAAGCTATGGCTTTTACAGGTGTCAAGTATGGCTGTGAGAGTTGGACCATAAAGAAGGCTAAGGGCTGAAGAGCTGATGCTTTTGAACTCTGGTGCTGGAGAAGACTCTTGAGAGTCCCTTGGACAGCAAGGAGATCAAACCAATCAATCCTAAAGGAAATCCATCCTGAATATTCATTGGAAGGACTGATGCTAAAGCTCCAATACTTTGGCCACCTGATGCAAAGAGCCAATTCATTGGCAAGACTGATACTGGGAAAGACTGAGGGCAGGAGGAGGAGGCCACAGAGGATGAGAAAGCTGGATGGCATCACCGACTCAACGGACATGAGTTTGAGCAAGCTCCAGAAGATAGTGAAGGTTAGAGGAGCCTGGCGTGCTGCAGTTCATTGGGTCGCAAAGAGTCAGACACAACTCAGCAACTAAACCACCACCACCCACGCTGTGCCAACATTTTTAAGTGAATGTTCTGAAAAAGAATGACCGAGATGCCACTTCAGATTGGAGACTAGAAGATTGATGAGGAAAGTCTTTCTGAGGGAGGATGTTTAAACTGAAAGGGTCCAGCCTCATGAGAATCCAGGGGAGAAGCCCTGCAAGCAGAGGCAACAACTGATGCTAAGGCCCTGAGGAAGGAACAGTTAGGTGGGCAAGAGAGGCAGAGAGAGAGAGAAGTCACATCCTGTGAGGGCTTGCTGGTAGGTCAGACCTTTGTGAACCAGTACAAGGAGTCTGGGTTTTATCCTAAATATGATGGAAAGCCACAGAAAGGTTTTAGCTAAAAGAATAACATGATTTGACTTATGTTTCAAACTCTGTCAAAGTGTGTTAAAAGAACTTTTCAACAGTATCTGGGGAAATATGGACTTTGGCTATTGATGATTTTTGAGAAATTATAAAATTATTAACAGGATAGTGCCATTGTGGCTATTTAATAGCTCTATTGAGAGAATTCACACACCATATAATTTACTCATCTAGAGTGTACAGTTCAATGGTTTTTAGTATATTCAGAGTTGTGCAACTATCGTGACAATTTTTAAAGAAGACCATATCTTGTAAAAAAAGAATTTAAGTATTTATAGACAAAATAATATGACATCTGGTGAGTGGATTATTGATAATGCCTGAGAGAGGATACTTTCTACATCAATTATACTCTTTTTAAGCTCTGATAATTTCTGTAATTAGAAAAAAAAAAAGATCTCTACAGTGCCTGTGTGGGGAAAGCTTGTAAATGTGCACAAGAGAAAAGCAAGGATACAAGTTACAAAGCAAAGGTCCAGGTGAAAGATACTAGTTACATACAAGCAGCTCATACAGCTCAAAATTTAAAAAAAAATTTTTTTTTAATGGGTGGAAGATCTAAATAGACATTTCTCACAGGCCAAGAGGCACATGAAAAGATGCTCAAAATCAGAGAAACGAAAATGAAAACTATAATAAGATATCATCTCACACTGGTCAGAATGGCCATCATCATCAAAAATCTACAAACAATAAATGCTGGAGAGGGTGTAGAGAAAAAGGAACCATCCTACACTGCTGGTGAGACTATATGTTTGTGCAGTCACTACGGAGAACAATATGGAGGTTCCTTAAAAAACTAAAAACAGACCTACCATATGATCCAGCAATCCCACTCCTGGGCATGTATCTGGATAAAACCCGTAACTCAAAAAGATACATGCACCCCAGTGTCCACTGTAGCCCTAGTTACAACAGCCAGGACATGGAAGCAACCTAAATGTCCATCCACAGAGGAATGGATAAAGATGTGGTACATATATACAATGGAATACTACTCAGCCACAAATAAAGAATGAAATAACGCCACTTGCAGCGACATGCATGGTCCTAGAGATTGTCATACTGAGTGAAGTAAGTCAAAGACAGACAAATCATATGACATCACTTATATGTGGAATTTTTTAAAAAATGGTACCAACAAACTTATAAAACAGAAATAGAGTCACAGGTATAGAAAACAAATTTATGGTCATCAGGGGGGGTAAACTGGGAGACTGGGATTGACATACTCACATTGCTAGAGATAGATAACTAATAATCTACTGTAGAGCATACGGAACTCTACTCAATACTCTGTAATGACCTATATGCAAAAAGAATCTAAAAATGAGTGGATATATGGGTATGCATACCTGATTCACTTTGCTGTACAGCAGAAACTAAAACATTACAGATCAACCATACTACAATAAAAATTGATTTTAAAAAAGAGATACTGGTGGCTTGAACTAGAGTTAGTACCAAAATGAGGACATCAGTAGGTATGGAGAAAAGTACATGGGTTTGAGATTTATTTTTGAGGTAGATTTATCAGACTGCTGATGGATAAAACTTAGACTGGCCACAGATTACTTTCTTGGTAGGGAAAAAACTTTTTAAAATGTTAACTGAGCAACTGATAATCACTTTAGGTTTTCTAGCCAGCACATACGAGGATGTCTTCTGAAAAGCTCTGGCAACTTGTTATTTTTATTCTATCTACAGCACACTTTTGAGAAACTATTCCTTTAGGTAGATTTCTTTCACAGAATTCTGTCCTAACACCAAAAACAAATTCTGAACTCCTGCCAACCAGCTGAAATCCCATACAGAGCCCTCATTTCCGGATTCAATGTCCACAGTACCTAGCACATCATGAGAATTTAATAAAAATGTTTTTGAACAGAATGAAATAGCCTCCTTTCCTGGTTAGGCACCATAACCAGCTATTTCAGAATCGTACCACCTCTTATCAACCACAAAAAAAAAAAAAACAGGAATGATCCTGTTTTTAACTTTTTGCATGATACAGACTTGGCCCTTAATGGGAAAACCAAATACAAATGCCGACACGCCTCAAATTAATTTACAAAGAATGCAATCTCAAGTAGGGGCCAGCAGCATTTTTACTAAGAACCTAAGAAAATTAAAGCCATTTGGAAAAATAGTTAACAACTGTCAAGGAAGTAAGTGAAGTCGCTCAGTCGTGTCCAACTCTTTGCAACCCCGTGGACGGTAGCCTACCAGGCTCCTCCCTCCATGGGATTCTCCAGGCAAGAATACTGGAGTGGGTTGCCATTTCCTTCTCCAGGGGGTCTTCCCGACCCAGGGATCGAACCCAGGTCTCCCGCATTGGAGGCAAACGCTTTAACCTCTGAGCCACCAGGGAAGTATAGTACGGGGAAAGATTACCAGTGAATAAAATCTTAGAAAAACAAACATTAAATGTGCAACACTGTTGAAGGAAGGTGACAGGTGAGGCAACGAGTGAGTGCAGAAAACACACAGTCAGCTCTTCAAGTGGATGAGATAGGGCTAACAGAACAATGGAAGAGGAATGGATGGATGCTTTGATGAAGGGTGCAGAGGTAAGTGATTAGCAAGCTGAGGGTCTCACATCCTAAGTACACGCTCACATCACCTTTTCTGCTCAAAACCCTCCACACTGGCCAGCAGGGCTGAGCCTCTGGCTATTGTCTGGAGTTACCACTCTCCCTGATGAGCACCTTCTAGGCACCCAAGCAGTTCTCTTCCTCAAACATGCCAAGTGCCCGCCTACCCTGAGCTTTCACACTGGCCTCTCCTTTGCTTTCACTGCTCTTCTGCTTGAATCCCTCACCAGGGCTCCCTCCCATCCTCGGTCTGGCTCTCTGCTCAAGGTCACTTAAGAGCAACCTTCCCTTCCCTCCCTCCTTCCCAAAACATCAGCCCCACTGACTCATCCTCTGTTCCCTTTGGCCTGTTTTATTTTTCTGCACATCACTGCCCGACATTGAACGTATTTTTTGCTTTGTCTGTCTCCTCCCACCAGAACACAAGCTCCAAGAGCATGACAGATTTTGTTCACTTTTGGGTCGCCAGTAAGTACCACAGCAGAAGCTCGGCATGTGTTTAATAGACGTGCCACAGACACACTAGGGGAGAACAGAATCGGATATGCCCCAACTGCTGCCTAAGCTTAGTGGTTTTAGAAGAAATCAAAGAGGAGGACCAACAAGTTTGACTTAAAACATCTTTGTTTTAAGAGACTTGGAAAATTTAGTCATAAAAAATATAGAAATTATCATTGTTCTTATCACTGAAGGTTTGGAGGCATGGAGCACATTATACCCACACAAAACACTATGCAGAAGGTGAGCTATGAAGATCATGCTTCCAAGAACAACATGGAAAACTGCTGACGCTTAGTATCAGTTCAGTCGCTCAGTCGTGTCCGACTCTTTGCGACCCCATGAATCGCAGCATGCCAGCTCTCCCTGTCCATCACCAACTCCCGGAGTTCACTCAGACTCACGGCCATCGAGTCAGTGATGCCATCCAGCCATCTCATCCTCTGCGTCCCCTTCTCCTCCTGCCCCCAATCCCTCCCAGCATCAGACTCTTTTCCAATGAGTCAACTCTTAGGATTTTAATATGTCAACTCTATTTACAAGCCATAAACTAGAAAGAACGGTAGATACTCTCTTAGGTGTTTGTCAGCCCGTACTTATCACCATCCTCTGGGCACCCTCTGCCCTTTCTACACCCCCCAGGGGAAGACCCCAGCCACCATGTTTGTACCTCCAGCCCAACTCCTATTGACTGTACCAATGGTGGGCACCTAACACAAGTTGGCGCCATCATACTGCCCCCCGCTTAGACTTAAAACTGAGGTTAACGGACAATGATCCACTGAATGTAGCTACCAGGCAGTCCTCTTCCCTCATGTACGCTGGAAAACAAACGAGCTCATCTGCTAAGAGACAGAAATGAGGGACCACACAGTGCAGAGACACACACACAATGAGTGGCAGCCCCCAGGGGCCTAACAGCATCCTGTTTCCTGATTCCATCCCCTCTGATGGTGAACAGCATTTCCTGTTTTGAAATACAGAGAGATACCTCTGTATTCTTATACTAATAATATATGATCCTTCTTTTGCTTACACTCTCAAGTTGGTATCTATTATTTTAAATTTTAAAAATCTATTCTACCATAGAACAGCAACTAAAACCTAAATCTTTGGATGTTTGGGTAGAGGTGATTATACTTTTTCAGTGTCTTCATTTTTCCTCATTTTGGCCACAAAAAAGCAGCATGCTTTGAAACTTTAAAAAATGCTCAAAAATAGGTATGAGAATAAATCCGAATGGTATATAATATGCCAAAATACCAGAGGCTATATTGGAGTAATTTATGTTCTCTATTTTTAAAACTTCCTAAAATGCAGACACTATTACTCTTATGGTAGTAGAATAAGAAAAACTCTTATTTTTTAAAAAATAAAAAAATTTTTGTAAAAATAAGAAATTTTTTTAATAAAAAAATTTTTTTTAACATTTTTTTTTCTTACTCTTATAGTAAGAAAAAAATACTTCCTCAGAAAGCACCATCTTAACTTTTACCAGGAACACATTAACATCTTTTAACAGGCATGCTGAACTTTCCAAATATCTGTATCCACCTTCCATTACTTTTAGAAGTTTACCCTTCAATCATTCTGTAAACTGCTACTAACTTTCAAAGGTAATCATGACGATTCTTCCCCACTTCCAGCTTTATTGTTTTGTTTTCATTTTTTTGATGACACAAATTGGTAGTATCATCATTCTCAAGTGTGTATTTCCACTTTTATTATATAGGAATGTACCCATAAGGTGCTTTTTAAAAAAATTTTTTCTTTTTATTTTGTCTTTTTATTTGGTTGCACTGGGTCTTAGTTGCAGCATGTGGACTCTTAGCTGAGGCATGCAGGATCTAATTCCCCATTCAGGGATCGAACCTGGGCCCCCTACATTGCGACCACAGAGAGTCTTAGCCACTAGACCACCAGGGAAGTCCCCCATGAAGTGCTTTTACGTGTTCAGTATGGTGTTAATATTGAAATAATGGCTTATTATACTACAACTTCCTTTCTTTGCTCATTGTTTTATCTATCCACATTGATATAAGTAGCCCCTGTTCTCTCAATTTTAGTATTACTGCAAGTATTAAAGCAAACCTCAGCTGATTTGAGCTGTTAGGCTTATGTCTACCTTTTCAATAGTTTAGATAGAGCTGAAATAAACATCATGGTACATACTCCCTGTATTTATGTGAATGCACTTTTTTCATGGAAATGAATTTTAAGTTCTATATATCTCTAAATGGATCTTTTAGTAATGTGATTTTTGCCATCTGTGTATCTTTGGTGAAATGGCTGAAACTTTTCAGCCTTTATCCTAGATAGAGGTTCATTGTTGTATATGTTTTGCCAATATTTCCCCCCATAACTTGCATTTTCATAACAGTGCCTATTGAAGAGGAAATGTTCTAATTTTGACAAAGTCCAATTTTTCAATATTTTATCACTCATATTTTTTGTGTCATATTTAAGAAATCTTTGCAAAACCCAAGATAACTAAGATTTTCTCCTGCATTTTGTTCTACAGTTTTATGGTTTTAATCTTACATTCATTTCTTCGATCCATCTAGATCTAACTTTTACACATGATCCCCAAATTTGTATCTCTACCCAGACCCCTCCCACCTAAACTCAAAGTTCCCCAACTCTATCATGTGCATTACACGACAGTATTTCAAAATTGTAATGTCTTAAAAACCAAGCCCCTAATTCTTAGCATCTGCTCACCTGCCCCTCCTACAGTCTTCCCCTTCTCAGGAACTGTAAATTCCAGTCCTCCAGGTCCACAAAAGGGGATGTGGAGCAGCCCTACTGGTGGACGTCCCTCCACTGAATACCCACGACACACTCTGCAGCTTCTCTTAAGGTTACCCAACTCGGTCATCAACACTGTCCTGGGTGTATAAGTCTATTCTCCTTATTTGAGAACTCCACATTTACAAACTTGCCTATTGTTAAAGTTTACTTTAATCACCAATCAATACTCATGGCAATTTTCTGGTCATTCATGGACACAACCAGATTAATAAAAAATTGGGAGTCTTCTTCCCACCTCTCCATGTTTCTACCCATCATGAACCCTGTACATTTGCCATTTTACTGCCTTTTTCCATACACAAACTAGGTGCCTTCAAGGCTGATTATTTATAAACTTTTTTTAAGAGAAAAAAATTTTGAGTCTTCTGATGCATTAGTTCCCTGAAGTGGAAAGGCTGATGCTCTGCCCTTTTGTCTCAGCTCTCAGACTGTAAACAAGTGTCCTCGTCAGTCTACCTAGGGCCGCACTTTTCACCTTTCTTGCTTCTTTCTGGTGATTTCACTGTTGAAACTGGCCCCCAAGCACGGTTATGAAGTGCTGTCTTGTGCTCATAAGCTCAAGAAGCCTCTGATATGCCTTCCAGATAGAATACATGTTACAGGATCTTAGTTCAGGCTTGAGATACGATGTTCCTGGTAGTGAGCTCAGTGTTAATCATCAATAATATACATTAAGGTATTTTTACACAGAGGCTCACATAAAACAAGGTTATGTGTGATCTGTGGATGGGATGCTCTGACCAAAGGCTCATAGGAGCCTCACTCTGTACTTCCCTTATGAGCAATGGTTCAGTATCCACTAATTCAGAGGTCCCAGCAACATTGTATTAATAGAACAAAACTCCCACAAATAACAAGAACCTATATTTTTGGGCTCCAAAATTACTGCAGATGGTGATTGCAGCCATGAAATTAAAAGACGCTTACTCCTGGGAAGGAAAGTTATGACCAACCTAGATAGCATATTAAAACGCAGAGACATTAGTTTGCCAAGGTCCGTCTAGTCAAGGCTATGGTTTTTCCAGTAGTCATGTATGGATGTGAGAGTTGGACTGTGAAGAAAGCTGAGCACCGAAAATTGATGCTTTTGAACTGTGGTGTTGGAGAAGACTCTTGAGAGTCCCTTGGACTCCAAGGAGATCCAACCAGTCCATCCTAAAGGAGATCAGTCCTGGGTGTTCATTGGAAGGACTGATGTTGAGGCTGCAACTTCAATACTCTGGCCACCTCATGCGAAGAGTTGACTCACTGGAAAAGACCCTGATGCTGGGAAGGATTGGGGGCAGGAGGAGAAGGGGACCACAGAGGATGAGATTGCTGGATGGCATCACTGACTAAATGGACACGAGTTTGTATAGCCTCTGGGAGTTGGTGATGGACAGGGAGGCCTGGCGTGCTGCGATTCATGGGGTCGCAAAGAGTCGGACACGACTGAGTGACTAAACTGAACTGTACATTTCCTCCCCTTGAGGGCAGGAATCCGATTTTAAGCCATCTTTAGTGCCTCAGGTGAAATAGGCATTATTTTAGGTCTTAACTGGGAAGTAAATCAATAAATTTTTTCTTTTGTATAAATGCCTTGACTTCAAAATTCAACAGTTTAACACAGGCTGGATGCTAAAACGAAACGCTTTTTAATAACTTCAAAATGACCACCAATGGCTATCACCAACATGCTTACCATTCTTGTTCTTCAGATTAGGGTCTGCTCCACTTTTTAGAAGCTTTAAGGCACACTGTTTATGCGCCCGGTAAGCGGCACAATGCAAGGGTGTGTTGCCTAACTGATCCGAACAGTTAACATCAGGAGGATTCGGCCGGTTGAGCTAACAATTGAAGAAATGCAATGTGAATTATATGCCGAAGACAGACTTTCTCCCATAAAACCACATAACGGCTAACTCAGGTGGACCCTCCCGCTCCTGAGCCTGGGCAGCTGGGCTCCCTAGCATCTTGACCGTCAGTGGCTTCCTGCTCGGAAAAGCAGTGAACCCACATCACCCTGCATGCTCCCCTCAAGCTGCCATGGGGTCTCAGGTCCCACACTTCCCTGACGACAGACACCACACACCAAGCTGGGGCACTGGGATTCCATGAAGATCCACTCGCTCCTACCAGTCTTGCAATTCACACTTGTGACAACAGAATTACAAACTGGTCTACCAGGGACAGCCATTCAGCAGAGTTAAAACCATAAATGTTAGATGTGTACATGTTAAAGGGCTACTGAATTTGCTGTTCCTGGTTGACTCCTTTAAAAACAATTCTTAACAGTCTCCATTTCAGAACGTTTAAAAAACGTTTTAGGCCCCATACTTGGAAACCAGAGAAGCCTTTTCAAACAAGCTGAAATAACTTTAAGGCAAACAGCCGTGCTTCAGTCGTGAATTTAGAACACATTCAGAGTTTTGTGTTTAATGAGACTATTTTCAGGAAATGGAAACTGGAAAGTAGGTCTCCTAAGGACAAAAAAATAAAATGGGTAAAGTTTTCAACCTGTTCTAACATGATATAAATATTTCAAAACTAATGTCCCTTGTCTGTAGGTTAATTTCTGGAAGTACAGCATACCTTTCAGAAGTACTCACTCATCAAAATTAGAGAAAGATATTCCTTTATAAGATTCTACACATTACACGTCAATTTTAAATTGGCTTAATCATTAAAAGAAAACTATCCTTACATTAAATGTTTACCTTGAAAAACCAGATTCTTAACGATTAGGTTTTCAGTAGAAAGTGTGGAAGTAAATCAGAGAAAAATACCATCATGTAAAATGAATCCTGCTTAAAGTATCACCAGACTGTGTTTTTAGATATTTAAAGACTTCTGTTCTATTACTCTGATCTCAAGTATTTTGGTCCCACAGTTTGACTATGTTATGAACTCAACATTAGATTGAAATTTTCCTGCAGCATAAAGAAATAACACATTTTTTTTTTTTTACCAGAGCTGTAAGTTCTGCTGTTCTGCCTTCTCTTGCTGCTGCTAAAAGTAATTCTTCAAGCTTTCTTTGTTGAGTCCTTTCTACAGCTGCAAAAGGAAAGGTACATGTTACTCTACTTCTAGGCTGGATCCTATTAGCAACTTTATCACAGAGATGTATAAAGAATAAAGGGATAGTGGTGAGAAAAGTCACAATGTTTTGAATTGTAATTCAAATGCTGTGAGACTTCATTATTATTCTCACTGCCTTAGACTTCAGATTACAGAGCTGAACTTCCCTCACGTTCAGATGCATTTATGTTTTCAATTCAGAGGTCTTTAAGTATGTTACTCACTCTAATACCCATCACAGATAATTATTTTTTTATGCTGAAATACTATTATTTATGTGCCTTGGAAAGACAGATTAAGTGGGGAGAGGAGCTCATATCTTCCAGATCTTTAGAATGTGAAAAGTAATAATAAGAAACAGCGTTAATAAGAAGACATTATTGTTGTTGTTCAGTTGCTAAGTCGTGTCCAACTCTTTGCAACCCCATGGACTGCACCAAGCCAGGCTTCCCTGTTCTTCACTGTCTCCTGGAGTTTGCTCATACTCATGGTCCACTAAGACATACAAACCATATATTTAGGTTTATATATAAAGTCTATGTTTTTATAAGAATATTTTATGTCCTTAATAAATACTATAGCATTTACTACATGCCAAATACCTTTCAAAACACTTAAATATTAACTCACTAAATCTGTGTAGCTACTCTTTGAAGCATTACTATTTTGCCAATTTTATAGGTGAAGAAACTGAGGCAGAAACTTAACCTAAGGAACTTAACCTAAGTCACAGTCAGGAGATGGAGGAGCTGGGACTTGAACTTGGGCAGGTGGGTGTCAGAGTACCTGCTCTTACTGTTACTCTGTGCTGTTCATACTTGCAGGGAATGAGAGCAATCTGGTTTAAGAGAGTGGAATATGTAATAAGGTCTCATTTCTACTATATCTGAGTTCTGTTTTGGCTTCCAGAAAATAAGCAATTTCATAGAAAGGTTAGCAATAATCTCCCTTAAAATGTTTGTATAATGTCCTCTGCAAAGGCTACAGGGAAGGAATATAGAAGCTTCCCAGGTCTTCCTGAGAAATAATGAACATTTATTAATAGTTAGTAATTACTATGCACTAACTTGTTCAAGACACGATGCATGCCCCTGCATTTCAACTACAGGAAACACAAAGCTTGAAGACCGGCATAGCTGGAAGCAGTTTAGCTTTGCCTAAAGAACTAACCTTGCTATACACCAGCATCTGCTATTCTCACATTTTCATTTCCACACCCAGATCCCCTCCCTGTCTGTCTTGGAAGAAGGCTGCCAAGCCTCCACACAGGCTCCCAGTACTGCCTTCTTTCGCTGGAACTGATGCTCTTCAGCCTTTCTTCTCCCTGGCTCTACAGCCCCCGGTCTGTGAGCTTTTGAGAACAGTCCCCGGCCTTCCCTACACACCTCTGCTACTGCAGGTATTTCCCAGAGCTGCGCTTTATCCCCACAGCCATGCCTGAAGTCAGGTACCTGTTCTTACTCTTCTGCGTACCCTAGGCACTTATGACAGTATCCGACACAGTGCATGTTTAGCCAATAAATAGTCTCTGAATTCTCAATGCTTAATAATGATCATTCCAGACTTTAAGGAAGGGTCATTATGTTTCCCTACAATTTCTCTCTAGACTGTCTAGGCTCATCAATGACGGAAAACAGGATCTAGAGGGGAAAACTCTGCTTATGTTCCTGTCCTATATTCATTCTGGACACTGAAAAAAAAGACTGTTGGTCTAGCCAACAAAAACAAGTACTCCAGTTTAAGGGACTTAAAAGTTTCTAGAGTGCCAGTAATATTCTATTCCTTGATGTGGGTGCTGTTTACATGGATATGTTCCCTTGTGAAAACAGCAAGCCATACATTATTAATGTGTACGTTTATCTATATATATCTCAAAAATGTTTTTAAAGCCAATACTCTACCCTGCAAATAATTTGTCCTTTAAAATTTAAATGTTATATGACTGTAAACTAGCTCTTTTCAATCAGAATTCAGAGTTAGGGAAGACCACAAAGATCATGAAGCCTAACTCCATCCTGACAAGACACTCACATACATGCCCAGCGTAGGTTAAACAGCAGTACATCTGAAATGCAGGTGAGAAACTAGCAAATATACTTCATTAACAACAGAAAATCACCATTTTGCAATTTCTATAGTAATGAGTGATTCCAGCAAGAATTATCAATGAACACTAAAATCATTGATTTGAAGTTTGTCGGTAATCAGGATATTTACCATGGTCTCAATTTTTCTCCCCAAGGATTATTTACTAATTACAAAAGTGGGACTATGTACTAAGAACCTTTACAGTGAACTACTAGTGATCAGAGATAATTTCACCAATAGTAGAACAAAATGACATCAAGTACCTAAAACAATGCATTGGTATAAAGCATACAACCTCATCCTATGCCAACTACAACGTACACCAAGAACGGATAGCCTGAATCTAATTTTTATGAGAAGAGAAAAGCCCAAATTGAGGGGTACTCTATAACAGTAATATTATGATATTGATGTTAAATCTCATGAAGTTGATCATTATATAAGGAAATATCCTTGTTCTTAAGACATACAAACTGAAGTATTTAGGGCTAAAGTATCATGTCTGTAAATTACTCCCTTATAGTGTAGGAAAACAATTAGAAGTACATAAGTAACATTAAATAATGTAAACCAGATGTAGCAAAATGTTAATAACTGGTGACTAAGTGCAGATGTACAAGTGTTTGTTGTATTATTATTCAAACCTTCCTATAGGTTAGATATTTCTCAAAATAAAAAAAGTCAAATGATATGAAGAAGGTACTGGAGTCCTCTCTAGTGCCTGAGTAGTAGTAATCTGTCCTCTCCCAGGATTGGAAGTGTCTGGGAAGCTCACTACATCTTTTAAGGCAACCCAGGACACTATTACAATAGACTGCACCCAAAGATAAACTCCCTGGTACTCCATTAACTAGACTATCAGCTGGCCCTGGTCAGCCCCAAATAAGAATATCCATCTTCCAATGTAACAGCCCTTGAAGTACTTGAGTATGATTGTTGTATCTACTAAAGCCTGTCCTTCTGGGGCGAAACATTCCTTATCTCTACATGCAAACCTATGATAGGGTTTCTGGTCTCCCTGTATGTGGTCTTGGTAGGTTGTGGATGCACTCCCTGTAGTCTGACCCATTTATTATGTTAGCCACAAATGATATCATACCTGGCTAAGGGAATCAGAGCAAAATCTCTCAATTTCTACTTCCACTTCCCCAGCCAGGATCATACTGTAGCTGATAAATCATAGAGCCCATCAAGTCAACCAAACTCTTGCCCTTAACACAGCTGGGTTGTAAGGGTGTGAAGTTGGGTGCTTAGACCATGTCTTTACAACTAGCCCCATTAAATGTCAACTTGTCACGCAAACCCAGTATCCCAGTCCATCAGTTGTGGGTTCTCATCTTATTGCAAACAAAATGACAGAACAGTCATTACAAACACTTATTACAAACAGACAGTACCTCATCCTCCCAATCAGATCACGGTTGATTAAATGGCAGGGATCACATCTAGCATGTTCAATCTCCCCCAAAATCACATAATACTGAGCCTTATAGAAGATGTTATGTGTTGATTTCTTCATTAAAAATGAAAGCGTTCATTTTAAATGCAAGAGCAAATAGAAATACTGACCTAAAAGGTGTCTGACAAGAAGACATTATCTTATAACTAGAGAAACAAGGGAGATTTTAGGTTTTAAGGCCAACTGGAAAGTAATAAAAAGCAAGACTGTGCCTCGTACATAGATAAAAATACTACTAATAAATAAGTCAATGCCCTTCAAATGAAACATTTTCGTGCCCTCCTCTAAACTGCAAAGGAAACAACAAAGGATGTGTGTGAAACTGCAACTTAAAATTCAATACCTTTATTCATAAGGGAGCAAATAGGAAATCTTCCCTTCTCTCCTACAGAACTACTACCCAAAAATAATTACAGCCAAAGCCCTGGCTATTTGGGTAACAATCCTAACAAACGAAGCCTCCTGATGTAAGCATTGAAATATTTTTGCCTTAAACTCTTTTTAGAGAAATCCCTCCTATGTCTTCTTAAATGTAATTGAATCTTTGAAGTTCATCCAGCAATGAAGCTGATCCATGAAGAAGTTACTGTGGCCGTTGTGTTACAGTGATGCCCTCAGGGTAACAGAGTGGCCAGAGCTCTCTTTGCCACAATCACATGACTCCCAGGAACCACACACTTCTAGTTTCCCTGTTCTGTGCTCCTATATTCCTTCATTATCACACTTTTGCTGCCTTTCAGCTGTAGTCTCTCATGTCGCTAATTTTTACTTTTAATTATACTGGAGACTGAATTTTTAAAACCTGCCATAATGTTATATAAAGTAAGAATTCAAAAGCTCTGAGGAAGCTCTCATACAGTTTTACATCCAATCGATGACTCTCAAATTACACTATCTTTGGAGCACAGGCTCAGTGTCATCTATTTTGGCATCTCAGAAGCCATTTTCTACTTATATCCTGGGCCATGGCTATAATGAAGATAAATGCTGTCTAGAGTAAGATCTGTAATATTTACCTTCGAGCATGTTTCTGATTTCTTTGTCATGAGTGACCTCCTTTGCTGTCTGTCCATTCCCATTAACAACAGTAGTATCAGCGTTGTGCTCCAAAAGAAGCATTACCAACTCCTAAAACAGCAGAGAAATTATTTTTAGCTATTATTAAACTAAAACTTTATTGTACTATAGCCCTTATTCAAATTTCTAATTCTACTGAATGTTTACAATAGAAACAATGACTATGTAGGAATCTTTAAAGTCCTTTAGCTCTGTTTAAATTAAATGACTACTACGTAAGCATCATAAATGGAATACTCTACAGCTCAACTAATTGTGATAACTGATGACTGCCTACACAGTTGCCAATCTCCAATTAACACAGAGCACTTCTGTAACTGATTTTTAAAGTAAATTATCTGGTTGTTTTACCAAATTGATTCATGCGGTCACACTAAATATGAGTTAACAAACCTATTACTTAAAGTAGTAATTTAAATTAGATAATTAGAGCAGACAATACATTCATTTAATATTATTCTAAGCCCTGTTGAAAAAGAATAAATTCTTCAGCAGACTTAGATCTTTTAAAAATTAATTTTAATGTTTATAAGAAACAAGACATAATTTTCTGAAGTGATACAGACTAGTGGGATACAACACTAACAAAGGGATGGGTTATAATGAAGCACATGACTTCCGGAAGTCAATTTTCAACAGCGGAGTATCAGCCACATCCTTCATATTTACTCTGAGTGGCTAACAGCTCTCTCGGGAATTTGAAACTCATCAGCCCAGTATCATTGGTTCAGTTATATAACTTAAGACAGTACAGGTGGATGAGCATGCAAGAGATTTACAGGAAACTATTAGAGATTAGCTGTTTAATTTCACCAGGGTGTGTAGCACTCAGGCAGGGGATGTGGTAACACTTGCTCTTTAGTTCTACAGAAAGACAGGATGAAACACAGCGCTACCCTAACCTCTAGGTTGGCAGTACACTGAAACCCGTAGGAATTGATATTCTGTGTCATTACACGTTATGTTTTCCTATGAGTTTCATTTTTCCACTGGGCCATACAATTTTTACCATTCTTTAAAAAGAATCTTTTGTAGTTTAAAAAAAAAAACAAACCTTAAATATACACCCAAACACAGACAGGAAGAAAACAAAATACTCATTGTCCTGATCACTCCATGACCACCATAAATATTTTGGCAGGTTTCTTTCTAATCATTTTTCCCATGTGTAAGTTTAAGATTTTTTTAAAAATATATAATTTTATTTGTATGACACAATTAAGTCATACTCCACCTGCCTAATATATCATTTTCTAGGCTATTATAGTGTTCATGAACATACTTTTCACTAAATACTCTATAAAATGTATTACCACATTTTACATATAGAAAAATTGCTAAGAAGTGTAATATTTTAGTAAATTCTTATAAAATATCTTTGCATTTCCTATCTTTTTAAAGGAAAGATTTTGGGAGAAGTGTTTTCATGCTTCATGCAGAGAGTTCGTATTAGTAAAGAAAGTAGAACACAGAATGATAGAAAAATATTTATAAATCATATCTGAAAAGGAAACCACATGCAGGACATATAAAGAACTTTTTACAATTCAACAATTAAAAGATAATCCAATTAAAAATGGGCAAAGATAAAATGAACAATCAGAAAAGGAAATTAAGAAAAACGATTCCATTTACAATGGCATGGAAAAGAATAAAATGCTTTGACGTAAACTTAAGCATGGAGATGAAAGATTTGTACACTAAAACTACAAAATACAGCTGAAAGAACTTAAAGACATAACTAAGTGAGAAGACATCTAGGAGTCACGAATGGGAAGACAATATTGTTGAGATGTGAACACTACCCAAAGCAATCCACAGATTCAACGCAATCCCTATCAAATCCCAATGATGTTTTTTTTTGTCCAGAAACAGAAAATCCCACCCTAAAATTCACATGGAATCTCAAGAGACTCCAAATCACCAAAACAATACTGAAAAAGAACAAAGTCACACTTCCAGATTTCAAAATTTACCTCCAAGCTGATCAAAGTAATCAAGACAGTGCTATAATGACATAAAGACAGACATGTAGACCAATGGAAGAGCACAGAGTCCAGAAATAAACTCTCACATATGTGTTCAAATGATTTTCGATAAGGGTGCCAAAACAATTCAAAGAGAAAAGGACAGTCTCTTCAACAAATGGTGCTGGGAAAAACTGGATAGTCACATGTGAAAAAATAAAACTGCACCTGCATACTTTACACCACATACAAAAATTAACAGAAAATGGATGAAAGACTTAGTGGAAAACTTTAAAACTCTTAGAAAATATAAGAGGAAGCTACATGACATTAGATTTAGCAATGATTTTTTGGATACAACACCAAAAATATAGGTTAAAAAAAAATAAATTGGACTAACTCAAAATTAAAAAATTTCTACAACAAACAGCAATATCAAGAGCATGAAGAGGCAATCCAGAGTGGGAGAAAATATTTGAAAATCATGTATCTGATCTAGGATTTATATCTAGAATATGTAAATAACTCCTAAATAACTCAACACCAACCAACCAAACTATCGATTTTAAAAATAAGCAAAGAATCTGAAAAGGTCACATACTGTATGATCAGGTGAGGAGGTGAGGAGGTGAAGTCGCTTAGTCGTGTCCGATTCTTTGCGACCCTGTGGACTATAATCTACTAGGCTTCTCCCTCCATGGGATTCTCCAGGCAAGAATACTGGAGTGGATTGCCATTTCCTTCTCCAGGGGATCTTCCCGACCCAGGGATCCAACCCGGGTCTTCCACATTGGAGGCAGACGCTTTAACCTCTGAGCCACCAGGGAAGCTACATAACATTTGGGAAAAGGCAGAACTGTGGAGACAAGAGAAAGATCAGTGGTCGCCAGGGGTTGGAGTAGGAGGAGGGATGAACAAGGAGAGCATAGCGGATTTTTAGGGCAGTAAAAACACTGTAATGATAGACACATTTCGTTACATTTTTCTCCTTACACATACAACAAGAACGAACCCTAAAGTAAACTACAGACTTTGGGTGGTTGCAATGTGTTAGTGTAGGGTCATAACTTGCTTTAAGGGAAAAAAGAAAAAGGACCACACTGGTGAGGAATGTTGATAATGGGATGCATGTGTGTAAGCACAATATACATGAGAAATCTGTATCTTCCTCTCAATCTTGCTGTGAGTCTGAAACTACTCTACAAATTTGTCTTTAAAATTAAATAAATAAATAAGTATATGGGCAATGGATTCGATAGACATTTTTCCAAAGAAAAATGGCCAGTAAGTATATGAACAGATGCTCGATAAATCATTATGGAAATGCAAATCAAAACCAAATGAGATACCATTTCACAACCATTAGGATGCCTAAAATTAAGACTGACAACAAGTGCAATGAGGACGTGGAGAAAATGAAACCTTCACACAAGGCCAGTGGCAAAGTAAAATGGTGTATAGCTGCTTTGGAAATTAGTTTGGCAGCTCTGCAAAATACTCAACATAGAAATACCATGTGGTATGGCAATTCCACTCCTAGGTAAAGACACAAGAAAAATGAAAATATATGTCCATGACAAAAATCTTGCACATGAATGTTCAAAGAATATTCATAATATCCAAAAATTGGAAACAACCCAGATGTCCATCAGCTGATGGTGGGATAAATAAAATGTTGTTCCATACAATGGAAAGCTATGCTTAGTCGCTCAGTCGTATCTGACTCTTTGCGACCCCTGGACTACAGCCCACCAGGCTCCTCTGTCCATGGGGATTCTCCAGGCAAGAATACTGGAGTGGGTTGCCATGCCCTCCTCCAGGGGATCTTCCCAACCCAGGGATCGAACCCAGGTCTCCCACATTGTAAACAGATTCTTTACCATCTGAGCCACCAGGGAAGCCCAAGAATACTGGAATGGGGAGCCTATCCCTTTTCCAGGGGACCTTCCCGACCCGGGAATCAAACCAGGGTCTCCTGCATTGCAGGCAGATTCTTTACCAGCTGAGCTACCAGGGGAGCCCTTACAATGGAATATTATGTGGCAATAAAAAATGAAGTACTGATATACATTATAATCATGGATAAGCCTTGAAAACATTATGCTCAATGAAAGAAGCCAGTCACAGAAAATCATGTGTTATATGCTTCCATTAATGTTAAATGTCTAGAATGCACAAATCTAAAGAGACAGCAAATTAGTGGTTGCCAGAGCCTGGGGAGAAGGGGTAACGGAATAACAGCTTATAAGTACAAGATTTCTTTTGGGGTAATCCAAATGTTCTAAAACTGATTTGTGTTAATGGTTGCACATGTCTGTCAACATACCTGAATCACTGAATTGTATATGGGTGACCTGTAAAGTACATGAAATAGACCACAATCATGTGCCTATAGAAAGAGAGTAGAGATTATTCAAGCTGGGTACCACATGGCACATTCAAGTTAATAAATGTTATTTCTCAACCCAGCTCATCTAACTGTTTCATACAATCTCTGCAACTGCACCAGTGTTCTAGTAATTAATTGTCCCAATTTTCAAGAAAATATAAGAATTAATGTGGTGGACTTTCTGTTAGGGAAATTTAAATGGAATAAGTCTTGTTCAGGCTTCAGAAGCAGGAGAGACCTCTGACCTTGCTTCTGACCTGCCTGAGCACTGCCTGTGTTCTCTACCTCCCAAAAGCACAGCTAGTCAGGCAGCACTTTAAATAAGCAAGGTAGTGGGGTCTTGGAATTGAGTCCTAGAGGCCTGCCAACGGGGTTTAATGATATCCTATGACTCACACTTCAGTTCAGTCGCTCAGTCATGTCCAACTCTTTGCGACCCCATGGACTACAGCATACCAGGCTTCCCTGTCTTATCACCAATTCCTGCTGGAGCTTGCTCAAACTCATGTCCATTAAGTCGGTGATGCCATCCAACCATCTTATCCTCTGTCATCCCCTTCTCCTGACGTCAATCTTTCCTAGCACCAGGGTCTTTTCCAATGAGTCAGTTCTTCACATCAGGTTGCCAAAGTACTGAAGTTTCAGCTTCAGCATCAGTCCTTCCAATGAATATTCAGGACTGATTTCCTTTAGGATTGACTGGTTGGATCTCCTTGCTCTCCAAGGGACTCTCAAGAGTCTTCTCCAACACCACAGTTCAAAAGCATCAATTCTTTGGCACTCAGCTTTCTTTACATTCCAACTCTCACACCCATACATGACTACTGGAAAAACCATAGCTCTGACTAGATGGATCTTTGTCAGCAAGGTAACCTCTGCTTTTTAATATGCTGTCCAGGTTGGTCATAGCTTTCCTTCCAATGAGCAAGTGTCTTTTAATTTCATGGCTGCAGTCACCATCTACAGTGATTTTCGAACCCCCCAAAATAAAGTCTCTCACTGTTTCCATTGTTTTCCCATCTATTTGCCAGGAACTGATGGGACCAGATGCCATGATCTTCATTTCCTGAATGTTGAGCTTTAAGCCAACTTTTTCACTCTCCTCTTTCACTTTCATCAAGAGGCTCTTTAGTTCTTCTTGACTTTCTGCCATAAGGGTGGTGTTATCTGCATATCTGAGGTTACTGATATTTCTCCCGGCAATCTTGACTCCAGCTTGTGCTTCATCCAGCCTGGCACTTCACATGATGTACTCTGCATATAAGTTAAATAAGCAGAGTGACAATATACAGCCTTGACGCACTCCTTTTCCTATTTGAAACCAGTCTGTTGTTTCATGTGCAGTTCTAACTGTTCCTTCTTGACCTGCATACAGATTTCTCAGGAGGCAGGTCAGGTGGTCTGGTATTTCCATCTCTTGAAGAATTTTCCAGTTTGCTGTGATCTACCCAGTCAAAGACTTTGGCATAGTCAATAAAACAGAAGTAGATTTTTTCTGGAACTCTCTTGCTTTTTTGACGATCTGATGGATGTTGGCAATTTGATCTCTGATTCCTCTATCTTTTCTAAAACCAGCTTGAACATCTGGAAGTTCACAGTTCACGGACTGTTGAAGCCTGGCTTGGAGAATTTTGAGCATTACTTTGCTAGCGTGTGAGACGACTGCAATTGTGCAGTAGCTTAAACATTCTTTGGCATTGCCTTTCCTTGGGATTGGAATGAAAGCTGACTTTTTCCAGTCCTGTGGCTACTGATGAGTTTTCCAAATTTGCTGGCATACTGAGTGCAGCACTTTAACAGCATCATCTTAACTCATAAGATAAAACAAACAGCATTGTAAAAAGGTTACAGTAAAACCAGAGCTGCATTTTTGCATGAAAATTGATGGTGATATCAGTTTGTGGCCTGGGATTATAAGCAGGAACCCTGGAACCTGCAATCTGAAGTCACACCTGTGGAGTGGAAACACTGCTCAAGACCTCTTCCCAATTAGGACTCCAGACTGCTGTTCCTCAGGGCTCCCGAGCATGCGGTCTAAGCCTGGATACTGGTCAGCCCAATTTGGTGATGCATATGCTGTTACTCTTCTCTCTTGTTTCTATTTCTCTTTTCTTTTATTGACTGTATATTGAAATTAAGTTATATAATCCTCTATTAAATACTGAAATTGTTTGAGTGTAATGAGTGGTTTCTTTTGTTAATGACTCCTTCAAACCTGAAACAAAAGTAAAACTTTCGGCAATGGAGAAACAGACATAGAGAACAGGCCCATGGAGGAGGCGGGGGATGGCGGGGGGTGAGGGGGGAAGAGGAAGGAGAGGGTGAGATGTATGGAGAGAGTAACATGGAAACTTGCAGTACCATACGTCAAATAGATAGCCAATGGGAACGTGCTGTATGACTCAGGAAACTCAAACAGGGGCTCTGTGACAATTTAGAGGGGTGGGATGGGGCGGGAGGTTTGGGAGGGGGGGTACATGGGTGTACCTATGGCTGATTCTTGTTGATGGATGACAGAAACCCACAAAAATCTGCAAAGTAATTATTCTTCAATTTAAAAACTAAAGTGGAAAAAAAAAAAGAAAAACCCTACTTCCCTGGTGGTCTAGCAGCTAAGATGCTACACTTCCGGTGCAGGGGATCCAGGTTTAATCACTGGTCAAGAAACAAGATTCCACATGTTACAACTAAGTGTCTCACTGTGATGGAATCCTTCATACCACAACTAAGACCCAGCACAGCCAAATTATTTGTTTAATTTAAGAACTTTTTTTTTTTAAAAAAAAGAAAAAATGTGGAGCCAGACTGATATAAATCCCCAAAGGGCTGGACTATGGAAAATGGGCAGAAGAAATGGTATGCACAGAGATAGACAGTTACCTTTAAGAAAACAGAATATGCTTCAATTATGTGAAAACAGGCTACAGGGGGAATCAAGGCAATGCAGAGGGTCGGAGCTGCTTCCATGCAATCTCAGGGGTTTGGCAAGGGAAGCGACACCTTTGAAAGGGTTCAGAGGAATGAAATCAGACTGCAAGTTACAAAGAACACCTGACCACCCTGTGAAGAAGAGCAAACGTTCTCCGAGTGGGGTCCCCAGACCTGCAGTATCTGCACGAACCATGAAATTGGCAGAACTGCAAGTTCTTAAGCCCCTCTCAGACCCACTGAATCAGAAATGTCAGGGATAAGACCCAGAAACTTGTAGGTTAAGAAGCCCTCCAGGTGAGGAACTCAAGTGCTCAGGCAGAAGTCATCAGAAGAGGTTTTTATTTAAATCACAATTAGAAAAAAGAAGGCAGCTTGGTGACTGGATTCTACTGCAGGGATGGGAATGAAACACCCCTAACAGAGAAGTCACCAGCGATTTTTAGTATCTCAGTGGGTAGAGAAAGTTTTAATTTTCTTCAAGGGTCTGCTGTAGCATTATTCTTATATTTAAGGAAAAGAAGTTTTTAAGCCAAACTGTGCTTCTCTATGCCAACACTAAAGACCATCCTGCCCCTCTAACACTGTGTGTGCTCAGCTGTGTCTGACTCTCCACGACCCCATGGACTGCAGCCTGCCAGGCTCCTCTGTCCATGGGATTTTCCACTAAGAATACCAGAGTGGGTTGCCATTTCCTCCTCCAAGGGATCTTCCCTACCCAGGAATTGAATCCACATCTCTTTCATCTCCTGCACTGGACCTAACATTTTGTACAGATAGCAAAAGATTAGCTGTAATCTTCATCCCTCAGGATCTAGAATTCCTCATATAGTCCTGAGCAGTCTCTGGTGCTTTTTTCACAAAATTCCACCTCCAACCACTGTTCCCTAACAAGTTTTCCTCGTGTCAACTGAATATGTGGTTCTCTTCTGCACGGTCTGCCAACTCTCCACACTCATTAATTATTCAGTTAACATACTTAAGCTCTTACATTGTACAAGGCCCTCCAAACATCAGGGAAAACATATTTGGATGATGAATACTGAAGGGATCAGAGAAAGAGAAAGTGCTGACGAAAATCAGAGCTGAGATTAGGAGAGTGACTGGGGCATTGCTGGACAGGGTGGAATTACAAGGTTGGAAAAAAAAAAAAAAGATTGGAAAGGGCACTGGGAAACAGGGCAGTCCAGGTAAAAAGCAATGAGCATGTTCTCAAGCAGTCAGTAAAAAAGAGAATTTAAAGTGACAAGTACTTCAATGACCAATACAAACACTGCATAAAAAACTAGCGTGAAGGAAGAGAGAAACCATGTTAGAAACGTGAAATTCCAGAGCCCTGAGCAGTGAGGAGCCCAAACACACAGCAAAGACAGAAGACCTGGATGCCTGGAAAGAAGTATGAGGCCAAGATAGATTTCCAAATAATCCCCCAGGAGAAACGATGAAGCCTTAAGTGTGGATGGGTTTCTTAGGGGGACAGTTTCAAGAGGAAAGAGAAGAATAATTGTTTTAAAAATCAGAGGAACACCTAAAATGAAAAGTAAGGAAAATGAGCAAACACAAACAGGTAGGAACCAGAAGAGCAACCAAGGATGCAAGAGGAACGGACTTCGCAGTGCCTTTTCCCAGAGGAGGGATCAGCTTTGTGAGAACACAGCTCTGGAAAATACGGGACGAAACCTTAAATATAGTGAATCCCTGAGACTTCCCTGGGGGTCCAGTGGTTAAGACTTCCTTCCCACACAGGGAGACAGGGTTCGATCCCTGATCAGGGAACTAGATCCCACACACCACAACTCAGAGTTCACATGCTGCAACTAAGTCCCAGTACCGCCAAGTAATTAAATTTAAAAAAATTTTTTTAAGAGTCAAAGGAAAATGCTGGAAATAAGATAAAGAATGCCTTTAATGACCTCAGTAGACATCAGAGAGCAGTTGAGAAAACAATCAGTAAATCTGAAGACAGGTCAACAGAAATTAGTCAAACACTAAGAGATAGATGGCGTGGAGTGAGTAAGTGGTAGGAAAAGGGGAAAAGAAAGGAGAGAAAACACAGAACTGAGCACCCATTTAACAAATGTATAGTAAGTTACTGAAGAATTTGCATGAAGTAGTACTTTCTGAATATAGCCAAAAAAGAATAAAAAGGGAAAAAAGATGAGGAAAGCAGCATCTGCTACTATTTGGCCTGGTAACTCCAGGGCAGTTTGCCTTCTGAAATGCCATATCCTGCTAACCATTTCCATAACTCTGCAGGTCAGCCCTCTCGACCTCGACCCTCTGAACTCACTCATTCATTACCGTAACTACAGCCACTTGATTTCTGATGTTTAAGTGCCACCTCCAGGCCTCTACTGTTTGGGGGGGCCTATCCCTACTGTTACCAATGAAGCAGATCTGCACAGGCATCTCCTTTTTCTTGGTGGCATGCAGGATTTTAGCAGTTCCCCAACCAGGGATGGAACCCACGCCCCGTGCAGTGGAAGCACGGAGTCTTAACCACTGGATCACCAGGGAAGTTCCCCACAATGCAATTTCCTAAAGGCAGCTCTGGACCTCAGAGGACATAGAAACAGCTTCTCAGTGGTGCTGGGGCCTTTTCTGCCCAATTTTTCAGTGTTTTGGTAGATGATGCATCTCCAGGCCCTCTCAGGGCACAAATTATCTGGTATGATCCATATTCAACTCAGCATGCCTGCTTATTTAAAAGCTTCAATTATCTGCCATGGCATTTCTGGCATTTTGTCCCCTAGAATGGGGGCCACTGCTTTGCTCATGCTGCTAAGAGCCTTCCAGATACACCTCAACTTGTACCATCAGAAGAAATCAACAATGGTCAGAAGCCAAAGACAGATGCTCCAATAAAAGTCATGACACCTTGTCCAGTCTCTGGACCTGATTCAATTTCAGACTTAGAACTATGTTATCAAAGGAGAGGCCAGACCCTGGAAGCGAAGATTCTGCAGCCCCGAAGCAAATATTCAGTCATGAATCTCTCAGACCATCCCCAAAGGGACCAATGACCATTTGCTCAAGTAACTGTACGCCAGGGAAACGGGAAAACCCAAACATTTCACAAGTTACTAAGTATAAGATGCATGAGACTCAGCCTCTTGCATTATCTGGCCCCTCTGTTAGACACAAGGCATACAGAGGAGTGAGATAGTAAAAGACACCTGGGCCAGGTCTGCTTCAGAGTGTATGCACTGAGTCCACACACTTATCCAGAGGACACTCTCCAGTCTCTAAATGTGTAATTGGAGCAGACATGTTAAGTTGTTGGCAAACGCTCACATCCCTTCCTTGGTCTACAGTGTAAAAAAGCCACAGGGAGGCTCTAAGTCTGCCCTACCCCATATCCCTGCCAGGATAAATAAAAACCAATATCCCACTTGGGGAGGATGACAGCAATTAGTGCCACCCTTAAAACCCCGAGTATGCAGGGCTGACGGTCCCTACAATGCTTCTATTTAACTCACCAATCTGTCACTGTGAAACCAGAAGGAAAGCGGAGGACGGCAGTGGACTCCCACAAACTCAGCCAAACAGCCCCAGTTCTAGCCATTCTGCCAGATGCCAAATCTTTGCTGGAGCTGGTTAATACTACTTATGTACGCAGTACACAGCAACTAATCTGGCAAACATATTCCTATCCTCACTAAGAAGAAAAGACAGAAGACACTGTATTCACACAGATAATAGTACACATTTACACTTGTAATTCTGCCTCAGAACCATCTGGGCATCCTGCAGAAATCACCCTGGTCCACTTCACCAATGATAGCCTGGTAACAAAACCAGATGAGCGAGGAGGAGAATGCTGAAGGTCTTAATAAGATATATGCGCTTCAGAGGGTGGGCATCTTATGATTCAGGGGCTTTTTTCATATCAGTAAATTCTCAGGGGTTCAGTGGTATGGGTAACATCAGGACACTGCTCCCAAAGTGATGAACTTGCACTTCCATCTTGCACTTCCTGAAACAAAGGAGGAAGCACAACGCCTTCCTTCAGTTTCAGGGACAGCATATTCCACATCTAGCAGAAACGTTCTGATTCCTGTGCCAGATGAGAGAGGAGACCTGAACATTTGGCTCCTGCGTCAAAAGACCAGGAGGCAAGAAGAGTCGCCATCTTAGCAGAGGTAATTAACGTGAGCATCAGAAGAGAGGAGGACTACACACCACAGAAACACAGGACCACACTTCACGTGCAGATGATACACTGAAGTGCGTCTCCTGGTGTTTCCTTGTCCAACTTTGACAGTAAATGGACAAGTGTAACAACCCCAGTCTAAGAAGGCATGGTATCCAAGGACTGGGACCTGCAGGCTTGGGGGCCTGAGCCTCTCCCCCAGATAAGCCCCAAAGACAAGATCTGCGAGCCGAGGGGAGGGAGAATCTAGAGCACGTAGTCCAAGAGGGAGGAGAAGATTCAGCTGTGGCCCCAAAGCCGATTCCAGCAACAGGAGCTCCCCACGGTCAGCTGAGGCAGCCCTCGTGGGAGGATCAGCTTGACCCCAGCCTCTGCTCACCCCTCCTTTCAAAGGTGTGACCCTTAGCATGCCGATAAGCCTGTTGCACACTAACCTCCATCTCTGTCTGCCTTCTCAGGAGCTCAATCTACAAGAAATAGCAATGTTTACACCTAAATTTTAGGGACGTCATGTTGTGGTAAAAGCAGCAATACACATCAAGGTGTCTGGACAGTGCTCGACTCACAGAAGACACTTGACGTGTAAGCATGAGGAAGCATGCCCTAGGGAACAAGACAGACAAAGCTTATGTGGACGCCAGGATTATCTATATCCTCTATATTCCAGGTGAGAGATACAAAATACCTGAGACACAGAACACAGGAAGCCTTGATTTCTATGTAGTCTCAGCTCCAGCAAAAGATAGTAAGTGCAAACAAAGGTCCACACTACAATCCAACCGCTAACTGTATTGACTGTATTCCAATATTCAATTGACTGCAGAAGATGTAAAAACCCCAGAAATAGAACTGCATTTGAAAAATAAAGAAACAAATGCTAAATACGACATCTTAAAATCCTGAAATATTAATTCTTATTAAAGAACAGTAGAGGTCGCTAGTGGGCCAAGAAAAGCCTACAGGTACCTTATAAAATTTTGGAAGCTGCATTTTATATATTTGAAAGGATAAGAATTTAAAGTGTTTTGTAAGAAACCACATCCCTTTTCAACTCCTCATTCTATTTATCAAATCACCACCCAATCATATTTTAAACTATCTCCGTGGTAAAAGATCACATCAGAAGAGGATAATTTGATTCCTTTCATGAGTACAATTAGAAATTAAACTTTTTCAAAATTTAATCATGCTTAGATATTGAGCACATAAATTTTTAATGTTTCGTCTGTGGCATGACCATTTAGCTTCAGCTCAATCTTATTTTCTAACACAAGTGATAACATCATGTGTATGCTAATATTCAAATCAAACTAAGGCCTAATTTAGCATGGTCTTATGTTCCAAGTTCAACGAAATAGTCAAATATGCAGAGAAGCCAGCACAGATCCATGAACTGATTGGATCTAGGTAATTACACAGATGGTAATTATGCAGTAAGACTGGTGCTTGTGGAGGATACAAATTAAGTGGAATGTATACAATTCCTTGGGAGCAAGATTAACACAATCTAGTGGTAGAATTAAGACACAGCAACGAAGATACCATGTAGAAGATGAATGACAATGCTATAATATTCTCAGGAAATCTGGAAAATAACAGCTTCCTTCTCATTGCAGTAAGTCAGGAAAGAATTTAGGGGACAGCACTTGGGCTATACTTTCAAGAACGGGTAGACATGTGTCATGTAGAAATAGATGGCCAAGAACTTTCCGAGGTGCCCAGAGAGGAATGAGAAGGGCAGGGCTATGAAGGAAAACAGCAAGCAGTTCACATATGAGTCAGGAAAATTAAACTATCTGCAGCTCATTTTTTAACCTCCCCCTCCTCTGACCTCAGAGTCAAGCATAGCAATTAACCCACTACCTTAATTTTTTTTTTTAAGTATAATGGGTATTTTTATCCATTGAAGACTCTGTATGTGGTCCACAAATATCAATATATGAACAAATAGACTAAATAGTGTGGAATGTACTAATTCAAACATGCTGAGCACACACTTCCTGGGTTGATTAATAATTTATATGAAAATCAGTTAAGTCTAATCATAATAATGAAAAGTATAAAACCATATAATAAATTAATTTTTAACTTGTGATATATGCACATAAATCTTTCAATTATGGGGATTACAAAACTACCTTTTTGGAGTATGTTAGACAATGGTTAATAAACAGAACAAACAAGAAATTCACTCTATGTCATAATTAACCAGATCACTGAAATAATAAAAGTACCAGGAAAAAGGTGAAGTAAATTTTGGCTATGGTGGCATAGAGATCAGTGAATTATCATCCTGAAAAATAGGGACAAAATTGGACAAAATTATAAAACTACTCATTTCACGGGGCGAGGCATCGACTAAAGCAGGGGCCCCAAACTCCGGGATCTAATGCCTGATGATCTGAGGTGGGGGTGATATAATAACAACGGAAGCAAAGTGCACAATAAATGTAATGCAGTTAAATCATCACCAAACCACCCCTCCCTGCCCCTGGTCCTTGAAAAACTGTCTTCCACGAAACCGGTCCCTGGTTCCAAAAAGGTTGGGGATCACTGGATTAAAGAAACAAATTGAGAGGCACACTCAACAGGAACTAGAACTTCAGGTAAGAACAAGAATCTTTAACCTAGCCACAGGCTATGGTCACGCCCCAACCCCCACTCCCCAAGAAATCTGACAGGCCAGGGCTGGCAATGAAAACCAGTAGCTCTGCCAGAGGGAAGTGATTTGGAGCAATAGGACAAGAGGTCTTGTCAGTAAAACCAGCAAATTCAGTAGGAAATAAACGGAAAAACCTACATCACAAGGCTCCTTTTCCCATTAGAGTATATCAGCCTTCTGAGTCTGTTTCCACAAACCCAGCAGCTGAAAACACCATAAATGTATTACTAGACAGTTCTGGATTTCAGAAGTTCAAAATGGACCTCACCGAGCTAGAATCAAGGCGTCAGCAAGGCTACTGTCCTTTCAGAACTTCCAGCAGAGAACTCACTGCCTCTAGCTTTTCTAGCTTCTAGAGGCTGCCCACATGCCTCGGTACCCTTGCTCCATCTTCCAAGTCAGAATCACTGTATCTCTCTGCCCATTCTCTCCTTGGCACCTCTCCCTCTCCCTCTGATCCTTCTTCTGTCTCCCTCTCACTTTTAAGGGCCTCTGTGGTCACACTGGGCCCACCAGATAATCCACAACAACGTTCCTATGTTAAGGTCTGCTGATGAGCAACTTCAATTCCATCTACAGCTTTGACTTCCCCTTGCCATGTAACCCAGCGTGCCCACAGGCTTCAGGAACTAGGATGAGCACATCTCTGGAAGGCCATATTACGCCTACCACACAGGGCAAACGGCAAAGCAGCCTGGAAGTGAGAGAACCAACGAAGGACGAGGCAAGCCACCCACACACTCCTGGCTGAGAGTGCAGGGGACGGAGGAGAAGGCCCTGCACAAAGTAAAAGCAGAGGGAGAAGTGAGAAACGGCTTAACACTGACAGCGGACCACACTCACGGACCCCGTCAGCAGAGGGTAGAAGCCTCGTTGGACTGAGCATTCAGGTAAAGCCTCCACCCAAACGCTGGCTGAGCACTAAGCTATGCAGACGCAGGGGGTGAAGTCTAGGAAATTTAGTCCACTGAAAGTGTTACAACAAAACCCCCACAGACAGGATGGCTTAAATATGATTTACTTCTCACAGTTTCCGAGGCTGGGAAGACAGAGATGAAGGCACAGAGCTGGTGGCTGGTGAAAGCCTATTTGTTGGTTCACAGATGTCCGTCCACCTTCGCATTTTGTCCTCATCTGGCAGAAGTGGCACAAGAACCCTCGAAGGTCTCTTCTGTAAGAGAACTAATCCCCTTCACAAAAGGTCTACCATCATGACTTAATCACCTCCCAAAGGCCTCCTAATACCATCACACTGGGATTTCTATCTCAGGGGGACAGACATCCGGTAATAACAGAAACCATGCTCAGACGTTAAGACAGTTTTTAAAAAATCAGCAGAGACCTTCCCTGGTGGTCCAGTGGTTAAGAATTTTGTCTGTGGAAAAAAAAAAAAAAAGAATTTTGCTTTTGATGCAGGGGATGTAGATTTGACCCCTGGAATCTGTATGCAGGTCAGGAAGCAACAGTTAGAACTGGATATGGAACAACAGACTGGTTCCTAATAGGAAAAGGAGTATGTCAAGGCTGTATATTGTCACCCTGCTTATTTAACTTCCATGCAGAGTACATCATGAGAAACGCTGGGCTGGAAGAAACACAAGCTGGAATCAAGATTGCCGGGAGAAATATCAATAACCTCAGATATGCAGATGACACCACCCTTATGGCAGAAAGTGAAGAGGAGCTAAAAAGCCTCTTGATGAAAGTGAAAGAGGAGAGTGACAAAGTTGGCTTAAAGCTCAACATTCAGAAAATGAAGACCATGGCATCTGGTCCCATCACTTCATGGGAAATAGATGGGGAAACAGTAGAAACAGTGTCAGACTATTTTGGGGGGATCCAAAATCACTGCAGATGGTGACTGCAGCCATGAAGTTAAAAGACACTTACTCCTTGGAAGAAAAGTTATGACCAACCTAGATAGTATATTCAAAAGCAGACATTATTTTGCCAACAAAGGTCCGTCTAGTCAAGGCTATGGTTTTTCCTGTGGTCATGTATGGATGTGAGAGTTGGACTGTGAAGAAGGCTGAGCGCCGAAGAATTGATGCTTTTGAACTGTGGTGTTGGAGAAGACTCTTGAGAGTCCCTTGGACTGCAAGGAGATCCAACCAGTCCATTCTGAAGGAGATCAACCCTGGGATTTCTTTGGAGGGAATGATGCTAAAGCTGAAACTCAAGTACTTTGGCCACCTCATGCGAAGAGTTGACTTATTGGAAAAGACTCTGATGCTGGGAGGGATTGGGGGCAGGAGGAGAAGGGGACGACCCAGGATGAGATGGCTGGATGGCATCACAGACTCGATGGACGTGAGTCTGAGTGAACTCCGGGAGTTGGTGATAGACAGGGAGGCCTGGCGTGCTACAATTCATGGGGTCTCAAAGAGTCGGACACGACTGAGTGACTAAACTGAACTGAACTGGGGAACTAGGATCCTGTATGCTGTGGGGCAACTAAAATCATGCCACAACTACTGAACCTGTAAGCCACAACTAGAGAATCCCTGTGCCACAATCAAAGATCCTGTATGCTGCAACTAAGTCCTGATGCAGCCAAATAAATACATAATTAAAAAAAGAAAACTACTCTCTCTCTTTCTATATATATATATGTATGTATGCTTAAAAGGAGAGAGAGAAGAGACATCAGCAGGCCAGACACATTCCAGATTTCACAGATGAAGACTAGGCAAGTTAATAAAAAATACATATATATAATAACCTCAAGGGGAAAAAAATCAGAATTCAGAGTTGCTAAAATACATTATATAGAATGTTCAGTTTTCAGTAAAAAGTTGTGAAACATGCAAAAAAAGGAAATATGGCCCATACTGCAAAAAAAGCAGTAGAAACTGACTTTCAGTGGGTCCATATGTTGAATTTAAGTTCAGTTCAGTCACTCAGTTCTGTCCGACTCTTTGAGACTCCCATGGACTGCAACTCGCCAGGCTTCCCTGTCCATCACCAACTCCCCAGAGCCTGCTCAAATTCATGTCCATCGAGTCAGTGATGCCAACCAACCATCTCATCCTCTGTCATCACCTTCTCCTCCTGCCTTCAATCTTTCCAAGCATCAACATCTTTTTCAATGAGTCAGTTCTTTGCATCAGGTGGCCAGAGTATTAGAGCTTCAGCTTCAGTCCTTCCAGTGAATATTCAGGACTGATTTCCTTTAGGATAGACTGGTTGGATTTCCTTGCAGTCCAATGGACTCTCAAGAGTCTTCAACACCACAGTTCAAAAGCATCAATTCTTTGGTGCTCAGCTTTCTTTACAATCCAACTCTCACATCCATACATGACTATCGGAAAAACCATAGCTTTGACTAGACAGACCTTTGCCGATAAAGTTATGTCTCTGCTTTTTAATATGCTGTCTAGGTTTGACAGAACTTTTCTTCCAAGGATCAAGTGTCTTAATTTTATGGCTGCAGTCACCATCTGCAGTGATTTTGGTGTCCAAGAAAATAAAATCTGTCACTGTTTCCATTGTTTCCTCATCTATTTGGCATGAAGTGATGGGACCGGATGCCATAATCTTCATTTTTTGAATGTTGAGTTTTAAGCCAGCTTTTTCACTCTCCCCTTTCACTTTCATCAAGAGGCTCTTTAGTTCCTCTTTGCTTTCTGCCATAATGGTGGTGTTGTCTGCATATGTTGAATTTAGCAGACAAAGTATAAAGCTGCTGTTATATGCTCCAAAAGTAATATCCAGAGGGATAAAATGATACAGTAAAGAATATTTGTATAAAACAAGAGCAGGCAGTAAAGGAGAAACAAAGGAACAAAGAACCTGAGGCATATAGAAAATAAATACAATATAGAAAATGTAAGTCCAAAGTTATAATAATTAAATGTGAACAGACTAAACAAAGGTCCACATAATCAAAGCTATGGTTTTTCCAGTAGTCATGTACAGATGTGAGAAGTGGACCATAAAGAAGGCTGAGTGCCAAAGAATTGATGCTTTCAAACTGTAGTGCTGGAGAAGACTCTTGAGAGTCCCTTGAGCAACAAGGAGATCAAACCAGTCAATCCTAAAAGAAATCAACCCTGAATATTCATTGGAAGGATTGATGCTGAAGCTCCAATACTTTTTGGCCACCTGATGCAAAGAGCTGACTCACTGGAAAAGACCCTGATGCTGGGAAAGATTGAGGGCAGGTAGAGAAGCGGGTAACAGAGGATGAGATGGTTGGATGGCATAACTGACTCAATGGACACGAGTTTGCGCAAACTCCAGGAGATAGTAAAGGACAGGGAAGCCTGGCGAGCTGCAGTCCATGGGCGTCTCAAAGAGTTGGACAGGACTGAGCAACTGAACAACAGGCTAAACACTACATCAAAAACGAGAAATTTTCAGATGATAAAAACACACAACTGAGTTATATCCTGCCAACAACAGACATGTTAGATTCAAAGATAAAAAGATGTTGAAAGTAAAAGAAAGGAGAAAAGACATAACTAGTAACTGTAAGAGCACTAGAGTGGCTACATTAACATAAAACAAAATTAACTTTATGGTAAGAAATATTACTGAAGGCAAAGAGAGACATAAATAATGATAAAAGTTTAATACATCAGGAAGGTATGCATATCCCATATAACCCACATAATCCCACTGTAAATGGATATGCATCTAACAGAGCCACAAATTTTATGAAGCAAAACCTGACAAAATTAAAAATACACAATTCAAGAATTATAGTTGCAGACATCAATACCTCACACTCTCAGTATCTGATAAAACAAATCACTTAAAGATAAGAGATTTGAATAGTCCTACCAGTAATTTAACCTAATGTGCATTTATAGAATCCGCTGCCTCAAAGTAGATATTTTTTCAAGCACTCAAGGAACATTCTCCAGGATAGATCAAATGCTATACTGTGAAATAATTTGTAATAAATTTTAAAAGAATTTAAAATACATTCTTCAAAAAATAATTTAAAGTAAGTTATCTGATCATAAGGGAAGTTAAATTAGAAATTAACAATGGAAATTTTGGAAATCTTCAAATATTTGGCAAACAATATACTTCTATTTAACCTGTGGGTCAAAGAAGAAATCACAAGGAAATTTATAAATTACTATTGTTAATAACTTTACACAGACAAATTAGACAACTTGGGTAAAAAGGGAAAATACCTAGAAAGACAAAATAACCAAAACTGACTCAGGAAGAAGTACAAAGTCTGAACAGATCTATATTAAATGATTAAATTGATTTGGTAATTTAAGATCTTATCTCACATAAAATCTAAGCATAGATGGTTTCACTGGTGAATTTTATCAAATATTTAAGAAAGAATAATACAAATCCTTCACAAGCTATTTCAGTAAGCAGAGGAGGAAAAACTACCTCTCACCTCATTCTCCATGGCTGGTATTACCCTGTTACCAAAGCCAGACGAACACATCTACAGAAAACTACAGAGCAGTATCTCTCAGGAATACAGACTGAAAAATCCTTAACAACATATCAGAAAATAGAATCCAGCAACATAGAAAAAGGATTAATCAATACCAAGTGGGATTTATATAGGAACACAAGGCTGGCTTAACATCTCCAAATTAAGGTAATATACCGTATTAACGGGCTTCCCAGGTGGCTCAGCTGGTAAAGAATCTGCCTGCAGGGGCAGCAGGGTCATGGGTTTGATCCCTGGGTTGGAAGATTCCCTAGAGCAGGAAATGGCAACCCACTCCAGTATTCTTGCCAGGATAATCCCATAGAGGAGCCTGATACAGTTCACGGAGTCAGGAAGAGTTGGACACAACTGAGCAACTAAGCACACGCTCACCGTATTAACAGAGTAATAACAAAAACCACATGATCATTTCGAAAGACATGAGAGCCATTCATGATAAAGAGGAAAAAGAAACTAGAAACAGAAGAAACTTCCTGACCTAATGCAGGGCGTCTAAGAGAAATTTACAACTAACATCATTTTTACTGGTTAAAGACTAGATGCTATTCGCCAAAGATAAAATAATCAAGGCAAAGATTTCTCCTCTCACTGTATTCAACACTGAACTAGAATCTAGTTAGTAAAACAAAGAAGAAAAAAGGATCCAGACTGCCGAGCAGGAAGTACATTTGTCTTTATCTGCAGATGGTATGATCCGGTATATAGAAAATACTAAGGGCTCTGCAAAAACATACTAACACTAAAAAGCAAGTTCAGCATGAACACAAGAACAACATAAAAATTGTCTTTCTATACAGCAGCAATAAGAAATCAAAAAAGAAATTAAGAGAAAAACTCCATCTAAGATAGCACCAAAACAAATACAATGCATTGGAATAAATTTAACCAAAGAATACAAGATCTATGTATTGAAAACTTCAAAACATTGCTGAGCGAAATTAAAGGTCTAAATAACCGTACAGGCATTTGATGTCCTTGGATTGGCAGACAGTGTTTTTAATCTGTCATTTCTTCCCAACTTTATCTATAGGTTCAAGACAACACAATCTCTATCAAAATCCCATCAGGTGTTTTCATAAGAATTGACTGAATAATTCTAAAATTTATATAGAAACAAACTTTTGACTGAGAATAGCCAAAAGAATTTTTTAAAGATCAAAAGGTTGGAGAACTTACACTACTCAATATCAAAACTTAATTATAAAGCTACTATAATAAGACAGTGTGTGATAGAATACAGATCAAACAAAGAGAACGGAAGTCCAGAAACAAACCCATTTATGATCAACTGATTTCCACGAAAGGTGTCAAGGCAATACAGAGGGAAAAGTCTCTCCGATAAACAGAAGACAGACTTAAAAATGTGGTATAATGCAAATCAAAACCACAATGAGGTACCACTTCACACCAGTCAGAATGTCTGCGATCCAAAAATCTGCAAGCAATAAATGCTGGAGAGGGTGTGGAGAGAAGGGAACCCTACTACACTGTTGGTGGGAATGCAAACTAGTACAGCCACTATGGAGAACAGTGTGGAGATTCCTTAAAAAATTGCAAATAGAACTGCCTTATGACCCAGCAAGGGTCATAATTCCCACTGCTGGGCATACACACTGAGGAAACCAGAATTGAAAGAGACACGTGTACCCCAATGTTCATCGCAGCACTGTTTATAATAGCCAGGACATGGAAACAACCTAGATGTCCATCAGCAGATGAATGGATAAGAAAGCTGTGGTACATATACACAATGGAGTATTACTCAGCCATTAAAAAGAATACATTTGAATCAGTTCTGATGAGATGGATGAAACTGGAGCCGGTTATACAGAGTGAAGTAAGCCAGAAAGAAAAACACCAATACAGTATACTAACACATATATATGGAATTTAGAAAGATAGCAATGATGACCCTGTATGCAGGACAGCAAAAAAGACACAGATGTGTATAGCGGACTTTTGGACTCAGAGGGAAAGGGAGAGGGTGAGATGATTTGGGAGAATGGCATTGAAACATGTATAATATCATGTAAGAATCGAATTGCCAGTCTATGTCCGATGCAGGATACGGCATGCTTCGGGCTGGTACACGGGGATGACCCAGAGAGATGTTGTGGGGAGGGGGGTGGGAGGGGGGTTCATGTTTGGGAATGCATGTACACCCGTGGTGGATTCATGTCAATGTGTGGCAAAACCAATACAGAATTGTAAAGTAAAATAAAAAATAAATTAAAAAAAAAAAGTGTGGTATATGCATACAACAGAATGTTATTCAGCCCAAAAAAGGAACAAATTACTGATACACGCTATGTCATGGATGAACCTTAACTATATTATACTACAGAAGGTAGACACAAATGTTGATATGATCCCATTTACAAGACAGGTCTAGAAAAAGCAAACATCTAGAGACAGAAAGCATACCAGTGGTAGTCTGAGGCTTGACAAGAGACAAGAAATGAATACAAACAGGCACGAGGAAACTCTGTGGCAAATGGAAATGTTCCAAAACTGGACTGTGGTCATGGCTGCACAACTGTGTAAACGCACCAAAAAAACCACTGAGCTGTATACTTACAGCAGATGAATTTCAGGCAGTGTACATTATTCCCCAATAAAACTGTTTAAAGATGATAAAGAAGGTGCAGGAGTTCCCCAATCCTGGGGACACAAGCAGAAACGGAATGAGCTTCTATCAGGGACACTCGAGTGGAGCCCCATGACCTTCACAACTGACCTCACTGTCTGTCACTAAGAGCCTGCGGTCTTTTGGACCCAAAGTGCTGGTATATACATTTTTTGTGGCTTTTTCCATTTGCTATTCCTAGGACTATAGAAGAGAAAACATTTGTGAGTGCTTTTCCAAATATTTCACTTGAAAATACTGAACATAGAATGTTTTTCACCTTTCGTCCTGTAAAGGCAGCCCGATGAAGTGGCGTGTCTCCCATGTCATTTAATACATTTACTTCCGCACCAGCCTAGTAAACATGAAAGCTTTAAACATCTTCTACATATCAAGAAATATACAAAGGTGAAAATAATTCCCTAAGAATATATTAAATATTTTAAAAAATTAAAATACTTGTTAATAGTGACTGGTTGTCACTAGTAAAAATAACTCAGTTCACATTAATATACTTGGTTGGCCAAAAGGTTTGCTTGAAAAAACCCAAACGAAATTTTTGGCCAACCCAATAGTAAGCTTCCTGAAAGTAAAAATCTACTTGATAGACAGAAAATAGTTTCTTTTGTTTAAAAATCTATCTGCCCTTCACTCTATTTTAGAAACACAAATGTTGAAAAAAAACAGGAAAACCGTCTCTGAATAAAACAGCATATTTTCTCCACCAATTTAATAAGTTTTAAGGGGAAAAAGAAAGATATCACAAATTAAATGGTGGAGGAACTGGAGGTTTAAGTGCTGCGTTGGCTCCTGGATTTCATATTTGGGGCCAACAGATCAATTTAAAAATGTAATCCAATTTCAGAAATATCAGTATGAGTGAAAAATTATTCATCATAGAACTGAGAAATACAAGCTCTTAAATTACACAGTGCTCATTAAGAGATTATGACATTATTTTTTAAATACATAAAATGTGCTTTGGCTATTTTTTTTAAACTATGCTCAAAAAAACAACGTAGTATCTTCATTAATTCCTATGTCTATTTTTGCAACTTTAAAAAGTCAATAATGTAAAAATCAAACAACTAAAAAGATAGAATTTTAATTAAGCTAATCAAATTCATGTATTTAGCAAAGAAAATCAAGTGATAAGCAATTGCTAAGGCTGTTATGCATTATAGCCCAAATGGCTTTTCCTAAGACTTCTATAATTTATATAGTAGCCATATTTTTTTTATTTATTGAAAAATCAAAGCCATAAAAATACCTTTAATAGATCCTGGACCACCTGTCTATGTCCAAAATAGCATGCCAGGTGAAGAGGTGTCCAGCCCAAATTAGACTTACTTCGTCCTAAAAAAAAAAATGGAAAGAGGCATTTTTAGATGTTATTGAGGTAACTTTACAGTAAAATTTCTCCCTAATAGTTGCTCCAACATACTGGCCAGGGGCTCCCTTTCACCCAACACGGCTGAAGTGTGAGAGTCACGAGACTCGATATTAAGAAGGGTTTGGAGTGAGATGGATCAGGACTCACAGGGCCCAGATTCCTGCCACCTTCTAACACAGTGTCCTCTTCTTAAAAGTGGGGCAGGAGGCCTGATGGGGGTTATATTCCGACTAGTCTGTGGCTCTACGGTGCCGAGTGTCTGCCATTTTGCCAGCATCAAACGAAGATGCGGTTCTCTTGGCCACAGCATTTCATGAAAAGCACCTCTTTTTGAAAACCTGTCCCATGTTAGCGGGCTGGACAGGAAGGGGGAACTAAGAACCGGTCGTTCCTGTGTCTGGAAAGCGGTCAGCGCTGCAGATAGGGACTGAAAACGGAGCCCTGACTTCAGATAAAACCTTGAGAAAACGAGGGTAAGGGTTACCAGCGTGGTCGAGTCCAACTAGAGAACAAGAACCAAAATAAGAAGCAATGAAATGTCAGATCCCAGCTGAGGAGAGGTAAACAACTGAGTTTGGTGAAAACGAGCAATATAACTCAGTTTAGGGAAGAAAAAAGAAAGGCACTATAGTTTAGAGCTGAGAAACTTCAGAAGGTCACCCAACTTCCCAATCAAGCTGGAGAGAATACAGCTTGTCAAAGCACCAGAGCCCACTACCCTGGAGGGTCTACTGAAGCCCCGGAGCCACCTGGCCCCCCAAGGAGGAGCTGGAAGTGAATGGCTGCTCTCAGCTCTTGGATTCAGGTTTGGGGGCCAACAGGAAATCCACCATCAGCCTCGCTGTGCCCAGAACAGACCTTTAACCGCTCCTAGAGGGACTGCCAGCGCCAACAGTATCCCTGTGACTGCCTTCCATTCACTAGACTCCAGGACTGTTCCCTCTCAAACGGGCGCCCACAGAGCCCCTAACTCCAGAGGCAACACAGTCTATTTCACGAAACATTTCTCTTTACCCTCTGTCCTTAACTGGCAGCTAGCTCTTTCTGATGACAATGATTCTCCTTTATCTCTTGGACAAGGGAGGCCCTCCAGTTTCCACAGCCCCGCTGGTCCTCACGGCACAGAAGCCCCGTGAATCTCGCCATTGAAACCCAACCCTGTCTTTGATTGGTGACCTCACTCATGTTACGACCCGTCTGTTGAGGCTTCTGCCATTAAGCATAGCTAGCCCAGCCTCCACTCCCACCCCAGAAGACTTTCTCTGCTGCCATCTACACCCTCCCAGTGGCTCACCCCTCACCACTTAACTCTGGGCAACACAGTCTCTCTGGGGCAGATCCTGCCACCGCCACTGTCTACTGCAATTCAGTAACCTGGTATCTCAGACTCAGCTTTCCTCATTTCCCCACAAACCTGGCCTCTGCTCTACACTGGGTACCTGATCCCAGAGCCCGAGTCCGAATATCACAGTCACGTCTGAACTCAGGAACAGAGTCCCCACTTCCCAGCTTGTTCACACAGGCAAATCCCCAACTCGTTCTTCAGTGGAACCAACCGTCAAGTTCTTTAAACACTTTGCTTATATGTAAACCTCCCCACCATCCTCACTTCCTTCAATCAGTCCAGCGTCTATTTCTTGGTCCTCATATCAACATTTCTCTGCCGATACCCTCCAATATCCTATCTTTGTCACAGCAGCTTAGAAAAACCCCAGTGCCTGATAAATACATTTGCTCAATTTTTCTGTAACCACAGTCAGGTCACTAACAGCGGCAGAAGAAAAATAACAGAATCCCGTGGATTCGTGGTTCCATCAAGTCAGGATCTCACACTGTGGTGAAGCCCTCGCCAGGATCCTCGCCGCAGCACCCTATTCAGGGGTCTCTCCTATGCTCCACCACAGGTACTTCAATCCCCACTACTCCCTCAAGCCTCTTTCCCAGACACCTGCCTCTTAGCAAACAATCTCCTCTCAGCTTCAGGGAAAAGAGAAGTTTTCAGAGGACTCTCTGGGCTTCCTAGCAACCAATCCACCCCCGCATCTCTGCCCACAGGCACCCTTCCGCCCTTCCTCCTGGGGCCTCAGGATAATCACACTTCCCATACTCTGGGTCCCATGCTCTCCTCCTACATTCCGGGCGCTCCTTTTCCTCCTTATCTTTAACCGCTCCCTTCTTCATCGCAAATAGGAAGGAGCAGATAAGCATTTGCAGGTGTTCCATCCAAAGAGCAAAAGCACCCAACTCTGACCATCGTCTCCTTCCTTCTCGCCCTCCCCTTGCCCATCTACACTCTTTCCACCTCGTTCCCTCCAGGAGCTACCCACTGACTGCAGACTAGGTTCACTTCCCACCACATCACTAAAACTGTCCTCACTTCGTCCCAGTTAAGTTGTGTCGCCGGATCCTAGGGGCGCTTTCCAGCAGGCAGCACACTGCATCACCGGACAGTGTCAGCCAGCCCAGCCCCCGAGCCGCCAGAGCCCTGCACCTCCTCCGACGGCTCTGCGCAAACTTCCACTTTCTCTACTTCCTCTGACTGGGCCGTTCATCACTGGAATCTCCAACAATGACACCTCCTGGCCCTTTCCCACAGCTTTACCTGCTTATACGCTCTTGACTTCAAACTCCGCATTTCCATCTCTTACTCAGACCTGGAGGACACAGGAATACCTTCTGCTCAGGAAGCACAAAGTTGAACTCACTTATCTCACACATGCACACTCGCACACAAAAACTCCCTGTCCCCACTCCCAGTTTTCACAATCAACTGTCCCATTATTCACCTCACTTCTCAATTCAGAAAAAAGCTCCTGATGCTGAAGCTCCAATACTTTGGCCACCTGATGTGAAGACCCGACTCACTGGAAAAGACCCTGATGCTGGGAAAAGACTGAAGGCAGGAGGAGAAGGGGGCAACAGAGGATGAGATGGCTGCATGGCATCATCGATTTAATGGACATGAGTTTGAGCAAACTCTGGGAGATACTGAAGGACAGGGAAGCTTGGAGTGTTGCAGTCCATGGGATCACAGAGAGTCAGACTCGACTGAGCAACTGAAGAACAACATCCTCTTTTCTACGCCCATACCACCCTGAAAGGGCTCCACCTCGTCCGATCTCAGAAGCTAAGCAGGGCTGGGCCTGGTTAGTACTTGGATGGGAGAAATAAGTACCACTTGCTGGCTTTCTCCTTTTCACCCCTTCCACAACTCAATCAGTCCAATCAATTCTACCTCCTAAATGTTAACTATATCTAAACACTTTTCACCACTCCCACTGCTTCCAGGCCCACATGACCCATAGCAGTCTCTTTTGAGTTACTCAGAAGCTTCCTCACATCTAGTATTTCCACATGGGATTCTGGATCAAGAAGCTGACATTTCCAAAATCTTAAATTATTCTTAAAATACTCTAAATATCCTTTACACTCTTTACTATTTATTATGGATATCCAAAATTTTTGATCAGTAAGAAATAGTCAAGTTTAGAAATATGTACAGAAAATTGTATCCTACACTGAACAGTACAACACTGGGAAAAATCAGCAGGTTTTATGGGTGATGGGCTTCCCAGGAGGGGCTAGTGGTAAAGAACCTGCCTGCCAATTCAGGAGACAAAAGAGACGGGAGTTTGATCACTGGTAGGAAAGATCCCCTGGAGAAGGAAATGGCAACCTACTCCAGTATTCTTGCCTGGAAAATTCTATGGACAGAGGAGCCTGGTGGGCTACCGTCCATGGGGTCACAGAGAGTCAGACACAACTGAGCAGGTACACACATTATGGGTAAAACGCAAGTATTTTCTCATGCAGACCTCTCAACAAAGTGAGAGGACAGCATCATACAGAATCATCTTTATATTACCAATACAAGCTCTTATTTTACTTTAAAAACTTGTTTCTTGGAATACTACTCACAGAATTTATATAAAGCATGTTATTCAAACATATTAGCATTTATTTGCAAGAATGTCTCACCATTAGCAATAGACACAAACACACACTTCTAACGTGGCAACAGCTGCAAACAAAACTACCCAATTAGCTCCTCCTTTGTGCCCCAAGCCTGGAAGTACTGACCTTCACCTATAGAGGTTCCCTCTCTCCCTTCAACCTGACATCCTTCCAACCAATCACATCTCTTGTGTTGACTTTTGAGCTTTAAATCTTGCAGAAGAATTATACTACACTTTACCATTTTCTCAACTTCTCAGGGTTTGGAAAAACAAATTAGATAGACTATCAAGAAACGTCAGGCACCAAGAATCCCACCCACAAACACTCACAGGCCCAGTCCCAGCTCTATCCACTCAGTCCTGTGGGTGAACTCACCTCACCTGATTATGCTGTTCCTCTGCATAAACCCTTCAACCCACCCTTAAGACAAGCCTGACTGACAAGTATAATGACGGTGAAATTTTGAAAAAGCATTAACAACTGTCTCTCAGTTTTACATTTCCTAGCAGGTGACTTTCCAATAACTAGCCCGAGGTAACCACGGTCAGGGTAGACGTTGAGTAGAAAGTAAAGGGTCCCTGATGATGATCCAACCAGGTATGTTTCTGGCATTCAGAACAGAACGCCAAGGTAAAGATTAAGAGCCAGGTTTCCATTTTACATATGGTAATGTGTATGTTTCAGGGCCATTCTCTCCAATCATCCCACCCTCTCATTCTCCCACTGAGTCTGAAGCCAGTGCTCCATGACAGCCTGGACGGATGGCGTGGCGGAGGGGCAGGGGTGGTGGTGCGTAGGGGGGTTCAGGGTAGAGGGACACAAGCATACCCAGGGCCAATTCATACTGATAGATGGCAAAAACCATCACAACATTGTAATTACCTTCCAATTAAAACAAATTTTTTAAAAATAGAAGCAGGTTTCTGGTGAAGGATGAGAAGATTTTTAGAATTCCTTTAGCATTCCACCTCGGGCTAATTTTTGGACAACTCAGAGCATGTTTTCTTCCCTGCTGCAAAGATAATACTCTGTCCCCACTGAGGGTAAGGCCATGAGGTCTATTGCTGGAGCAGAGGGGGGGAATGTGACATGGCAGAACAAAACGCCCATTAGGGACTCAGGGCTATGTGAGAGGAAAAGACGTAAGATGGGACACATGGCTCCTCACCCCGAGCCCAGAGAGCGAGGTAGGCCCAGGGAACAATGAGAATGGGTAGTGACAAGTGGGATGCTAGGAAAAGGACCCCAGCAGGCACTGAACCGAGCACCAACCTGCACAGTGGCCAAGTCAAAGTAAACTCGGCAGTGTGGGCAGAGGGGAGGGCAAATGCTGGTCTCCAGAGCTGCTCTGAGCCCCCACGTGTCACTCAAGACCTTGTGGCCTCACCCAAAGAGTGTGTCCAAGGTGAACCAGCAAGCCTAGGCCATGTGTTGGATGGAAGATTCGAGAGAAGGTCAGGATGACACGAAGTCAGCAAGAGCCTAGGTGAGACTCCTGAGGCAGCCAAGGAGCACATCTGTGCTTGTGAGAAACTGAAACACCTGCGTGTGACTCCCTGTGTGTTTTACCTTAGCCACAAGGATGCGCTAGGAAGAGAGGCTGCAGAGGAATCAAAGGCAGTACACATAGAGAAAGTCTCGCCTTCACACTTAAAGGCCATCTTAAAAAAAGGCCACCTTAATGAGATGGGCTTCCCAGGTTGACGCTAGAACCGAAACCGCCCGCCAATGCAGGAGACAAAAGAGACCTGGGTTTAATCCCTGGATCAGGAAGATAGTTTGGAGAAGGAAATGGCAACCCACTCCAGTGTTCTTGCCTGGGAAATCCCATGGACAGAGAGAGGAGCCTAGCGAGCTACAGTCCATGGGGTCACAAAGAGATGGGCACGACTAAAGCGACTTAGCACACACTGAGACGGAAAAGGACACAGGTGAGAGGCTCTGGGAGGGCAATCGTTTTACAAAAGAGCCACTGTGAGGGAGGGACCCGAAGACTAACATTTAGTTCTCCAAACTCCCAGGAGGAGGAGGCGCTTGTTGAAATATCTGAGCCAATTTAAAAAATAAATTCTATGCACACCTGAGTTTAATATATTTGTAACCATGCTATACAAGACACGCTGTGATTTGGTGGCTGCTACTTACTCACCCCTCCTATCTGCAAAATCCCTGTCATCGAGGCTGCTTCTCACTTCAAAACGTTGGCACGTGGCCTTTCTTCTGCCTTGATCCCTTTTCTTCTCTATTTTTACCTGGTTTTGTCTATGCGCTCTTCATATATCACCTTAGGACGATTTCCTCCAAGAAACTAATCCTTCAAGTTCTAGTTACATACTTCTTATATATTCCATGATACTCCGCACATCATAGCTCCCATACTTTGTACATATTGTGCAATAAAGACTAGTCTGAGCTAGTAATCTACCAATCTCAGTGAGGGAAGGATCCTGTCTGACAGGATTTTAAGGTACTTCACATGATCCTGGGCATACAGTAAACATTCAAAACTGCTGCTTCAACTGCAATGTCTTTGGGAAGAAGAAATTGTCATAGCATATATCCTGTGGGCTCATCTCATTAAGGTGGCCTTTTTTTTTAAGGTGGCCTTTAAGGTTTGTAGTAGGCCTTTAAGGCCTTGTAGTTCATAAGGTTTAGGATCCATGACAATTTTAAGACTGGATCTCAAGTTTGGGGGAGAATGGATACATGCCTATGTATGGTTGAGTCCCTTTGCTGTCCACTTGAAACTATCACAACATTATTAATGGGCTATGCTCCAATATAAAATAAAAAGTTAAGAAAAGGAAGACTGGCACTCAATTTCTCTTACTTAGAGGGGAGTAGAAGAGTACCCACTCTTACAGCACTTCTTCCTAGGATAAGAGATGGAAATTTATGGCAGGCAAGTTCAAAAGGACTAGCACTAAATAAATGATAAAGTGTACACATGTATGTGAACTTAGTCGCTCAGGTGTGTCCGACTCCTTGCAACCCCATGGACTACGGCCCACCAGGCTCCTGTCCATGGGACTCCCCAGGTAAGTATCCTGGAGTGGGTTGCCATTTCCTTTTCCAGAGCATCTTTCCAACCCAGAGACTGAACCCAAATCTTCTGTATTGGCAGGCAGATTTTTACCACTGAGCCACCTAGTGCATACTCACAAGAAAAAGTGAAAAAACACATTCAAGGCTTACCTTTGCAGTTAATGTCAGCAATTACTTCATTGCTTTCCATGGTTTCTAACAGCTGTCTTACTTCTTCAGCGTTGCCATTTCTGGCATGATGGAGAAGCTGTTGTTCTGCGTCTGTACTCATTTCTAGATTTAAAAAATAGTAACACTGCTGTTAATCTAAGAACATATTAGCTTTTGGATATTCTGCCAACAGATAAAGGGGAAAAAAAAATCATCTTAGTTTTGTAGCTAATAAGACAGACAAAAGGAATAATTAAATGAATCAGCTGCAGGGTCAAAATTTGATCTTGAGACTCTGTGCCCTGTATATTACTGAAGCCTCAGCTTTCTTACCTGCAAAATACAATCAACTTCATGACCTGTGGTAAGATTGTGTCTATGAAAACTATCAAAGTATTTTGTAAATAGTTATTAGTACATTAACAACCTTATGTCTATAAAGTTAAAATATGGCAATTCATCAGTTCATACGGAATTATCAAAAGACTGGAATGATCTAAATGAACATATTGGAATCTTGTGAGAAAATAAATTACAGATAAGGATCCTGGAGCCACCATACTTATCAATAAACTCTCATTTTCTTATCCAGCCTCAAGACAACTATAGAGAAAAACAACCAAATTTAAAGCATTTATCTCAGAAAAAAATAGAAATTTCTTTCATACTAATAATCATTTGGGCTCCTCCGATGGCTCAGAAGGTGAAGAATCCACCTGCATAAAGGAGATGTGGGTTCAATCCCTGGATCAGGAAGATCCAGGGGAAGGGCATGGCAACCCATTCCAGTACTCTTGCCAGGAAAATCCCATGGATAGAGGAGCCTGGCTGGCTACAATCCATGGGATCACAAAGAGTTGGACACAACTAAAGTGACAGAGCACAATAATCAGTTAAATGCAAATAGATCAAGAATTTTCTGCCTACCTCATTAGCACAAATAAAAAAAGTAAACACACCAAATGCTGGCATGAACAGAAAATGTGCAGTCCAGTAAACTGTTATTATGCATATTATATATAACTTGCATACAAGTTATTATATACATGTTATATACACAAGCTATTGCATACATATGTTGCAGAGGGAGGAAGAGACAACAAACTGTCAAGATGAAATAATTTCAAAATACACAAATACCCAGGGAGGATGCCAGGAGATGGCCAAGTAAACACCAGGACCTGTCTTTCCACCTGCACAACAACTGCACTTGCACAATCTGTCTGATGTAACTACTGTGGAACTCTGGAGCCTACGAAGACTTGCAACTGCCAGGGAAGACTTGGAAGGTAACTGATGATTTCAGCTCTTAGCAGAGCAGTGGTTCCCTATCCTTCAGACACTTAAGCAGACATCTGTACATCTGCTTCCGGAGCAGCCTGCTGCAGTCAAGGTTGGCAAAAAGGACCCTGTCCTCTCAATACTGGGGAGCTGGGCTCTGATCACTGATTGCTGCTTTTGGTCACAGACATGCAGACAAGTGGGCAGCCATTACTGCTGCATCTGGCCCCTGGCTGCAAGTCTTTCCAATGGGCTGGAATGCCAGGAGATTTAAACAGCTAGCACCCTTTTGCCCCCCATTCATTTTTCCATTTTCCCCCTTAATTTTCCTCTAGTAATAACTAGGACATTTACAACCAAATGCATATGTGGTGGAAATTACAATGTGACTGCTCATTCCCACCCGAAAGCTCAAAAGACATGAAACAACCTCAAGTTTATACCTCAGGCTGGCCTTCAGCAGCAGTCTATATCAAAACAAAAAAAATTAGCAAACCCTGGGGAAGAGGGTATATCTGATTTCTAGAGTTACTGCATTAGATTCAAATGTCCTGTTTCCAGCAGTGCTGTTCCCTCCCAAAAAGACACAAATCACACAAACAGGAAAGCAGGGCCCACTCAAAGGAAAAAACCAAGTCAGCAGAAACTGTCCCTTAAGAAGAATTGATGGCAGATATACCAAACAAAGACTTTAAAACAACGGTCTTAAAAATGATTAAGAACTAAAGGAAGAAGCAGAGAAAGTCAAGATGTATAAACAAAATGGAAATAAAGATAGAAAACCTAAAATGAAGCCAAAAAGAAATTTTGCAGCTTAAAAATGCAGTCACTAAAGTGAAAATTTGACTTGAGGGATTCAAAAGCAGATTTGAGCAAGAAGGATCAGTGAACTTGAAGACAGGACAACAGAAATTAATAACTCTGAGGACCAGAAACAAAAAAGATTAAAGTGACCCCAATTGAGGAGACCTGTAGGACACCAACAAGCAAACCAACCCAGGAATCACAGATGTCCCAGGAGAGAGAAGGGGGTAGAGCATTTGAAGAAATACTGGCCAAGAACTTCCCAAATTTGGTCAAAGACATGAACATAAATATTCAAGAAGTCAAGGAACACCAAGATGAAATCGGAGATACATACTCACACTTTCAAAAGACAGAATTTTGAAAGCAAGCCAAGAGAAAAGCAAAACGTCACACAAGGGATCCTCGATAAGATGATCATGTTTCTCGTGAGAAACTCTGAGGGCCAGCAGGCAGTGGGTAAAGAGTAAGACACTTAGGAGTTAAGCGTGCCTGGCTTGGGTCTTAACCATCCTTGGCCTGTCTGGGCTTCATGCTAGTCACGCTCCTGCACGCCTGTGTTCTGCTGCCCGATCAGCTGTGGGTGCCCATGTTCCTCCTTGCAAGTCTTCTGCGTCCACCCATCCCTGAGAACTAGAGCCGGGCCTCCGTGTGCTCAGAAGAACAGGAAGAGCAGCCTGTGTACCTCAGACTCCTGCCAGCCAGGGGCCCAGAACCTGGTCCCTTCAGAGCGCTACCAGATAACTGTGCCCAGCACTCACTCACGTCCCCTTGAAAGGGCTCTTATAAACCCTCAGGGAAGACGAACTCAGACTCTAACCCAGGGACTGATTTCAGAGAATATTTTCCTAGGAGATGTCATCTAGCAGTGACCATAACGTCCTTTCTTCTCAACAGATTGTTGATCAGCGTTTACACTAACCACCCTAAATCACCTCCACGTTCATTTATAAAACTGCATGCTTATTAAAACATTCGATTAGTCATTTAAAAAGCTTAATACTTATATTCACTGCAGCCCTATTTATAAAGCAAAAATGTTAATGTCCATTAGTAAAGGTTTGTTCACAAAACTGAATACTATATAATCAACAAGGTTGTAAAAGGAATTTCTAAAACTATGGCACTGCAATGTATCAAGTCAGATGGATTTAATGTAACAATCTCTGTATATGTTTTACATATTCACCAAAAAAAATATATTAGGATGATAACAGTGGTTACTTCTTACAGTGAAATTACGAATGGCTTTGATTGTCTTTTGAGGGTTGTGCTTTCTGAACTCCCTACAATATAACAGCATTAAATCTTTATAAGAAAAGTTACTGAAGATATAAAACCAAAAATCTTGTCAAATTAAATGGACATTTCATCACAGGTGATTTTTTATATATATATTTTAGCAAGACAAGTACATAAGAAGTGACCATCTATTTTTGCTGGCATAATACACACAAAAATGTTCATTTAATATCTTTTTCCTGCTTTTCAAGAATGAATCAAAGAACACTTGAAGTATCTTCAGAACATACTAGAAGTTGTTTAATGTTACCTTGGGTTCTTACCACACTGGGTTTACAGAAAAAAAGTTGTAGTTTTAAGTTTTTCAACTTCTATATAATAAATATGAAAAGGGTACAGTCAAGTCTATTATTTATTTAAACAGTCCACAGTAATATAATATTCATGACATTCATATGAATATCATATGATATTCAATAATATCATATTCACCACGACAGTTACTGATAAGCACAGGAATTGAGATTAAGAATTATTGGGGCCTAGGTTCAATCCCTGGTCAGGGAACGAAGATCATGAAAGTCAAGCAGCAAGGTAAAAAAAAAAAAAATTTATTCAAAGGTTGCAAAGTGACAGGACACACATGTGCTCGGTCACACCGACATGCGCCAAGTACAGTAATGAGCAAGGGATAGTGGCTGTCCAGAGGACAAAAGGGGGTGATTAGCCCTTTACCTGCATTAGTGAAGGAAGGAACCACAGAGAAAGTGAAATTCAAGCTGGGACTTGAAGACTGAGGAGGTCACCAAGACCAGCAGGACAAAGGTTTCTGCCCCAGCTGGACAACTGTTATACCAGGAACAGTCTTGGGTGAAGATGTGATTCCATTTGGTCGTGGTGAGTTTGAGATTCCTGTGGGAAAGAGAGAGAGATGTCCGGTAAGCAACCAGCTTATACCAGCCTGAGCACAAGAAAACAGTTCCAGGGAAGAAGTACAACAGTCAGTACATTAGTGTTCATTAAAATCATGGGGGTAATCAGGACCTCTTACTGAAAGAAGACCAAGAGTGAAGGGAAAGAAGGCCAGCAACGATGACATAGCAAGAAAGATCTAAGCGTGGATGGGGCGGGGGTGGGGTGGTACCAGAGGAGGGCGGGAGTGTCACCCAAGAGAGGAGAGTGTTTCCAGGGGTTAGAAGGTGTGAAATGTCAAAGGAAGAGCAGGAACAAGGCCTGCAAACGCAACTGGTTTGGCAAGGAGAAGGAGAATTCAAGAATATTTCAAGTAGAAATGACAGGCTTGCAGGCAGACGTGGGTAAACTGAGCAGTAAAGGTGGGACAGAGGGCGGCAAACTCCTTTAGAGAGACTTTGTTTTGAAGGGCTGGTGGTAAGTTCCGTCTTCAGATTTCTAATACCTGGGCATGTTCATAGCTGTGGGGCTATAGAGCCAGGAGAGAGGAAAAGCTTGAAAGACAGGAGAAAGAATGAAGATGCGACAGATCCAAGAAGAGCCTGAAGCAGGTGGATGAAAAGCCCAAGGGGAGGATTAGCCTTGAAGAGAGGAAGCCCCACACGAAGCTGGCTGGGGGTAGGGGTTAAGGGGCCAGTGGGGGCTGGGTAGATAGAGCTCCTCTCTGATGCTAACAACTTCCTGAGACACAGATTCCCAAGTACCTTAATAGGTGAGAGTAGTCTTAGTATGAGACAGGACAGCTGCTGACAGTGGGCTTGCGGGGGAGGAGGTCGTCTCTCCCTTTCAAAACAATTTACCACCACATCCACTGAAACTAGCTGCTGTCTGAAGGCTAAGCAGACTCAAAGGTTTGCAACTGTTAACACTGGGCTTGAGACACAGTCAAATAAGCAAGACCTTGAGGATAAATTCCAAAATGCAAGCAGGCATTTCAACACTGCTCCTTTGTAAACTTCTGTTACTTTGGAAAGGAATGGCGGGGGGTGGGGAGGTGGGATAGGAGAGGGGGCTGACACTTCTTCCTTCTCCCTTAGTGGCTCTAACACCAAATCAAAGTAGCACAGCTCCAGAAATATCTGTAATTTAAAGACCAAGAAAACTTCTTAAAATGGTAACAGTACTATTTAATTAGCCCAGTAAAACATGATTGTTATGTTCCTTTCCGCTACGCCGCAAAGAAACTAAAATATTCCAAACCAAGACATAAAAACATTTGTATTTTTTCTTAATCCAAGAACCATTATAAGGCAAAGTCTGCTGCTATCTATGCATACCTGAAGATTCCTAATTCGATACATCTGTAGTAGCTAAAACTTCACTCAGGTTGGCATCTAGGTAGCCAGCATGGGCTAGGAAGGTGCCCACCGTGAAGTCCACAAGGAGCTGCAGTTTGCTCACCACCACTAGGCCAGCATTTCTCTCCTGTCACTGCATTACCATCAATAAACACTTGCTGAGGGCGGACCACGGCACAGGCACTGTGCTATTAGTGGTCATTAACAGACCACTGGTCTATTACTGCTCTATTCATTAGTGTGATACACTAATGAATAAAACCAGGCCTTGCATTAGGATAACTTTATGTTTTATCTATGTATTTTTATATTTAAAAACATAAAAATCCATGTTTTATCTATATATTTTTATGCTATGTTTTATCTATAAATTTTTATGTTTTATCTATATAAAACACATTTGTTTTACCTATACTTTAATATATAGTACATATTAAATATATATAATACTCACATATATTTGGGGGCAGGCACCACTCTGCAAGGCTTGCAGGATCTTAGTTCCCCAACCAGAGACTGAACTTGGGCCATGGCACTGAAAATGCAGAGTCCTACCCACAGGACCACCAGGGAATTCCTAAACTTATGTTATAGAAGAGTCAACTGTACAAATAAATGACTATCCACATTTCTCGAGGTCTAACTTGCCATCTCCACTCCTAACTTCAACTAGTTCCCCTTAATAAGCCTTCACAGCATCTCATGTTCGCCACAAACATTAGTCTGTAGGTGCTCGTGTGGTCATTTCTTTGTTCTCCCCATACTACACTAGAAACTTAATTAGAAAAAGGATCCCAAGTCTATTATGTGTCCCCACTATATCCCTAATATCCAGCAAGATACCTATAACACAGCAAGCAACCAAACATTAAATGGATGGATGAATAGATGAACGTGAACTTAGTTTTTCAAGATCAAAACAATCAAGATAGACTGACAGGAAGGTCTAAAAGTAACGTGTTTATATTAAGTGGTACACTTTCATCCAGTGATCAAAAAATGAAGGTTTTTTCACCTTATATGCCACAAGATATTAAAATCATAGCAAAAAAGGAAGATCTTTTAAAATATACATTCCAGGATTACTTAGGATGATCACTGCTAATCTGATATTAATACATCTCTAACTTATGAATAATTTGTGGTTAACAGTTAACAAATATAAGGGGGAAAAGTACAGACAGTGACAGATTTTATTTTCTTTGGCTCCAAAATCACTGCGGCCCATGACTGAAGCCATGAGATTAAAAGACCTTTGCTCTTTGGAAAGAAAACTATGACAAATCTATTAAAAAGCAGAGATATCACTTTGCTGACAAAGGTCCGCACAGTCAAAGTTATGGTTTTTCCAATAGTCATGTACGGATGTGACAGCTGGACCATTAAGAAGACTGAGTACGATGCTTTCAAATTCTGGCACTGAAGAAGACCCTTGAGAGGCCCTTGGACTTCAAGGAGATCACACCAGTCAATCCTAAAGGAAATCAGTCCTGAATATGCATTGGAAGGACTGATACTTTGGCCACCTGATGTGAAGAGCCGACTCACTGGAAAAGACCCTGATGATGGGAAAAACTGAAGGCAGGAAGAGATGGGGTACCAGAGAACGAGATGGATGGATAGCATCACCGTCATTCATGACTCAATGGAGGTGAACTGGACAAAACTCCAGGAGACAGTAAAGGACAGGGAGGCCTGGGGTACTGCAGTCCATGGGGTCACAGAGTCAGACACAACTTAGTGACTAAACAACAACAGTTAACTTTAGAAAAAACACAAAAATCAAAGAATCCAAATTCAAATGTTGAACAGATGTTAAAAAATATTCTTTGGACTCATGAGAGTTTATTTCAGAAAAGCACTGTCTCTGATGTTTAAGCCAAAAGAAAGACAAGTAAACCCTTAATGCATCTTATGAGACTAGATTTTGAACAACATTCTATCAGCACACATACTATAGATATTTTTCAGTATCACTTTGTGGATGTATTCAGCCATTCTTTCCATATACATGCAGCTCCAAACTCTTGTTTTTAAGATTAATGAGATTTTAATAGCCAAGAGAATGTTCAAGAAAATAGACAAAAACATCTTGAGCTTCAAAAACTAGGAGACTAGAGGCCACTTTGCCTTGACTCCCCTCCTCCAAGGTTCACTGGGGAAGACAAGCTTCTAATTCTGAATTATTTTGTGGAAAGCAAATTTACATTTTGCTGTTGTATAAACACTGTGAGTGAAGTGAAAGTTGCTCAGTTGTGTCTGACTCTTTGCGACCCCATGAACGATACAGTCCATGAAATTCTCTAGGCCAGCATACTGGAGTGGGAACCTTTCCCTTCTCCAGGGGATCTTCCCAATCCAGGGATCGAACCCAGGTCTCCCACATTGCAGGCGGATTCTTTACCAGCTGAGTCACAAGGGAAGCCTGTACATTACTTAATTAAACTGGTTCCTATACTTGATATATGCCACTAAATCTCCATTAATTACAGTGGATAAATTCTGTGGCCCTAACAACTCTGAAATCTTGGCAGAGAAACCCTGAAACTGTAACTTAAAGGGCAATCAACTTGTTCAATTCAGCCAGAGGTCTATTATTTTACAAACTGAATGGCTATTTTTCTTTACTATTCCAGCTGAACTTTTACAGAGTCAAAGAAGAAAATTCCTAGAGAAATCAAAGACAGTAAAGTTCAATAATCAGAGCTAATTCACTCAAGTACCAGAAATTCAAAATATTAAATGATGTGCTTTGGGACTTCCCTGGCAGTCCAGTGGATAAGACTCTGTGCTCCCAATGCAGGGAGGCTTGTGTTCAATCCCTGGCTGGGGAAACTAAGATCCCACATGCCACATGGTGCAATCTTAAAAGAAAAACAAAAAAATTACTTGTCTTTTAAAAGAGTTCTTAAAGGTGTCTGAGGTTAAAATTCAAAGACATCCAAGGCTAACTTTATTAGATCACAAATATAGCAATGTTTAACGGGACATCATAAAATATCAGGAAAGCATGGTGATGCTCAAGAACTTAAATATAAAATTACCGGATGATCCAGCAATTCCACTTCTGAGTGTACGCCCAAAAGAACTGAAGGGACTCTTGAAAGAGATCCTGTTCATGATCACAGAAGTGTTCTTCACCACAGCCAAGAGGTGGAAGTTGTCCAAGTGCCCCCTGGCAGATGAATGGATAAGCAAAATGTACTGCATACGTACAATGGACTACTATTCGGCCTTAAAAAGGAATGAAATCCTGAAACGTGCCACAATAACGATGAAGCCAGAACACATTATTGAAATGTGAAATAAGCCAGACACCAAAGGACAAATACGTAACTCCACTTATATATTTGGAGGAGACAAATTCATGTAGCCAAAAATTGAAATGGTGGTGAATAGAAGCTGGAAGAGAAGAAAATGGAGAGTTAGTGTTTAATGGGTACAGAGCTTCCATTTGGGATAAGAAAGTTCTAGAGATGGACAGAGACAGTGGCTACTGCATAATATATTTTTAAATGGTTAAAAAGATTTTATGTTCTATGTAATTTACAATTTTAAAAATGAGAAAGCATCTGAAATTTGAGTCTAACAAGTGCCAAATAGCTTTTATACTAGTAAAAAGTCAAAGGAAGCTAACTATTCAAAACACCTTATGATTATATTGTGATTATTTTTCAAATTCTCAGATATTGATTTTATGCTTGGTAATACATTAAAATATTTGAATTATACTGTATACTAAGAATTTGAATAGTGAGAAAAATTAAATATTTATGAATATATTTTACAAACCAAGTCTTTAAAACCAAAAAAACAAAAAAAAGAAACCCAGTGTGCTCAGCACTGTATTCCAAAGTACTCAACTGCTTAATGGTATATTTTTTCCCCAATATTTTTCCAATACTAAATTTTAATATAAGGAAAATATTAAAAATCAAAGTGACTATGTTAAAACATGACAACAGAAATAAAATAGCTTTGCTATCAATCTTATTAGTTCCTAGCAAGTAATCATTAAGTTCTTTTATATTATATATCCCAGGTATATGCATGTGTGTGTATATACCTATTTGTACATAGACATATACAAACGTATATGTATAAAACTATGACATTTGTGATAACACAAATAATTAAATGCATTTTTGCTTGTTTTAGAAATTTAGCCTTGGTAGACAGATTCATGGAGAAGGCAATGGTACCCCACTCCAGTACTCTTGCCTGGAAAATCCTATGGATGGAGGAGCCTAGTGGGCTGCAGTCCATGGAGTCACTAAGAGTTGGACACAACTGAGCGACTTCACTTTCACTTTTCACTTTCATGCATTGGAGAAGGAAATGGCAACCCACTCCAGTGTTCTTGCCTGGAGAATTCCAGGGACGGGGGAGCCTGGTGGCCTGCTGTCTATGCGGTCACACAGAGTTGGACACGACTGAAGCGACTTAGCAGCAGCAGCAGCAGCAGCCAGATTCATATTTAATCTAACACCGCTTCTAGAGATGAAGAAACTGAAAAGCACAAAGGGTACTTGCTAAGGGTATGACTTTACCAGCCAAAACCAGAATTTAGAACTTCTAGTCAAAGTGAATTATTAATGCAGCAGCAGCATTTCATAAAACTCAATTCAGCCTCTAAAATTAAAGGTCCCTGATCCTAGTTATTGTTCACATGTGTGAACACTGAGGAAGCTGAATCTGAATTTTAGCTTAATCCTCTCATTTTAAGAAGCCTTACTCATTGAAATAAGATATCCAAAATATGGCAATTTAAGGAAAACGACGGCAAATTTTAGTCATTTTAGGAAGCACCTGCCTCTTTCTTTTAAAAATATAAAATTAAGTTAAAAATCACTTTATTTTTAATTCAGTGAAACTTTCTTGCTAACTTCAACAGGACTCTGTGCCCAGATCAACAGCATCATCCTTTTTGCAGGAGAAATGAGAGACACCTGGCTATAGGTGAGAGACACCTTACTACAGTCTAACTGTAGTAAGACATACAATTTGTAAGCCACTGAAATCAATGTAAAATGCCCATACCAAATTATATTTGACCTATTTACATTATCTTCTCTTATTCATATTCATTATATACCCATACTGACTTGGATGCCATACAGATATAATAAAAGAATAAGCCTTCTTGCTATTATTTTATCTTCATTCAGTTGAAAATGCTGATGTTTAAAAGAACCGGTAAAAATTAAATAAGCTTCCCTGCTTTATGAAATTGTTAAAACCTGAAATTGCTATACATTTTATCTGCTTTTACAACCAAGAACTAACCCTTACATTCATCCCTGATTTGAACTTGAACTTCATAGATTCTAAAAACTATTAAATATAGTTTCAAAATAGGTTGGACCCATAGAAGCAAGAGAAGTCCACAAATTAGATGAATACAGTTTTATATAACAATAATATTCACCAAAAGAAGGCTGATCAACTATCACATTCTAGTGATAAAATTCCTTATATGTCAGATAGTGTATTTAAATGTTTCCTATTTCCACATTTGAAAATTATCTTCTAAACGTAATGAAATATGTTGCAGTACTGATCAGTTACCCACTATATAACCAGAACTTTTTCTTTAAAGGAAAACTTTAACCAAAGTAAAAATGTGGTTACTTTTCATTGTCACATGCTGGGAAACTGCACAGTTAAAGACCACTTTCACTGTATAGCACACAGTAATTCCCGGTTTGCTGGCTGATGAGTATAGTGACTCAGAGTGACCTACTACATCCTCTTTAAGCGTTTAAAAGTATTTCTTATACTTGCCTATGTTATTAGTGAAAGAGGACACGTAAGAGAAAATCCTACATTTCTAGGGATCAAGAGCATCCTATAAGATAATTATATGATATGATCACCAATATATTCCGTACAAAATGCACGAAAGCATCTTTTCTGAGCTCTCATTAATGACTTCTGGAAAAATCGGTATAAGCTTGTTGCTAACTATACTGCTAACACCTGTCCTTTTTCTAGGAACTGGAATTTACAAATCAATCAAGTTCTAATTACCACCAGACTTGGCTTATTAAACACTTCAAATTTTTTTTACATGCCCTGGCTTTCTCCCACATATGTTATTAGCTAAGCTGATTTCTACTTTCTCCTGACTACTTTTCTCAGTGAATGTACATAATGTACAAAAGCTCAGCTCCTTGTAATAGCAAGAGGTAAGAAACTGTCAAAGCATGAAGACTGATATATTATGATTAAATATAGATGTGTCTAGGTAAAATAAAACCACATGAAGAAAAATTTTATTTTGTTAAATAGACACTGCATCGAGTTATCATGCAAAAGAAACTGGCTATATTTTTCTACCTAGTCGCTGGTTCCAAACAAGCATCATTTCCCTTTGCTTTGGGGAAAGAGTGGAAAAAGCAATGTTTTACAGAAATAACATTTAGCTGCTCTGAATTACAGGTGTAGGTGCTGTGCAAATAACACCTGCAAGGCTGAGAGCCTCCAGAAACAAGGATCAGCCACCCCCACAACGTTTTACTGAGGAAAAAGGAGATATTCAGCAAGTGTCATCTGATCAACAGACTCTGGCAAAACCCTACACTAATACACAACTGCTTCAGATAAATCTATTCAACTTGCAGCAGTTAACTCCTGTTTTGCATATCAGTTGCTCAAGGCTAGAAGAAAAAGATACTTTCTAAAAAGGAACCATTACTGAGTTTTCTCCCCTTTCTCCGCCCACAGATTGTAGTAGGTAGAGCTCCAAGAGTAGAACTAGGAGATGAAAAGAGGGTGGATTTTGTAACTACTCTGTAATTAACACAGAGACCTTTAAAATTTCACCAGAGGGATCCGGAAATTATACCTACTACTCACTGCAAAAAATTTCCTTGCATCACAGTCAGAACGCGAACACTCCTAAGCCATCAAAACAAGTATTTTTCAAATTCTGAAATAAGAGGTGAGGACATTCCGAACTCTAAACCCAGAATGCATCAATTACAATATTACCATATGGCTGAGATTGTCAAGAAAAATACATCTCTGATTCTACCCACAAACACCTAATCACTAAATTTGCAACATTCAAACAGTCTAGTTTAACTTAATATCACATGCCAACTGTTCACTTCACTATCTGCATAAAGCTAAGACTTTCACAACTAACATTAACTACATCAAGGCAACCCCTTTCAACGCCTCCTGCCAAACAGCAGGGCCACCGGGTAAATAAATCTTTGTTTCTATTCGGTTCAGTCGCTCAGTCGTGTCCGACTCTTTGCGACCCCGTGGACTGCAGCATAGTTTCTATTAGGCAGTGGCAACCTTTCATACTGTTTCTGAACTCCTTTGATGGTCTTTGGTGCTAGTGGGAACTGACCACGAGGCACACAGTGAGAAGGGTCACGTGAACAGCTCGTGACTTCCACTGTGAATCAACCCTCCGCAGGATAGTAGGAAACTCAAAGTTGGGATGCACACATCCAAGTACCTAGAAAGCACGCGGCTGATGACTTCTCAGGTAATGCATGAGACACCGGGACGAAGTCCTAGCACCCAGAGTGGAAATGCAACAAATGCCAACGTCCTACTACTTGCAACAACTTTCCCGCAGCGCCGGAGCAGCCAGGGACTTCGGGGCGGTCGAGGTCTGGGTCCGAGCCCGCTACCTCTAGACCCAGACCCTGCCCATCCTCGGAGACGCGCCCTCACTCCCCACCACGCGAGGACAGACCACCCCCAGCACCATGCAGGGGAGAGCCCGCTTGCCCTGAAGCCGGCCTAGGAAACTGACCTACGCGGTCACCCGGGTTCCAGATCTCCCGGGTGGGGACCACAAACGCAGGCTGCCCGTCTAACGCCCAGGAGGCGGCCGTCACCTGGCTCACACTCCCGGAAGACTCGCGGCCCCGCGGATCGTCGGTCTCGGGGATCCCGGCGCCCGGCGGAGCCAGAGGCCGCTTGGCACCACTCCGCGAGGTGGCGCCGCCCCTCCGCGCGGCCAGCCCCGCGAGCGCGCGCGCGCTCCGGCTTTATTTACGCCTTGCCCGGGCACCACGTGACCGGCGCGCGGGCCGTGTGGCGCGCTCGGCTCCCGGCCCCGCCCCCGACCTGGCACGCCCCGCCCCAGCACTCTCCAGTTCCTCCCCGATCGCAGAGGATGGTTCCAGGATTTGCAAACTGCTGTAAGCAGGGACAAGGACTTCACGCTCCTCCCAAACGCCCCGCCCCAAGAGAAGGACGGACCCTACTTCGAAGACACCCAGGAGTTGTGGCACGGAAAGGAAGCCCTCCAAGCCAAAGCAAATATATTTATAAATACTCAATACATTACCCAGCTGCCCAGCCTTTTTCTTTTCTGCTTTGGTTGCGACTTTACTCGTGGTAACTTAATCGGCAGTATAAATTAGCTGCACCTCTCTTTTCACATGTCAAAGGATGATCTTTAAATGCTATACAGGTGTAAGCATCTAAGATGGATATGAGTAAGGTATGCTTAAAGAGAGATTTTACAAGTTTTCCTTCACTTCGTCCCCCCATCACACACCTTTCATTGAGTCCATCTCTACGGACTCGCACAACAGGTCTAGCCAGAGTAGTTAACACATAGTCTATTATGTGAAAGTACACACTCTAGTGTAATTACACCTTTTAAAAATATGCATAGCTGAAAAAGACGAAGTTACGAGCATACGAAAAAAATTTCAACTTTCTTGTATTTTCCAGTGTATTTAATGAACGTGCTCTTTTCTAATGAACATTGATAAACAGGTATCATATTTAAGGGGCGTAGGTTTTCAGTTAAGTCTAGCAACCTGGTTGAGGACCTATTCCAGGCCAGCTGGTCATTGCGCTTGTATGTGATACATGATGTATCAGATCTCTTAGAGTGTTTCTGGAGAACACAAGAAACCTTGCTTATATATCCTAGGCTAACATCATCTTTTCTTAGTAAAAAAAGGCACTTGAAGAGCACAATCCTTCAAGGGTGAATTGTGTGGTAACTAAGGCAGTCATATTTGCCTCACAGGGAAACTTCAGAGCTTATTTCTAAGAATACTGAATTACCTTCACAGCCAAAATAAAAATTGACTACCTGAATATTTATCCACATTATTCCACAAAAGCCTTAATTCTCACTAACATGATTTAATTGCCTAAATTCACTACTCACTTCTTTTTTCAGTTCACGAAATTGAGTTTGTAAACATTCTAGCCAATAGGAGGATGAAAGTAACAGGAGGTAATCACCATGACTACCAATAAAATGTTATAATCTTGGTAAGATCACTCCTTGTACGTATTTTTACAGGCATCTCTTTGATATGTATGTAGACAATCTTTAGGAAAAGGTATCTCTTTGGCATTTTTATTTCTGTACAGATATAAACACATCAAGGGTGTAACAATTCTTATTGTAAAGCACTACTGTCCAATGCAACTTTCTGCAATGATAGAAATGTTCTATTAATATAATTCTACCCTGTCCAATACAGTAGCCACCAGCCACATATGCCTGCTGAGCTCTTGAACTTTGGTTAGTGTGATTAAAGAACTGAGTTTTATGTAATTTTAATGTAAATAGCCACCATGTGGCTGGTAGTGGTTTTGTTGCTAAGTTGTGTCTGACTCTTACAATCCCATGGTCTGTAGCCTGCCAGGCTCCTCTGTCCAGGGATTTTCCAGGTGAGAATAATAGAGTGGGTTGCCAATTCCTTCTCCAGGGGATTTTTCCAACCCCAGGAATCAAACCCAGGTCTTCTGCATTGCAGGCAGATTCTTTACCAGCTGAGCTATGAGGGAAGCCCACTTCCTCCTGTGGCTGCCATGTGGCTAGCAGCAACCATAATGGATAGTGCTATTCTATAACAACAAAGAATTACTACACTGCCCCCAACTGTATCATACTCTATTTTGAGAAGTGTTTGATAGACACAGAACATCTGGAAACAATTAATAAACTCTTCTGAGCTTGTGAACAGGTACATATTTTAACTTTGCAGATGGAGCGTGTTAAAGTTACTGTGTCACCCTTTATCTACAGTGAATGTAACTAGGACAGAATTGGTATCTCTGGGTGAATAGAAAAGGGATTTGGCAGAAACACTCTTTGCCCTGCCATTCCCAGGCCAGCCTGACCCAACCGGAAAGTTAACCATCTTCAGATCACAATATGCTTCATCAGAATTACCCATGGCCTGGTTCAGACTGGATCCACTTAGGGTTCTTTCATTTGCTTGTTTCAGATGATTTCATCATCCTCAGTCGCAAAGTTATGTCCATCTCTTTGCAACCCCATGGACTGTAGTCCACTAGGCTTCTCTGTCCGTGGGCTTTTCCCGGCAAGAATACTGGAGTGAGTGGCCATTCCCTTCTCCATGGGATCTTCCAACCCAGGAATCGAGCCTGCGTCTCTTATGTTTCTTGCATTGGCAGGCGGATTCTTTTACCACTGAGTCATCTGGGAAGCCCAGGAGCCCACAACTACTACTGCCCACCCCACATCACAGCGTTTCCCACCAGAATAAGATTCCCTCCAGATGATAGTACCCGATGTTTGTGTCCCTGCAGTTTTGTCTTAAGCCTGAAATGCCCCAGAATGCACTTCGCAAACTGTGTGTTTTAAAAACACTCCCCTGGTGCCCGTGTGATTTTGAAGTGCTGCAGAAGGAGCACCAAAGTCTTATTAAGGCTTATTAAAAGGAGGGTTTTATGGACTGAGACTTTGGGAAGGGCTTTGGGTAATTGCCTGGAATGCTGAAAAATAGGTCAGATGTCATCAAGCAAATCCAGACAAACTGTTGAGTTGGGGGAAATTAACCATCCCCTACACCTACAGATTAAGTACTTTGTAGTTATTATTAACCCAATACCATCAAGGCTGTGATGTCATTGTCTTTTATCTCTTTAAAGCTGTCTAAATTTTTTTGTCATTTGTACTATACACTCAGATTTTTTAATAACTGAAATGAGTTGGTACATTTTCAGATATTAAATTATTTTTATCTAAACTTAATTCTGTACCTGTCCCTCTTTTGCCAGGTATGTGACACACAGATGTCTAATCAACTGCCTTCCACCAATGACTGATTCTGCGGGGTCCCCACACAAAAAGTTTAGGAAGGTCCCCTCTATCTATAGTTCCTTGATTGCTAGCAACAAGCAGTGACACTAGCTACCCTAAGCAAATAGGGAATGTTTTGCACAGTATCAAATAAACAGCTGAAAATCTGGCCCAGCCAGAACAGGACTAGGGCACTTCCAGGGATCTGGGTAGGAGGGACTAGTCTACAGGTTTTCTAGGTTTCTCTCACCAGGAAAAAATAAACTCCATTCATTTTTGTTTTCCTACCGTTTCATCTTCCTCTTCAGAAGAGGCAAACTTGAGAAACAGATAGAGAGACACTTTTTGGTATACAGGGCAGGGCACCTTGGCTGACAACCGCACGAAACTACCCTCCATAAGAGTAGTAGTGCCCCACTGACTCATGCATGCCCACGCACACACTAGCGAGGTCCAGTGCTGTTACCAGAAGGAGCAATGAATTATGAGCAACCACAATCACAAAAATGCCTATTACAGTCTCTCTTTGTTTTTCAATCAAGCCCTTCCCTTCATTTGATTGAGGTCATACCTGAATGGTCTAGTGGTTTTCCCTGTTTTCTTCAATTTCAGTCTGAATTTGGTAATAAGGAGTTCATGATCTGAGCCACAGTCAGCTCCTGGTCTTGTTTTTGTTGACTGTATAGAGCTTCTCCATCTTTGCCTGCAAAGAATATAATCAATCTGATTTCGGTGTTGACCATCTGGTGATGTCCATGTGTAGAGTCTTCTCTTGTGTTGTTGGAAGAGGGTGTTTGCTATGACCAGTGCATTTTCTTGGCAAAACTCTATTAGTCTTTGCCCTGCTTCATTCCGTATTCCAAGGCCAAATTTGCCTGTTTCTCCAAGTGTTTCTTGACTTCCTACTTTTGCATTCCAGTCCCCTATAATGAAAAGGACATCTTTTTAGGGTGTTAGTTCTAAAAGGTCTTGTAGGTCTTCATAGAACCGTTCAACTTCAGCTTCTTCAGCATTACTGGTTGGGGCATAGACTTGGATTACTGTGATATTGAATGGTTTGCCTCGGAAACAAACAGAGATCATTCTATCGTTTTTGAGATTGCATCCAAGTACTGCATTCGGACTCTTTTGTTGACCATGATGGCTACTCCATTTCTTCTGAGGGATTCCTGCCTGCAGTAGTAGATATAATGGTCATCTGAATTAAATTCACCCATTCCAGTCCATTTTAGTTCACAGATTCCTAGAATGTCGACGTTCACTCTTGCCATCTCCTGTTTGACCACTTCCAATTTGCCTTGATTCATGGACCTGACATTCCAGGCTCCTATGCAATATTGCTCTTTACAGCATTGGACCTTGCTTCTATCACCAGTCACATCCACAGCTGGGTATTGTTTTTGCTTTGGCTCCATCCCTTCATTCTTTCTGGAGTTATTTCTCCACTGACCTCCAGTAGCATATTGGGCACCTACTGACCTGGGGAGTACCTCTTTCAGTATCCTATCATTTTGCCTTTTCATACTGTTCATGGGGTTCTCAAGGCAAGAATACTGAAGTGGTTTGCCATTCCCTTCTCCAGTGGACCAACAAATTCAGACTGAAATTGAAGAAAACAGGGAAAACCACTAGACCATTCAGGTATGACCTCAATCAAATCCCTTATGATTATACAGTGGAAGTGAGAAATAGATTTAAGGGCCTAGATCTGATAGATAAAGTGCCTGATGAACTACGGAATGAGGTTCATGACATTGTGCAGAAGACAGGGATCAAGACCATCCCCATGGAAAAGAAATGCAAAAAAGCAAAATGACTGTCTGAGGAGGCCTTACAAATAGCTGTGAAAAGAAGAGAAACAAAACGCCAAGGAGAAAAGGAAAGAGATAAGCATCTGAATGCAAAGTTCCAAAGAATAGCAAGAAGAGATAAGAAAGCCTTCTTCAGTGATCAATGCAAAGAAATAGAGGAAAACAACAGAATGGGAAAGACTAGAGATCTCTTCAAGAAAATTAGAGATACCAAGGGAATATTTCATGCAAAGATAGGCTCGATAAAGGACAGAAATGGTATGGACCTAACAGAAGCAGAAGATATTAAGAAGAGGTGGCAAGAATACACAGAAGAATTATACAAAAAGGATCTTCACGACCCGAATAATCACGATAGTGTGATCACTCATCTAGAGCCAGACATCCTGGAATGTGAAGTCAAGTGGGCCTTAGAAAGCATCACTACAAACAAAGCTAGTGGAGGTGATGGAATTCCAGTAGAGCTGTTTCAAATCCTGAAAGATGATGCTGTGAAAGTGCTGCACTCAATATGCCAGCAAATTTGGAAAACTCAGCAGTGGCCACAGGACTGGAAAAGGTCAGTTTTCATTCCAGTCCCAAAGAAAAGCAATGCAAAAGAATGCTCAAACTACCACACAATTGCACTCATCTCACACGCTAGTAAAGTAATGCTCAAAATTCTCCAAGCCAGGCTTCAGCAATACGTGAACCATGAACTCCCTGATGTTCAAGCTGGTTTTAGAAAAGGCAGAGGAACCAGAGATCAAATTGCCAACATCCGCTGGATCATGGAAAAAGCAAGAGACTTCCAGAAAAACATCTATTTCTGCTTTATTGACTATGCCAAAGCCTTTGACTGTGTGGATCACAATAACCTGTGGAAAATTCTTCAAGAGATGGGAATACCAGAGCACCTGACCTGCCTCTTGAGAAATCTGTACACAGGCCAGGAAGCAACAGTTAGAACTGGACATGGAACAACAGTCTGGTTCCAAATAGGAAAAGGAGTATGTCAAGGCTGTATATTGTCACCCTACTTATTTAACTTCTATGCAGAGTACATCATGAGAAACGCTGGACTGGAAGAAACACAAACTGGAATCAAGATTGCCGGGAGAAATATCAATAACCTCAGATATGCAGATGACACCACCCTTGTGGCAGAAAGTGAAGAGGAACTAAAAAGCCTTTTGATGAAAGTGAAAGAGGAGAGTGAAAAAGTTGGCTTAAAGCTCAACATTCAGAAAATGAAGATCATGGCCTCTGGTCCCATCACTTCACGGGAAATAGATGGGGAAACAGTGGAAACAGTGTCAGACTTTATTTTGGGGGGCTCCAAAATCACTGCAGATGGTGACTGCAGCCATGAAATTAAAAGACACTTACTCCTTGGAAGAAAAGTTATGACCAACCTAGATAGTATATTCAAAAGCAGAGACATTACTTTGCCAACTAAGGTCCGTCTAGTCAAGGCTATGGTTTTTCCAGTAGTCATGTATGGATGTGAGAGTTGGACCGTGAAGAAGGCTGAGCACCGAAGAATTGATGCTTTGAACTGTGGTGTTGGAGAAGACTCTTGAGAGTCCCTTGGACTGCAAGGAGATCCAACCAGTCCATTCTGAAGGAGATGAGCCCTGGGATTTCTTTGGAAGGAATGATGCTAAAGCTGAAACTCCAGTACTTTGGCCACCTCATGTGAAGAGCTGACTCATTGGAAAAGACTCTGATGCTGGGAGGGACTGGGGGCAGTAGGAGAAGGGGATGACCGAGGATGAGATGGCTGGATGACATCACTTACTCAATGGACGTGAGTCTGAGTGAACTCCGGGAGCTGGTGATGGACAGGGAGGCCTGGCATGCTGCGATTCATGGGATCGCAAAGAGTCGGACACGACTGAGCGACTGAACTGAACTCAACTGAACTTCCCTTCATAGCTTTTCCCATGAGGCACAGGCTCCTTGGGCAATATTTTCAGCTCCACATTTAGCCCTTTGCTCTCTTCAACATGAGCACACCCCTGCTTTTCCATCCATAGTTGTCTGGTCAAGCAGTGTGCCTGACAGTTACACTACCCCTTCCTGGAAGCCTCAGAAAGTCTGCCTCGCCCACAGCCCCTCTTTGAGGGCTTCCTTACACAGCCTCTGATTCCTGGCTCAGTGGAAGGCGCAGAGGCAGGACCTAACAAAACACCACCTTTCTTCAGGCTTACCAAAACTCTGTAGATATGCTCTGCCCAACAGAAAAGATCTCTGCTGGGTAGTATTAAACTACGAGTATAAACTGTCTAGTATAAACCATCTAGATTCTCTGTGGGTCCATTTGACTGTGCAGTGTACAAAGTACAGTGTTTAGGGTGAAAGCAGTAAAACATACAGAGGAAAGTGAAGGCAGAGAGAAAGCAGAAACCATGGGCGGTCAAGAAGGAGAGAAGAGAGGAGACTGGGAATCTCTGAGGCAAGAGCAGAGAGAGATTGAGACTCCAGGGTGTGGAAACACCCGTGCAGGGCATGAAGGGTGAGGCTCCCTGCTGAGAGGCACTAACTACTGGCTGCAGCTGTGTCTCCAACCACCTGTCAGGGTAGCACAGATGTTTCTGCTTCTATCTCTATATATCGTTGCAGTAAATCCCTACACTTTTACACCTAATGTAACCTGTTTCTCTGTTCCTTGAACCCAGAGAGAGCCTCACACCGTGATGACCCCTTTCTTGCTCTCAGCTCTCCTGTTCCTGATCTCTAACAAACAATCCTGTCGATACCGCCTTTCAGCAGCCACCCTTCGCTTCAAGGTCTCTGCAACTCTTTTGAAACTTCTAGAACACATCTCTTTTCCACATCCCCAGTAACTCCCACTGTCCATTCCAGAGTCACATGTCAGCACCTGATGAGCTGCCATAGCATGCCACATTCGTCCACTTGGTGAAATCACAAAGATTGAAGAAAGGGAGTTTGATGGGCCAGCCTGGGGCCTGAATTGGAAGTACAGATCAGCTTCCAGACTCCTGGATCTTAGATTTAGAAGAGTCAGCAGAAACCTACCAGCCCAACATCACACCTAAGCCAGATGGTCTTCAACCACATTGCAAAGAGGAATTTACCTGTCTGGAGCCTGGGAACTTCCTGGATCACTGCCTCATGTGCGTGCTAAGTCACTTCAGTCGTGTCCAACTCTTTGCGACCCTGCAGACTGTAGCCAGCGGGGCTCCTCTGTGCAACTCAAACCACTCTCCTGGCTGAATTATTCCTGGTAGAAGTTCCTCCTACGGAGGCAAATGCCCACTCCACACAGCTCTCACCAGGTATTCAATGTAAAGATGAACAGAATAAACTGTATAAGCCTTCCACAGGCTGTTATTTTAAAAAGTTAAAGAAGACTAGAGGGAGCTGCCTTGATTTCTCTTTCCTGGGCTTACATTTCCAGAGGCTCCAGCCTGTGATCAGGCTCCAGCAGTCGTAGCATTCTGAAACCCAAGTTGTACTTTTATCTCTTAAAATTTAGCACCCAGGATTAAGCAAATCACATATGTTTCTATAAAACTAAAAACAGTAATCTTAGTACTATTATATCCACTTGTGAAACTAAATTGCCTTTTTCCCAACCTCATTATCTTGACCTCTCCACTGCCTTCTGGTGGTGGTGAATTTTTTTCTCAATTGATAGAATTGGGAGAGAAAAGAGATCTGAAAAAGAAGGAAGGTAGTGCAGAAAAAAAAAGTGATTACACTCATATACAGATTCGTGGCCTCATGAAGTTTATAATCTAATTTTGGAAGCAAAGTATACAATGGAAACTAACCAAAAAAACATAACAATACTTATAACTGATAAATTCTAAAGAATTTGGGAAGACGAAATCAGTGAGGAGTAGAACAAAGATGTATAGAAGTGGTGGTATATACGCTTAGCTTCAGCTTTAGATCAGAAACAGTAGGAAATAGGAAATGAGTACCTTCAACACAATAAGTTTGAGAGATGTAGCAAGAAACTGAAGATGTGAGAATTTATTTGGGGCAAAAGCTTAGGGCTAGAAACAGATTTGTGAATCACGCACAAATATCCATGACATTGTAGGATTACCAACAGAAAGAAGATTAGAGTAATGACATGCAAGGACTTATAAGAGCAGAGAACCTCTCATTCATCATCAATTAATTCGTGTCTTCATTAGTCAGTAAATACATATTAGCCTAGTAACTGACATGACTTTGTGAGTGTTTAAGGCTGAGAGAGAAAAAGATAACTCTGAAACAGCCTTGCCTTCAGGAATTTAAGTACCTAGGGACACAGATGAGGCAAAGTAAGACCTATAAATCAGCAGGTGAATTAAGAGATAGAAAATAATAAGAACCATAAGAAAACTTCAGATAAAGGAGGAATAAGAGGAAGAAAGTTTCGTTTGCAAGCCGGGGCTATTAGTGAATGCTTTAGAGGAAAGATGGCTTTTAGAGTTAAGCCATTACAGCTATACCCTAATGCAAAATAAAAAGTTTAAAGTTTGGAAAAAAAAGTTCAGTCATTAATGGATAGGATTTGGGCATATGGAAATGCTGGAGAAGACTCTTGAGAGTCCCTTGGACTACAAGATCAAATGAGTCAATCCTAAAGGAAATCAACTCTGAATATTCGCTGAAGGACTGATGCTGAAGCTGAATCTCCAATACTTTGGCCACCTGGTGGGAAGAACCAACTCACTGGAAAAGACTCTGATGCTGGGGAAGACTGAAGGCAGGAGGAGAAGGGGACGACAGAGGATGAGATGGTTGGATGGCATCACTGATGCAATAGTTATGAGTTTGAGCTAACTCTGGGAGATAGTGAAGGACCAGGAAGCCTTGTGTGCCGCAGTCTATGGGGTCGCAAAGAGTCAGACATGACTGAGCAACTGAATGACAACAAAATCCAGGAATGTATACAACTTTTAACAAGAACTCTTGGAAAAGAGGAGACATAGTGCATGGTATTTTTAAATGTGCTGTCTCAGCTAAACCTAAAAAGTAGGAACAAATGGTTTTTAAGCAGATAAGACTGTGAGCAAAACTGGCTAAGAGGGGGTGGGCAACAGAAACTAGCACAGGACCTACACGTGCAGACCGCAGTGCTGACTCATGAAATGGACACTGGCTGGACTCTCAGCACTGCCCGGCAATCCTTTGTCCTGCCTTGTTAGAAGTTCTGAGTGGAAACTGAAGGGGCAGGTAGTGGAAAGAGCTTGGGGAGGCTCAAATGGAGGTGACAGGTAGACTCTGGTTGAGAGGTCAGAGGTGAGCTCTGAACCAGAGAGCTACATCTGTGACCATCTGTGTCGAGGGGACGTGAGCCTTCAGCTTTGCAGGAGATGGCTTAGGGACAAAGAACAGAGTGAGAAGATAAGGGGCCAGGACTGAGCTTCTTTCCCTGCTCTTCACTGCACTTTCTTTTCTCCTAAAATCCCTTCCCTGCCAGCTCCCCAGGACACCCTCAGCAGATGACTGTGCTGCCCACTTTACCAAGAACAACTTCCCTGGTGGCTCAGTGGTAAAGAATCCACCTGCCAATGCAGGAGACCCATGTTCAACCCCCCGGGCCAGGAAGAGCCCCTGGAGAAGGAAATGGCAACCCACTCCAGTATTCTTGCCTGGAGAATCCCATGGACAGAGGAGCCTGGTGGGCTACAGTCCATGGGGTTGCAAAGAGTTGGACACGACTGAGCGACTAACATGTTCACTTGCACTCTTACCAAGGACACAAAACCATTAGTTGAGAACCCCCCGAACTTCTTACCACCAAACCAACATGCTTACCTGCAGTCACACCCTTCTTACGTTTCCGAGCCCCCCTCCTCAGCATCAACCCTCTCCTAGATCTTCCAGCTCTTGAGATGAACCCACTCCACAAGGGTTCTCTAATCGCTGCCATCTTTTAAAAACCCTCCTCTAGAGAGTGGTACCATGTCTCCCTCCTCCTTCAGAGTTGTTGTTGTTCAGTCATCCAGTCAGGTCCGACTCTTTGCGATCCCATGAACGGCAGCACACCAGGATTCCCTGTCCTTCACTATCTCACGGAGCTTGCTCAAACTCATGTCCACTGAGTCAGTGATGCCATCCAAACATCTCATCTTCTGTCATCCCCTTCTCCTCCTGCATCAGGAATCTTTCCCAGCCTCAGGGTCTTTTCCACTGAGTCGGCTTTTCCCATCAGGTGGCCAAAGGATTGGAGCTTCAGCTTCAGATCAATAACTCCTTTGGAGTTAAACTGCTTTAAAACTCAGTCTCCACTGGTCTCACCGTCTCCTCTGCACTCTATCATCTTCTCTCTCTAGCAGCTTCTGCTCCCGCTACTCCACTGAAACTGCTCCTGTTGGGAACCCCAAAGGCCTCCCTGTTGCAAAAGCCAATGAGTCCGTTAAGTGTCCTAATTTTAACTGACCCTTGGCTGCGTCTGACACCAGTGACCACTTCCCGCCTCCTGGGAATGCTCTTCTCTCACTTTCTCTGAGCTCCTTCCCCGCAGTGTCGCAGGTTCTTCCGTAAACTCCCCTTCTCCTCACACTCTCCGTAGAAGAGCTCCATGTCCCCATGGCTTCCTAACCCTCGGTCTGCTCATGTCTCACCAATCTGTAATGCGGGTCCCCAAACCACTGCTGAGCTTCTGACCAAACACTGACGCATCCAACTCAGCACAACTAAAAGCGCAGCTCCTCTCCCGCTTCCCTCCTGTTCTCATTCTCAGTGGCAAGCACTCTGGTCTCTCTTCCTTATTCTCCCCATCCTACCTTTTCTCCCACACTCAGCCCTAATCTATTCTTCACTCTGTAGTAAGAGGCTGTTTCCAAGATTTCAATCATATCAACTAATGCTCTTGCTTAGAACACTACTCTGCCTCTTCCTTGCTTCCTGCAATGTCACCATTCAGCTCCTGTCATATCTGTGGTAGTCTGCACTTCAAATCAAATTGCCAACATCCGTTGGATCATAGAAAAAGCTAGAGAATTCCGGAAAAACATATACTTCTGCTTCACTGACTATGCTAAAACCTTTGATTATGTCGATCACAAAAAACTGTGGAAAATTCTTCAAGAGATGGAAATACCAGACCACCTTACCTGCCTTCTGCGAAACGTGTATGCAGGTCAGGCATCTACAGTTAGAACTGGACATGGAACAATGGTTCAAAATTGGGAGAGGAGACCTCAAGGGTATATATTGTCAGCCTGCTTATTTAATTATATGCAGAGTACATCACGCAAAATGCTGGCCTGGATGAAGCACAAGCTGGAATCAAGATTGTGGGGAGAAATATCAGTAACATCAGATATGCAGATGACACCACCCTAACGGCAGAAGGCGAAGAGGAACTAAAGAGTGTCTTGATGAAAGTGAAAGAGGAGAGTGAAAAAGCTGGCTTAAAACTCAACATTCAAAAAACTAAGTTCAAGGCATCTGGTCCCATCACTTTATGAGAAATAGATGGGGAAACAATGGAAACTGACAGATTTTATTTTCTTGGGCTCCAAAATCACTGTGAATGGTGACAGCAGCCATGAAATTAAAAGACTCTTGCTCTTTGGAAGAAAAGTTATGACAAACCTAGACAGCGTATTAAAAAGCAGAGACATTATCTTGCCTACAAAGGTCCTTATAATCAAAACTATGGTTTTCCCAGTAGTCATGTATGGATGTGAGAGCTGGACAATAAAAAAGGTTGAGTGCTGAAGAACTGATGCCTTCAAATTGTGATGCTGGAGAAGACTATTGAGAGTCCCTTGGACAGCAAGGAGATCAAGCCAGTTAATACTGAAGGAAATCAGTCCTGAATATTCATTGGAAGGTCTGATGCTGAAGCTGAAGCTCCAATACTTTGGCCACCTGATTTGAGGAGCCAACTCATTGGAAAAGACCCTGATGCTGGACAAGATCAAAGGCAGGAGGAGAAGTGGACAACAGAGAATGAGATGGTTGGATGGCTTCACTGACTCAATGGACATGAATTTAAGCAAACTCCAAGAGATGGTGAAGAACAGGGAATCCTGGCATGCTACAGTCCATGGGGTCGCAAAGCACTGTACACGACTGAGCGATTGAACAATTCTACACTTCAGCAATTGTGAACAAATTTCAGTTCCCTGATTTGCCATGGTCTCTGATGCTTTAAGACCTCTGCTGATGTTGTTCTTTTGTGCCTTGAACTCTCTTCCTCAGCTTCCTCATCTTCCCGAGGCTTATGCTATGTACTGTCAGAGCTTAGAAATCAATTCTCTCTAAAGACCTTCCCTGATCCCCTCCTGTAGTCTTTCAGGTTTACCTTGTATGTACTCCTATAATAATATCTGTCACATAGTGATACAAATGTGTCTTCATTCATCTGTATCTTTCATCAGAATAGAAGTATACTAAAGCCAAGGAATGCCTTATTCACCAGTTCACCCCCTATCTAACACAATGCATGGCACATATTAGGAAATCAAAACATATTTGTTGAATGAATGAATGAACTGGGACTTTATGTCTAAAATGTTTTATCTCAAGTTGGGAGGCAATGCAGTAAAATGGCAGGTACACAAAACTCAGAAACCTGAATTGCATCCCAGCTCTCTACCTGTTAGGGGCTTCCCTCGTGGCTCAAATGGTAAAGAATCTGCCTGCAATGTGGGAGACCCAGGTTCGATCCCGGGGTCAGGAAGATCCCCTGGAGAAGGGAATGGCAACCCACTCCAGTATACTTGCCTGGGAAATCCCACGGACAGAGAATCCTGGTGGGCTACAGTCCATATGGACACAACTAAGTGACGACTAATACCACTTTCACTTTCTTTACCTGTTTACCAGCTGTATGACCATGAACAATTTAACTTCTCTGAATTCAGAGCCCACCGAGTGCCAGGCACTGTACTGGGTGCTTGCAAGGTAAAGATGAAGAGAGCCATGCTAATGGCCATCAAGGAACCCGAGTCCAAAACAATGTGTTGGATGTGGGAGGAAAGAACATTCCAGGTAGAGAGAGTAGCACTCGAGAAGGGCTAGAGGTGAGCAGTCAAGCAGGTGAGCAATCGATCACATGCCTTCTGAGAGGAAGTGGATCTAGTTCAATAAATCTAGAAGAGAAGGTGCGGGACAGAGAGCTGGGATGAAGCGAAGAGACTGGAGACATAAAAGGAGCCACATCACAGAGCATCCTTTACAGAGTGTCGGAGACTTTGAGATTCATCCTCAAAGGCATGGAATTAAAACCCCAAAGAGTTCTAAGCAGGAGAGTCGCAACACTGGAGCTCTATCAGAGAGAGAGCTATGTCAAGCGGCAAGGCAGAGAATGGGCTGAAAGACAGTGAGGTCAGAAGCAGGTTACGGGGCTGTTGTAGCGGTCCAGTCAAGGGGCCTCAGCTTTGACAAGGACTTTGAAGATGGAGAAAAGTAGTGGGAGACTGATTTGAGAGATACAAGTGACAGAACATACAGAACTTGGTGACTGATTCCATCAGCGGGGTGAGAGACAAGGAAGAATAAGGGTGGCGCCCAAGTGTCTGGTACAGGCAGTTGGTATAGAGAGGCGTCATTTACTGAGATGGGGACTGCAGAAGATAGAAAGACTTTTGCATAAAGGACTGGCATGATCACAGTGACCCTTCAGTGAGAGCGTTCTGTTGGCAGGAAGCAGGATGGGAAATCGAAATGTCTAGAGTCAGGAAAATGAACTAAGAAGTTACTGCAGTGGTCCAGGGGGAGCCAAGAGGGCCTGGACTAACGTGAGCAGTGAGCCTGGAAGGGAAGCTTCAGTAACAATAGACAGGGTTGGCAATTACAGTGGAGAGTCTTGGAGAATAGGATTAAACAGCTGCATTAGGAGAGCTGACCTGAAGGTCTTTGAAATCCAAGCAGAGGAACTGAGACTTGATACAATAAGAAAAAATAAAACTTTACACTATTACTGAACAAGGTAGCATTTGAGGATATGTGCTTGCTAAGTCCACTCAGTCGTGTCTGACTCTGCGACCCAGGGACTGTAGCCCACCAGGCTCCTCTGTCCATGGGATTCTCCAGGCAAGAATACTGGAGTGGGCTGCCATGCCGTCCTCCAGGGGATCTTCCCAGTCCAGGGATCGAAACTTTGTCTCATGTCTCCTGGTTTGGCCAGCAGGTTCTCCACCACTAGCGCCACCTGAGAAGCCCCAATATTTTCATCAAACATTAAAAAATTTCACATGATCATCTCCTTTGGGGTACAGAGGGAGCTGATCCTATCCTGTTTCTACTTTCAGTCCGAGGAAAACTTTTAGAGAAAAAGAAAACTGAAGTACCACGTAAGACGAAAGGAGGTGGAAGAACCCAGGGCCAAGACAGGGTCACTGTGTGTGATGCTGAGGGAGGCTAAGCCCCTGGTTCACTCCTCTCTTTCCCTTCCATGATCCTCTTCTCTGTTGGCCGTAACTCAATCTGTTCTAAGGTTTTAACAACTAACAATAGAACTGGTAACTATCCCTTCTAGAACTTTGTTAAGAGGTTTCTTAAAAATTAAAAAAAAATTTTTTTTCTTTTTAAGCCAGAGTTAGTATTTTTGGCAAGTGGGGACCCAGGTCCTTCTTAATATTGGATCAGAAATAAATACAACGGTGACCTTGAACTTGTATCACCAGGAGAACATAAGGTATAATGATGCTAAGTGGGGATAGTGTTTATCAAAAAGCGTTCTAGTAATTCTACTGCTCTAAGATTTCAGGGGGTGGAGAGAGGTGGGGATTTCTTAGTTAAATTCTTTCAGAAAAGCTGCGTACTACCATCCTCTCTTGGAGATTTATATTGTATGTTAAAATGTTAAGGGTGTTAAGAGTTTAAACACAAAATTATCAGATGAGGTGTGTTTAGCACAGACATGATAAACTCGACTGACCACGGAACACCTCACTTTATGACCTTCCTCTCTGAGGAATGAATTTCTTTGGAATACACCTTTGGACACACTGTTACTGAGAAATCAGCCCCTGCCCTTGAGGTCACTGAAGTGGCCGCACACCTTGTTTGGAGATAGGGGTGCCTATTTCTGAAATGGGGTTGCTGATCAGACCAGTGCTATCAGGGTCCTTACCCCATGGTTTCATGGTATATGAGCTCTTGCTAAGTCACGTCAGTTGTGTCGACTATGTGCAACCCCATAGATGGCAGCCCACCAGGCTCCCCCGTCCCTGGGATTCTCCAGGCAAGAACACTGGAGTGGGTTGCCATTTCCTTCTCCAATGCACAAAAGTGAAAAGTCAAAGTGAAGTCGCTCAGTCGTGTCCAACCTCAGGCTTCTCCATCCATGGGATTTTCCAGGCAAGAGTACTGGAGTGAGGTGCCATTGCCTTCTCCGATATGAGCTCTAGTAGTATACATTAGGTGTCACCCTTCCATTCTCTTCGAATCTCCTGAAGTCAGGAAGTGCCTAAAATTATTATTCTTTCTTGCTACTGTTTGTACAATTGCCAGCTAACCTTCTTAGGCTGCTGTGTTATTTATGGTGATATTAAAATATTCAAGGATTTCCTTCCTTCTCCAGTTGCTTGTTAATCTTGGCTCTGTTTCCTTGACTATTTTTTTTTGAAAGCTTCTCCTTAAAACTTATATTTAATATGCATCACATGAATCCTCCTTTGTGCCTCTGTCACATTTCTTGGGCATAATTGGTCAAACGGTTGGCCAGAGCACAAATGGGACAAAGAAAACCTACAGCCTCAGCATTCACTGGCCTACGTCTGCCACATTAGCTTTCATTAGCTGGGAGCATACAGTAAGCACAGGAATTGAGGAAAGACTCATTAATAGTGTGCCAAGGTGTTTGTGTTTCGCTTCTTAAATATTTTAAGGACATATTTCCCTCAGAAAAATATTTCAGGAACATATATGACTTCAAGTCAGTACTATGTAGGCAGAATTCACATGTGTTACAGTGTATCTTAAAGCAGCCTGTGCTGGGTCCTGAAGAAACAGATGCCAACATGAGGTTAAATGTGCAAGAAACTTGCTGGAGAAAATGCCTGTGAGAAAAAATAGGAAAGAGCCTGAAGAGGCTCTGAGAGCCATCAAACTGATGCAAATCTGACCTTGAATGGAGGGACAGAAAGAAGGGACAGAGGAAGGCTGTGTAGCAGTTGTTGTTCAGTTGCTCAGTTGTGTCTGACTTTGCAACCCCATGGACTGCAGCACGCCAGGCCTCCCTGTCCTTCACTATCTCCTGGAGTTTGCTCAAACTCATGTCCATTGAGTAGGTGATGCTATCCAACCACCTCATCCTCTGGGCCCATTCCCAGCATCAAGGTCTTTTCCAATGAGTCGGTACAGGTAGCCAAAGTATTGGAGCTTCAGTGAATATTCAGTGAACATTCAGGGTTGATTTCCTTTAGGATTGACTGGTTTGATCTCCTTGTTGTCCAAGGGACTCTCAAGAGTCTTCTCCAGCACCACAGTTCAAAAGAAGCACTCAGTCTTCTTTATGGTCCAACTCTCACATCCATACACGGCTACTGGAAAAACCATAGCTTTGACTATATGAAACTTTGTTGGCAAAGTGATATCTGCTTTTTAATATGCTGTCTAGGTTGGTCATCATTTTTCTTCCAAGCAGCAAGTGTCTTAATTTCATGGCTGCAGTCACTGTCTGCAGTGACTTTGAAGCAGGAAACCTAAGGAAAGTTCAGCAAGACCTTTGGGAGCCCAGAAGCCCAAGCCTCTCATCAGAGGAGTGTCTTATCCCTCAGGAATGGGTCGGTTTGAGTCACTGCTGTGTGCCTGGCTGAAGGCAGCCCATGGGAAGTACAGTCTTACAGTACAAACACAGTAACAGATCTCAGAGAATAGTGGGGCCCTCAGTCAATTACCCTCTCTGTCCTCCAAGATCTGAGAAGTGCTTTCCCATGGCCATCACACAAGATTCTCAAAATTTAATTTGCATAACAATCACTCAGGAATCTTACTAAAACGCAGACCCAGTGGGTCTGGCATGGAGGCCTGAGTTTCAATACTTCTACCAAGCTCTTAGATAACATGATGCTGTTGGTCCACAGACCTCACCTTAAGTAGCAAGGTCCTAGAGAATATTTAGAAGACTCCTATTCAAACCATCAATGTAGGTTGAAATAGGTTTATGGAGAACTGTTCACAGGCCTCTTTCCTCACGCCTGATGTGACAGTCATCTCAGTTACAGTCAGATGTATATAATTCCAGGTTAGGTTTTTTTCCCATTCAAATAACTCATTCCTCTTCCTGTTATCACAGCTGTCAACCCCTTTTGTCACATTGCTTATATAACCTGTTAATGATCATTTCCACAACATCTCTCTATCTATATGCACTCATTTTGGTACCAAGAGAGAACTTTGGTCCTTTATGGTCTGAGTATGACTCCTTCTCCCTCCATGTATTTAGTTTGGACAGTTTATGTTTCTTCAGTTCAGTTCAGTTGCTCAGTCGTGTCCAACTCTTTGCGACCCCATGAATCACAGCACGCCAGGCCTCCCTGTCCATCACCAACTCCCGGAGTTCACCCAAACTCATGTCCATCGAGTCGGTGATGCCATCCAGCCATTTTATTCTCTGTCGTCCCCTTCTCCTCCTGCCCCCAAACCCTCCCAGCATTAGGGTCTTTTCCAATGAGTTAACTCTTCGCATCAGGTGGCCAAAGTATTGGAGTTACAGCCTCAGCATCAGTCCTTCCAATGAACACCCAGGACTGGTCTCCTTTAGGATGGACTGGTTGGATCTCCTTGCAGTCCAAAGTGTTTCTTAATCTTAAGCAAAAAGTTCTAAGCACCTCCTTCCAATCATATTGGGTTCTGAAGTCCACTCTACATAGAAATTCTGGTGCAGGCAGTTCATCATATTTCTCCTCTATCTTCAAGTTCTGAGAGATCTGGCCACATGCCTCCACATCACCTGAAGACTTCTGCAGTTATCATCCTAATACCATGTAGCTGTCCATCTGTTGTTAAACAGATATGTCCTCTTCCTTCACTCCATTCACTGGTCTCTTTGTACATCTTCCCTGGTGGCTCAGATTGTAAAGAATCTGCCTGCATTACAGGAGACCTGGGTTCTATCCCTGGGTCAGGAAAATCCCTTGGAGGAGGAAATGGCAACCACTCCAGTATTCTTGCCTAGAGAATTCTGGGGATGGGCTACAGTCCGTGGGTCTCAAAGAGCTGGACACGACTGAGGGAGTAACATTTCCACTTTGTATGTCTTCACGCCCCACACAGTTTCTATGGTGTAAAATAGCAGTTTTTACATTCCCCCTTGCCCCACGCTAAATCCATAGAATTTTTTCATCAAAGAAAGCTTCAGTAAAATAGTTGAGGCTGGTCTGGGTAAAATAGCGGGAAATAAAATCAGAGAGGTAGCCAGGAACACATCTTGTGTGTTAGGGTGTTTAAGTATTACCATGAAAGCTATGGGGAGCAAATAAAGGATTTCCAGGGAGGAAAGACACATCAGACATGTGCATTTTGAAGGATTCCTCTAGCAGATGTGAGGTGGGTAACTTAAAGAGGGTCCAGATGGAATCAGAAAAACTAGGATAATATAAGGAAGGTAAGCAATATTAAGGAATCAGAATCATCAGAACTTGTCTGTGTATGAAGACAGTGAAAATTGTACAGTATTCCTCCCAGGTTTCAGGCTTGGCCAATTATTGATGCTCAGTTGTGTCCAACTCTTAATGACCCCATGAACTGTAGCCCACCAGGCCCCTCTGTCCATGGGATTTTCCAGGCAAGCATATTGGAGCAGGTTGCCATTTCCTTCTCCGGGGGATCTTCCCAACCCAGGGATAGAAACCAGGTCTCCTGCTGAGCCATGAGGGAAGTATGATGCAGGGATCAGGGGTTGCCAATACGGAAATGGGGAAGATAGGCAGAGGAGTAGGTTTAGGGAGAAACATACTGAGTTTGAGGAAGATGTTCAGTAACCAGCCATTTAGGTAAATGGATGGGGAAATCAGCAGGATCTGGTGTAGAGACCTTGCATCTTTCCAAATCTGTTATTTGCTGTCCATTCTCAGCAACTGCTTAACTGCTCAAAGTTCCTGTTAAGTAAAGCCTTTCCAACTAAATTGCCTATAAAATCTTGCTTTCTGCAAATCTAGGTTGTTTGCCACACTTATTACTTCAGTAATTGTTTCCCTCCTCTTTTTCCAAAGTGCTCTTTGAATATCTGAGTTTAGAACCTTATTCAGGGTTGTTTGCAGGGAATGATGTGAAGACTTAAAAAAAAAAAAAAAAGCTTACAGAGGTCCTATTTGCAATATGAAATAGACACAGCCACAATCTCAATTTGCAACATCCTTAGTCTCATGCCCCTTAAAATACATTTTTAGGTGGGAATAGTTATAATAAGCTGTTCCAATCATGTTAGTATTCATAAGGACATACTTTAACTTCCTCTGTGTGTAGACCCAGAAGGGAACATTTGTAGTGTGATGGGATATTGCATAAAGTAGTTAATGTCTTGAAAATGAATCATTTCATAAAGTGGTGCTGTAAATATTTTTGTTTTGTACACTTTGGCAGAATCTGAGCTCAAAGGAAGATTTAAAGACTCTAGCTAGAAGAAGTAGGCATCAATAGAAAATCATGGGTGCAATCTCCAGAAGGTAAAATAGACTGGGTTGGTGTATGTGGCAAGAAAAGAGGTGCTATGTATGAGAAACTAGATATACTATGCCTTGTTAGAAGGTTAAATTGTGCTGCGCATTGTTTTCTACTACATTTCAATGCAACAGTTTTAATATCTGGGTTGAATGTCTTTGCAGGTCCACTGGGAAGGAGGTTGCTAGGTAGTTGGGACTTCAGGCCCAACACCACTATTTCAGGCAGAACAACCTAATCTGTTTTACATAAGCTTTCACTGAAGAAAGGATTCTATGGCTTTTTTTTTTCTTTTTTAAGGATGACAGTTACTATTTTTTGCAGCAAGTTGTAAGATGTTAAGAAGAGATCAGTAGAGTTCAGAGTGAAGGAAGAAAAACAGCTGTTTAAGAATAGATGGTCATCTAGGTAGTATTAGGATGGTAACTGCAGAAAGCTTCAGGCGACCTGGAAATGCACGGTGGCCAAACCTCACAGTGCGTGTGTGCACGCTACATTGCTTCAGTCGTGTCCAACTCTTTGCCATCCTATAGATGACAGCCTGCCAGTTTCCTCTATCCATGGGATTCTCCAGGCAAGAATACTGGAGTGGGTTCCTTGCCCTCTTCCAGGGGATCTTCCTGATCCAAGGATCATCTATGTCTCCTGCATTGGCAGGTGGGTTCTTTGCCACTAGCGCCACCTGGGAAGCCCAAACCTCAGGGAACTTTCAGGCAAATCCTCACCAAGAAGAAAAATACCATGATGGACTGGTCGCACATGAACTTTGGGGCCCTGATTGGAAGGAGGAGTTTAAAACTGCTTCTATTGAAGACGAAGGAAAACATACTATCCAAACCAAATAATTGGAGGAAGGGGGTGTGACTGACAAAGAGGGCTAAGTCCTTCAAGCCTTCTTTTGGAACCAAAATGAGCGCACATGTGCAGATTTATGGAGACAATCATAAAGGGATTATGCAAGTCACATGACAAAAGGGGTTGACAGCTGTGATGTCAGAGGCAATGAAATGCATGACATTCCCTAAATGGGCCACGATTTTTCTAATATTTTTTTCTCCATCGGAAACAATTTCCTTCCTTTTTCAATTAGCTAATCTCTACCTCTTCTTCTGTAACTCACTTCAAGCATCTTCTGGAAGGAGAAGCCCAATAAAATTAGAATAGATGGCCCTTCATTTAAAAAAAAAACACCTTAAAATTTCTATTAACTCATAGCTGATTAACAAACAATGTGACCGTTTCAAGAGAACAGCGAAGGCATTCAGTAGAGGCCCTTCCTTGTGCTACTGCTGCTGCTGCTGCTGCTGCTGCTAAGTCGTTTCAGTCGTGTCTGACTCTGTGCGACCCCATAGACGGCACCCTACCAGGCTCCGCCTTCCCTGGGATTCTCCAGGCAAGAACACTGGAGTGGGGTGTCATCGCCTTCTCCACCTTGTGCTACTAACAGGATGTTAATTCCCACCCATTTAAATACTAATTTACTTTTGTTCTCCCTCATTTTAGCTTCTAAAAGGCAATGCACAACATCTAAATTTGCATTTCCAAAGTTTAGCACAGTAAGAACCTAATAAATGTCTGCTGAATGAATAAATTCACAAGACTTATACTAAGATCCCTTCAAAGTTAATTCGGGTGGAATTCTTTGTGTAATTCTCCTGATTCAGATAAGTGTTTTAAAGGGGGAATAACACACGCCCGTGATTAGGGAAGAGGAGAGAGGAAAGATGCAATATTTTGAGTTTGTGTGTGTGCGTGAAGAAAGTGAAGCAAAAGGGGATGAACTGTGTTTCGAATAAGACATTAAGGGACTTGATTAAGGTGTCTCATGTAAAGTGACAGCTGTCAGCCACAACCAATATACTGGAATGCATGGGTTGGGGACAGGGGAGAAACGGCACAAACAGATCCAAATTTTTGGACAGTGAAACAACTACCTTTATGTTAACTGGTAAAACCTAGTGTCTTGAGCGAAAGCTGCGCCATTCTCTCAGCCCGGAAAACTAGTCCAAGGACACCCAAGAAAATTATCATAAGACAAGAACGAGTGCTAAGTTTTTCAGCAGGTTTTCAAAATTGCCTTCTGCCCTCTCCTGCTCTATAGTTTGGGGGAAATTAATCTTACCCTTGATTCAAATCACAAAAACATCTTAAAACACGTAAAACAAAACAAAACCACCCTGCTTAAAATGCAAAGATGGGTCTTGGGCTGTGGGCTACGGTGAGTCCCTTCCTGGGACGCTGCGGTGAACCCGACTCCCCATGTCTACGGGTGGGTTCGATAGCACCGACGGCGCCGTGGGCGAGCAGAAGCTCCCAGCCCCGGAGTGTTTCAGGAGCAAATTCCAAGCGGACTCCTGCCGCTGCTTGGGAGGGACTGCGTCCAAAGGCCCGGCGGAAGAGGTGGGGAGAAGCTGGCGCGACGAAGGACTAGCGCCGGCAGCCCCCTGCCCAACCTGGCCCGCAACCCGGAAGCAGAGGCGAGCCGCGCGGCGTGGCGGGGTTGCGGTTCCGGGTCGGGTCTCGCTGCAGCCCGCGCTCCGCTCACTGCCGCAGCGCCCCGCCCCCGCACTCCGGACCTGGGCAGGCGGTCGCCGCCAGCCAGCTCCCGGAGCCACATGGCTGAGGGGGACGCAGGCAGCGACCAGAGGCAGGTGAGGCCCCAGCGGGGCGCCGACCTCCAGGCTCGGCTCGGCCTCGTCTCGCCGCCCCGGGCCTCCTCGGCCTAGGGGGCTTCTGCCCGGGGCCACCCCCGGTTTCGCCCGCACCGCCAGGGGCTGAGGCTGCGCCATTCTCTCAGCTGTGTCCCATTTTCCCGGCGCTTTATCTCAGCCCATCTATCGCGCTGGCGGCTCCCGGGCGTCGGCGCGCTGGGCCTGCCTTGGACGGTGCCATCGTCAACCATCAGCACGCGACTCAGCAGCGCCGGGCTGGAGGCAGAAACCAGGGTTCTGCTCCCCAGCCTGTCTCTGCCGGGTGATCTTGGAGTGGCCACTTAAGACCCCAGTTTCTGCATTTACAAAAGGGGCAATTATAACACGCACCCTAGAGTCCCCTGAGGACCCGTGGATCTAATGCTCTTGGGCTTGAGCTTACCCCCAGCGCGTGGCTCACGTGGGCGCTATTGAAGCTTTTCCTAATGGGCCCTAAGGACAAAATGAGATCTTACAAAGTTGGAAGTATACGTTGCTCCCCATTTTTACCTTTAGATCCCGTTTTATTCTTAACCTGAAACCAAAAGTAATTTCTGAAACGTTTCGAGGATTTGATTACCAAAAACCCCAACAATCACCCAGCCTCGTGGCCAAATTCAAAACAAAGCAGGAGATAGGCAGTAGTAATATAAGGGCAAACATAATAGGTAGCAGTGGTCCAGGGGTTGGGGGGCGGGTGGGAGGGGTTACCTGTTAAAAAGAGAAGGTGGAGCAGAGAAGATAGGTTTATCCTTTCACTTGTGAGCCTCATACAGAATATAGGAGTGCATATATGTTTTGGCTCAGTAGGGGTCAAAAGCATAGGGATGTAGTGGCAAGGCTGGCGTCAGTCATTGCTATAGAGTCTGGTACCCAGGGAGTAGGACATTTTGACCTGCTGCTGAGAACGTTTGGTGTTGTTTCTTTAGGGCTCCTTCACCCAAGATGGTTATGTTAAATGCAAATACCTTATAAAGCAGTAAGAAGACTCAGATTTTTTAGGGTAGTCAAAAAATTTTTGACTTTTTCCCCTCATCAATCTCTTTCAGAATGAGGAAATTGAAGCAATGGCTGCTATATATGGCGAGGAATGGTGTGTCATTGATGACTGCGCCAAAATATTTTGTATTCGAATTAGCGACGATATAGATGACCCCAAGTGGACACTTTGCTTACAGGTATTTTTCTTCTTCATCTACAGCCGTTTTCCATTTACAGTATTGATTTTGTATCATTGACTACTGTTGTAGTCCTCTAATTATTCTTGTGTGACTTACTCTGATTTGTCATTTTGTTGCTGACTTTTGTTAACGATTGATGATCTAAATGTATGGGTAGTTAGACCACTCTCCAATAATGCTTTCATTGATAATACCGGTCTTTCCTATGCCAGTTATTTAAGTGTTCTTCATGTACCTTTGGCAGACTCGAGTTTCACTTCCTTTCATTATCTTTTCCATTTAATAGAAGAGGGTGTAAACTTGGGAAGATGGCTAACATTTTCTAAGAAAGAATAGATTAGTAATTTAGATGGTTCATAGAATAGATAACTCATTTCTTTGTTAATTGGGACTCAGTTGTGGTTAGGATACATACATGAAACGATCAGTTACGGCTTTGTGTTTAATGCTTATTCTTTGGTGACTGTCTGTACTTCCAACATAAAAGATGCCAAATTGAGTTTTTATCATTATTCATTTTCATAGTAATACTGATTTCAAAAGAAACATGCATGGTTTTCTAATAAGTGTTAGCTATTTAATAGTATTTGGTAGGATTTTTTTTTTTAATTTCTTAAAAATATCTGGAACATGTTATAATGCCACCCTCGTCATCCGGGGTTGGGGTATAATGACTCTGTTTCAGTTTGCCTTTTGTCTTTGTCCACCCAACTTTTTCTGATTTTAATTGCTTTTATACTTTCTTGGCAAATAATCTCCTTAAAAAATTGGCATCATCTTAACAACATATTTACCCTAGAGAAGGGAATGGCAGCCCAGTCCAGGATTCTTGCCTGGAGAATTCCATGGACAGAGGAGCCTGGTGAGCCACAGTCCATGGGGTCGCAAAGAGTTGGACACAACTGAGCAACTAACAGCATATTTAAGGTGGAAGCATAAATGTGAGGAGGGAATTCGCTTTTGAAATTTGATAAAACAATGGTTTTGTGTCTTAGTTTGGCAAGTTAGAAATCTGTCTGGTGACTAGCTTTATGAATGTTGTTGTTTTTGAACCACGATAAAGTATAAGCAGGTTTGTTTTTAAACTGCTTTGCAGGTGATGCTACCAAATGAATACCCAGGTACAGCTCCACCTATTTATCAACTGAAGTAAGCTATAGTTCTACATTTATATTTTTCTAAAAAGTTTTACTTTGCAAAGATTGTACTGTACCTTGTGTTTATATAGGCTACCTTGTCAAAATGTATATAGAAAGTAAAAACACGTTGGACTTAATGTGGAGTATTTACATTTAAAAATTAAATTATGTAAAAACACACTGACATTTGCCACTTAGTATAAAAGAATCAAGGGATTCATAGGGGATAAAATAGCTCCAGAATGTCGTTAGAGATGGGGAAGGAAATCTTCCTCATTAGACAATCTAGTAATCTAGAAACCTTGGTCTGTAGAATCACTCCTAACCTGTTTCCCTGAGTGTTTTAAAACCACAGCAGTAAAGTTTGCTATCACTCATGGTTCTGTAATTTGTCATTTTTATTCATTGAAAATGAAAGATATGACTATAGAAAGCTTGTAAACATAAGTGCTCTTTTCAGAAAAAGTTGATTTACAGTCATGTGGCAATTGACTTATTTGTTAGAGTTGTTTTTTGGGACATCAGTTAGAAAAAATTGGGAACCCTGATTGTGTGGCAGATACTGTTAATTTGGAAATATAGATTCTGGAACATATTCTGCCACTTAGGTAAACTTAGGCAGCTTTTATGATGTGCACTCCTCCATTTTTAAAACTAATTTTAATTGAATAATTTGTTGGTGTCATCATGGTTTCCTGAGAGGACTAAATGAGTTAATGCAAAGGAAAGCATTTTGGAACTGTATAGATTTTACAACATAAAATAATATTTTGATCAAAGTAGAAAAATTTTAAAACTTAAAATCAGTTTGTGATTAATCAGTATTTTTTCTTTGTGATATAAACACAGTCTTTGAGTAATCATCTTTATTTTGTTTTATTTAATCTTAGTGCTCCTTGGCTTAAAGGGCAAGAACGGGCAGATTTATCAAATAGCCTTGAGGAAATATACATGTAAGTAATGGATGATAAAACAATGCTATTAGTGACTCTGTTATGGGCTTTGTTGGAACAGTGATATATTAGGCCCTTTTGTAAACTTTATGTTAATCTGTTTTTCCATTAACAAAAAGAGTGCAGTTGAATCCTTGAAAGATTAGTTATATAGTTTATATATACATTTGATATAAATTCTATTTAGAAACAAAAATAAAAGTATTATTTAGAACTAATAGCTATAAAAACACTTAGCTAGCTGTGAAAGTAAATTCAGAGACACTGTTCTTATTTTGATATTTTCATAGGCTATGTTGAATGAAACTGGTAACAGCAGAATCCTAAGTATAATTATTCTTTAAACTACCATGTACTGTTAATGGTAATGTTCTTGTATTAGGCCATAGGACTGAGAGTCTATTGATAGTATACTGTATTTTTCACTCATTCACTCAGCAGATACTACATAGCAGGTATTATACTAGATCCTGGATATATATAATTAAAAACAGAAGTGGTCCCAGTTTTCATAGCATTTAGAATTTGCTGGTAGGGGAGATATTACTGATAACTCTGTAAAAATGGATGTCAAACTGCAGCTGTGATAAGTTCTATGAAAGAAGGATATTAATGTGTAGTACTGAGTTTAAAATAAGACCTGACCTAGTAGGAGGTGAGGGATGGCTTGTTTGACTTAAGAGCTGAGTTCCTTAAATGAAAAGAACTCCAGTGAAAGGCCACAGCATCTGCAGAGGCTCTGTGTCAAGGAGTTTGGAACATATGAAGATACAAAATAATGGTGGTATAACGAGGGGGTGTTGGGGGAAAAGGGAGCATGGTGGGAAAGAAACCTGGCGAGGTGAGCAGGGGAAGTTACGGAGAGTTCCGTAGGCCATGTGGAGTGTCTGTCTTTGTCCTGAGACCTATGGGAAGCTTAGAAGAGCTGAGAAGTACTTTGATGCTGTGGTGAGATTTTCATTTTGAAAACCCCGTTCTGTGTCCCGGTGGAGAACTGACTGGAAGGGAGCAACTAGATTTGGGATATCAATTAGGAGGCTGGTGCAAAATAGTCCCGAGAAGATGTTTCTGTGATTTGGGTGAATTGTATTGAGATATATTAATTTAGTACAACAAATAATGTTCTGAAATATCAGCTTTACTGTAATCTAGGAACTGATAAGGATTGTCTTACACGTTCTACGTGGCCTCCCCATCTGGCACAGTGAGAAAACCCACTTTGTGTCTATACCAGGGTTCTTTTCCTCACAGAATAGTAAATTTAAAAATGCTAAGTCTTCATGGAATTGATTCTGTTGGTTCTTACCAAGAGGAATTGTGGTCTTCCTTGAGTCCCTAGGTTTACATTTGACTCAAGAAGTAACCTAGAACTGGAGATATCAATGGGAGATGTTCCCATTTAGTGAGTCCATCATCCTCAGAATATAGATATTACATGTTTTCTCAATGAAATGTTTTCTGTCCATGATCTTACTGGCCATTCCAACTTTTGTGCCCCCAACAAACTTCTTTCTGTAATCTTTTATTTATGCCTATTTAGCAATGTAGCCCCTAAAGTAGGATAAGATAAATAACGCTGCAGATTTGCTCACCAAGGATGTTGTAATTGTACATCTTATGTTCATTTTTCAGTTCTTATTTGATCTCTAACTTTTGATGGTGTTGAACACTTCCCCTTCTTGGAAAACCTTCCCACACTTGCCTTCCGTCCTGTTAGTCATATTCATCAGTGAGATTTTTCTGTTTTGCACAGTGTCATGCACTCTGAAATGACTTCCCATCTGCCTTTTTTCTACCCCAAAGTGCCCCGTTTATTAAGAGATACCCTCCTATAGGGCACAACTTGCCGATCTCCTTAGCTGGTTTTCTTGAGCTATTAGAGAATTAGGAAGGATCAGAAATAACAAAGCAGTTTTTTTCTGAAGATAGGATATTGTTCGTCCCATCTTGTTTATTAAAAGCACTTGAAAATAACCCTGGTCCAATAGTATTCTTTTCACACATGTGACCTAGGTAGAAATGCAGATTGTGTTTTTAAAAGTTTTGTGTGACAACTTTTAATGATATCTTTCCATAAAATCCCAGCAAGGGGCAACAAGTGAAATGCTATTGGTCACTGAAAAGTAAACATTTAAAATGTATAAATATAGTTCTTAATGTTTATAGTTTCATTATGTTCTAAATATTGTAACATTATCAAGATTTTCATATTTATTTAGAATCATTTTGACTGCTGAAAAATTTTTTTGCCTAGATAAGAAGGTGAACTATATTTTCTTTTATGCCAAGGAGGGAAGAAGTCTGAAAGCTAACAGTCTTGTCCAGTAAACATTTTATAAGTATTTTCTATATGCTAGCACTCTGTTAGGAGTTTGGAATTTAAAAGTTAAGATAAATGTGTACCAATACACTATAGTGACATAATTGCTTAGAGGTTTGGACCAAGTGCTGTTCCTTTTAGAGGTCTCTAGGAATGTGGTGAGGTTGCAAAGGAGGGTTCCATTGTGAAGGTGACCTTTGGGTGTGGTGCTTGGCAGATACTCAGAAAGGGAGAGATTTTCAGATAGAAGGAACTGTAGAGTTCAACAAATAGTCTGATATGCTGGGGATAGGAATTGATACAGGTGTAAGAAGAACCTGTTACCTGGGGTAAGGAGCTTGGACATTATCTTTAGGCTCCAGGCATTTTAGGCAGGGGAGTGATGTAATCAGATCCATGCGGCAGTGTGGAGGGTGGGCAGTGAAGAGTCTGAAGGAAGGGACTCCCATCGGAGCAGCAGTCAATAACTAGGAGGGAGACAGGGGAGATCTTCATTGAGGCAACAAGAATGTAGGGGAGAAGAATGGTCAGTTAGAGGAATACTTAAGGGCATAAACTAGGATTTGGTGATTGGGTAGATGTAGAGTTATTTGCTTATCATACCTTATTTTTGTTTAAACATTTTGCATCTTAAACATGGATATTTTGAATATATGAAAATAATGATTTTTATAAAACAAAAGGTAAATGACAGATTTTAAAAATATTTCAAACATTATACCACTTGGTATTAAGAGAAAAATGAAAAAGATTAAGCTTTTTTAAAATTTGAATTTATGATAGTTCATTTCAACAATATTTACTTTTAAATCCAAGAAAATGATTAATTTCCCACAGCTCTTCACAGTGTGATGTATCACATGAAGTCTTAGATTTGGAAGCTAGAGAATGAGGCTTGTCAAAGCAGAAAGTGCACCAAACCAAGTTAAACAGGCGAGGAATACTCTCTTCAAGACTGTTGTAACAGGGTAGAGAGGCAGAACTCAGTCTGAACTCAACTGGCTGAAACAAAAGGCAGCACGGTTTTTGAGGGCTGGGATAAGCTGTGCTAACCTGTAGAAAAGCAGGGGGGAATGCTGGGGGAGGTTGATGAGAGAGTGTCCAGCACATTAAATTACTTTCTGAGTTTGCAAGTGTTTTTCGTGGTCAGGCCATCTGTGTGTGCAGATCGTGGCTCATCAGTAGTTACAGGGCATTCTCTTCCTCGATGACTGCATTTCAGAAGAATGGCTCCCAGGTCCTTGAGAAAGACACTCCTTGGTTCTAAAGCTGACATAGCTTCTAAAAAGATACCCATAATCCCAAAGGAGCAAAAGAAGAATTTATAATGACAAGTTCTCTAAAGAAAATGCTCTAAGAACAGAGAGGTCAGGGCCTAGAGTCAAGAAGCTCTGCCTGTCTGAAGTTTAATCAAGCTGATGTTAAGGGTGTCTTGGGCAGGCGTCTGAGGTCAGTTTTTGAAATAATGCGACCTCTTTCTCATCTGTAAAATGAGGATAATAGAATAATATCATTGTGAGGATTAAGTGACATAATCCATGTGATATATTTTAGCACTTTATAATAGCAGCTCTCATTTTTGTTCTTGTCAGAAGTCGTCTCATCAAGTTTTGTCATTTTTAAATGAAATGATGGAGACTCAGATTGAGTGATTTGTCTGAGGTTATGCAACTTTGTAGTACATTTTAGTGAATATCTTTACCCTTAAATAACAAATATACATACTGGAGAATTAAAGGTATGACAATTAGAGCCACAGGTCAAATGAGAGTCACAAGTAACTTGACTTTGTTTTGATCGTTCTGAATTGGATTATAGTTATTTAAGTATAGTTAATGACAGTTATGTCTCAACTAAAATAGCAGTTTTTAATCCAAGTTGATCTTTTATTCAATTTGAAACAAATTTGTTCTAGACTTTTTATATTCAGCTACTATACTACAATAATTTCATAAATTAAAAGCTTAGCATCTCACTGTATAATGAGTATTCTCAGATTTTGCACTGATTTTTAGGATTCAGCAAACTTCTTCCAGGACCACTTGGGTGCAGGAAAAGAAGGGCACAGAAGGGAGGGCTCCAGCTTTTGTCTATTTTAATTTGTTTTTGGTTCCATGAGAGATTTCATTACAGTGAAGGCAAAAGTTTGAAAACCACCAAATCTTTGTCTGCAGTTAAAAGATAATAAGTAATCAACTCTTCTTTAAAAAAGAGGGGGATTACAAACTACTGTTGTGAGAGAAAACACAAAAAGCAGGAACAATGACACCACCCAAACCACCATCAGTGATAGAATTTGGAGGTCCAAGGGAAAGAATTTTCATTTTCTTCAGGAAACCTTTCACATCTACTACTACTTCCTTACACTAGATTTCAGTAAATCTAGTTAAATAGTAGGGACAAAGGAAGCAGTCAATAAATGATGTTAGATGGAGTGCTCTGGAATATTTTTCTTCAGGAAGCCATAGGTTAGAGGAGAGGAAATTTGGAGTTAAGGTTTAATGTCTTCTTATTATAGGAAAAATTAGTTATTAACTGCAGAAATTCTTCCAAGGCGTTTTCCACTGCCCCTTCCCCCAAAAGTACCCTAACAAAAATAACAAATCTGAATGTGAATATACATGCACAGAGGGATGATTTTCACGTCTCAAAGGGGGCTGTAAAGATTAAGTGAAGTAACCAAGCATTTTCTACATCTTAAATATGGTAGGTGTTCAATAAACACTAGATATTAGTGCTCCTACTTTTGGTGATGATGATGATGTGATGAATTCAATAGAATGGGGTTAGGAGAGGGAGAGAATTACATATAAAAGCATACGTTTTTAAGAACAGTAATTGCAAGCACTGAGACCAAGGACCCAGTTTTCTCATTCACTGCTGTACCCTCAGGGTTGCACATAGTGCCTGGTGTGTAGACGCCCTTACAGATCTGTTGAGTGAGTTAAGACAGGTCCACTTGAAAAGAGACTGCTTTTGTAAAGTAAGACAAGATGCTGTAAATCTGTTTTGTAGGTGGGGAAACTGAGGCAGTGCAAGTGTCTTACTTGCCTAAGGGCACAGCTGCTTGCTAGGAGAGCAAAATGATGTGGGCGACCTGAGCTCTGGAGTAAGTCTGCATTCCCATTCTCGCTCTGGACTTCTTACTGCTTATAAGACTGTCTTAGGCAAGTTAATTGATCTCTCCAGGCCCGCCAGGCCCGCTTTCTCATCTGTACAATGGGAAAATAAAGCCTACTCTGTTAGCAAATTATGAGCATTAAATGTGTTGCTATATCAATATATAATGTACTTTGGGCTTAGTATATATTCAATACATTTTACCTTTCTCTGTCTCTGTACCTCTGAATCTTTTATGGAGGAAAGAGGAAGGGAGTAGGAATTGTTTAAAAGAAACTCAACCAACGTTCTTAATTTTTAAAACTTTTCCAGTTGACTTTTGCCCTCTCTAAGACAGGTTGCCAAAGAGCACAGAGGGTTGTTTTAGTGCTCAGGGATTATGGGTGGGATGGGAGTGTTTGAGGGTACAGAATTATTTGAAAACAGTGTTGTTTTCTTCTGTATGCTTGTTTTGAAAGCTTCCTTTGGGTGCTGATGAGTGGTGATAAAGAGAGATAATGGTTTCAAGAGCAACTGTTAGAGGAAGGGGTAAGGTGTTATGAAGTAGTTGGGTGAGTTCCTTAAACACACATATTAACACATCTAAAATTAGTATCATTCCCTGAAAAACAGACACTTGGGCCTTTATTTTATTGCTGTTGCCATCATTTAACATAACTCTGTGGAAATGAACTATGACTTCTTTTTCTCAATGAGCCTTTGAGATGGATTCAGTTATCTGATGCAGCCAGACAGCTCTTTGGAACCGAAATGAATTTGGGCAATAGAATATTATGTGGAAAACAAAATAATCATCTAAAGCTTTGCATTGCATTAGTCTTGTAAATTGGCTTTCTTGGGGAGTTTCTAAAATGCTTTGTATTCTTAATTGTTGAAATAAGTATACAAAATAAGTGGTTTGAAATTGTTCAAAAAGTTTAGGAAAGCAAGCAATGACTGGGCATCAGTACTACAATTATATTCACTGACAGAAACAAAATCATGTTTACATCTATCTTAATTCCGTTCAAGTTCAGAAATTCTCTTTCCCCTCTTTGGTTGTAGCTCTTCTACTTATTTTAAGTAACCAATGTTAATTTGGGAGCCATTGGGATTTTTAATATTGATGTATTAAATATTCATCTACAAATGTTAGTAAATCTCATGTTTTTATAATTTCTTTTTAAAAGGCTAGGGAATTCCCTGGCAGTTCAGTGGTTAAGATTTGGAGCTGTCACTACAAGGGCCTGGGTTCAGTCCCTGGTTGGGGAACTAAGATCCCACAAGCTGTGCAGCAAGGCAGAAAAAAAAAAGAAAACACATGGCTAGATATAATTTAATTTCTTAGATTATAAATATGTCTATATTATCTTGAATTTGAGAAAGAATTTTTTTAATAACAATTTTTCCCCTGAATTTTGTTTAGCCAGAATATTGGTGAAAGTATTCTTTACCTATGGGTGGAGAAAATAAGAGATGTCCTAATACAAAAATCTCAGATGACAGAACCAGGTAGGTTTGCAAAACGTTATCATTGCTCTTTTAATTTACAATAATTAAATTTTCATGTATGTATTCTCACTGAAACTTTTAATAAAGATCTATATGCTGTTACATGGTTTTATATGATAAAATATATCCTCTGAAAAGTTCTTTACTCATGTAAATATGGTTATTTCTTTCAATAAGGTACAGCTTCTTTGGTTTTGATTATTGTAAGCTCTTAGAGAGATAGAATTTTATGATTAAAGAACTTTGCTCAAAAACCTTTGCTTTCTATGGCAATATCAACCATGTAACATTCTTCATGCCTTATTGATATGTTAGACATTAGCTTCAAATGAGTGTAATGTTTATAGAAAAAGAACTTTGGAAAACACATTGACCAATATTTAGGGTATAAAAAATGACTTTGAAATTTGATTTTTAAATCAAGATAGAACTCATATACTATGATCATTCACCTTTTAAAATGTATATTCAGTGGTTTTTAGTAGATTCCAAAGTTGTGCATCCATCACCACTATCTAATTTCAGAACATTTGAGAATTAATATTTTGCTTTATTATTATTCTTTCATTGAATCATAAGTATATAACAGCATAGAAGTTTCTTATGTTTTCTGTTTACTTTGCTAGTCTTTGCTCCAGGTACTACAAAAGTCTTTTAGAAAGGAAAATTACTAAGTATGATTTTATTTCCAAATAGAGTTTTATTGTTATCACTGATAGAATTACTTTCAGTTTGGGGAGAAGAAGGATTAAAGAACAACAATTCAATAGTCTATTGACTAATTTTTAGGTTATTTACAGGAAGCCAATTATTGAGGATTCTCGTAGCAAAATCAGTATACATTTAAAGTTGATAGAAATATATATATTTTTGGAGCATTTTACAGTTTTTCTATAGAAGCAAGTATTTTTACTGCTTCCATTAAAATCAAAGGGATAAATGGTCTGATGATATTCTGATCATGGGACAGTATTTTTTGAAGTGTTTTCCTTGACTTTTTATGATTTATGTTCTGATTTTGTGGCATTTCAGGGCGTCTGAGAAGAGTGGTCTCAAAATTCGTTTGTGCCAATCCCCCATTCTAGGGTGGGATAATTGCAAAAGTGTTATGTATACCAGTAGAAATTAAGAACTCCAAAACTTTGGAATCACTCACCTCTTAGGAAGGTTTTTAAATTGTTGATTTTCATGTGGTATTTTCCCTTTCCCACCTATATCTATAATTTAGTTTTGCCACACTTCGGTTTTTTGTTACTGATTTAGGTTGTATAATTTATAATTTTGAAAAATTTTCTTCAGAATTTTTTAATAAAAAATTTTCTAGACTTCATATTAAAATGGAAGTGATCAGGATATCTCATGAGAATTTTCTTCTCCAGGGCACCCACTTGACAATTCATTTTTATTTTACTACTAATCTTCAGTATGTATTTATTCTTTATTTTATTTTTTCTACTATGGAAATATTAAATCTTGAAGTAGTTATTTACAACTATTTATACTTTAAAAAATTCTGAACTAGTTTTAGACTTACAGAAAAGTTGCAAAAATAGTAGAAATAGCTGCTGTATCCCTCACTCTGCTTCCCTGAGTAACATCTTATGTAACCATAGTATAATTATCAAGAACAGAAAGCAAGCATTGGTAAATATAATATAATAATATTTTTACTAGTGTTCTTTCTGCTGTTCTAGGATCTGGTCCAGGATTCTTTGTTGCATTTTTTCTCCTTACTCCTCTATAAATAGTTCCCCATTCTTTCTTTGACTTTTATGACCTTTCATGACCTTGAGTTTGTCCATTGTTTTCTCATGATTGGAGTAAGACTAGGCATTTTGGCAAATATATCACAGAAATGATATTGTGTCCTCCATAGTGTATGTACTATATCAAGGAGCTAATGATATCAGTATGCTTTATTATTGGTGATATTTACCTTGATCCCTTGGTTAAGGGGGTACCTGCTAAATGACTCTACTATAAAGTTACTATATTAATCAAGTTTTCCAGAGAAACAGACTAATAAAATGTGTGTGTCTTATGTATGTATGTATGTATGTATGTGTGTGGATGTATCTATGTATTGGGTTGGTCAAAAAGTTTGTTTGGGATTTCCATAAGATGTGATAGAAAAACCTGAATGAACTTTTTGGCCAACTCAACATTTATAGAGAGAGGTGGGGGGAAGGAAAGGTTGGGGACAGAGGGGGAGGTTGATTGATTTTAAGGAATTGGCTCATAAAATTATAGAGGCTTGAAAGTCCAAAATCTGCAAGGTAGGCTGACAGCCTGGAGACCTAGAGAAGAAATTATATTGAAACTCAAGGCTGTGAAAGCTGCATGTTGGCAGAATTCCCTCCTTGTCTTGGGAGGTCAGTCCTTTTTCTTTTAAGACTTTACCTAAAAAAAAAAAAAAGACCTTAACTGGATGAGTCTCGCTTGCATTGTGGAGGGCAATCTGCTTTTTGCAAAGTCTACTGATTTGAATGTGGTTTCCATCTAAGAAATACCTTTGCAGAAATATGTAAAATAGTGTTTGACCAAGTATCTGTGTACCATGGTCTATCTAGGTTGTCATATCAAATTATCACAGTTGATAAGTCTCTTGGGGGAGATACTTTGAGGCTGTGCTAATACCCTATTTGTCTTCAAACGTTCATCCCCCCGCCCCCTGATTTTAGTATCTATTAGTGTATCTTACCAACAATATTTATAAACAATATGGTGTTGTAACAATCTGGTGATTCTCACTTCTTTCTTTCCTTCTTGGTATGATTAATTGGAATTATATTGTTAGAACAAGATGTCTCTTCTCCACATGTATCTGATTATTTACATTAGAATGAACTCATTTTATTTAGTGAGCTAAAATTCCATACTATCATTATTTTGTTGCTCAAATTGTTCCAGGTTTGGCCTTTCAGAGTGCTCGCAGGTGGGCTCCTATGTTATTTTTATAAGATCCCATCTTCTTCTGAACATTCCTTTACTCTCTACAATCACAAGATGTCCCAGCTCATCTTGCATTTTCCTTGTCCCAACTCTGGAGACAACCACTTGTGAACACTGGTTCCTTCTGTTGAAGACTAATGTTTAGAGATGAAGACTCAAAGTTTTTTAAGTGTCATTTCTTATTGTCGTATGATCAGTCATAATGTCTCATATCCACACAGGCCCAGAGGTAAAGAAGAAAACTGAAGAGGAAGATGTTGAATGTGAAGATGATCTTGTTTTAGCATGTCAACCAGAAAATCAAGTTAAAACTTTGGATTTTGATGTCAGTGAAAATCGAACAGGTATAGTGAAAGTTACTAGTTTATTTTGAGGACAGTAGTGATGTGGCTTCCCTGGTAGGTCAACTGGTAAAGAATCCACCTGCAATGCAGGAGACCTCGGTTCAATTCCTGGGTTGGGAAGATATCCTGGGGATGGGATAGGGTACCCACTCCAGTATCCTTGGGCTTCCCTGGTGGCCCAGGTGGTAAAGAATCCACCTGGAATGTGGGAGACCTGGGTTCAATCCCTAGGTTGGGAAGATCGCCTGGAGGAGGGCGTGGTAACGCACCCTGGTGTTCTTACCTGGAGAATTCCCATGGACAGAGGAGCCTGGCATGCTTACAGTCCATGGGGTCACCAAGAGTCAGACACAGCTGAGTGACTCAGCACAGCACAGGGGTTAGCACTATGATTTGTTTTTGGAATGGTATAGAGATTTAGTAAACTGTCACATTTTAAGGAATTCTTATTAATTTACAGAGAACTGAGTTATATTTTTCCTGCCTCTTGGTCATTTTGGTGTTTTCTAAGTCTATCAGAATAGTGAGGACAAAAATAGAAACTTAGTTTTTCTTTCTTTTTTTTTTTTTGCTGTTAGAGTTTTGAATTAGTGGTGGGAGAAATTGAAACTAAGAAAGCTATGTTAATGTTTTCAATTCATACCCCGTTTTTATATTTTTTAAATCTTAGATCTACTGATGGCTCAGAGTTAAATTTTAGTCTGTGCCAACAGATACAAATACAGTGATTGAAGGTGCAACCACTGAATTAAAGCTAATGAAACGCCTTTAAGATTTTAGTTTTTGCTCAAATTTGTTCCATAATCGAGTAGTATTCAACTTATGAATAGGTTGCTGTGATAAATTAGCTCTGTGTTTCTATCAGAAAGTATGTTCCATTTTAGTATTTTAAAATTTTGAATGATATCGTCAGTTCCTCACCTGTCTTACAAAAATATGATAGACCAGAGAGGATGTTCATTTTCTTTGAAGATAGGGAGTTTCCTCTGCTATCATATAGTACCTTTTAAATAGTGAATGAAAATTTAAAGTTCTTGCATAGTTTCTCAAAATTAGTGGAAGAGAGAGGACAAAGAAGTGAATGAGTACGGGGAGAAGACCCAGGATACCTGCCCCTGCTTCACTCTGAGTAGCTCCCATTTTATTCATTTACATATTTGTGGATTTGGCATAGGATTTCTTTAGAGAAAGAAGATTCACTAGAAAAAGAGTGAAAATTAAAGTCATAATAAATCACATCCAGTTCATATTGACCTTAGTAGTGTACCAGTGCAGTGGTCACAATCTTTTCAAAAAGACAACACAGCTGGGGGGAAGGTCAAACATCCTCCATCAACCTGGCTTCTTATTCTAGTCCTGCCATAAGCCAGAGCAGGGATTTGAGGCAAGTTATTTAAAATGCTCCAGAAATATTTTTGTATGAATTAGTTGAAGTATTTCATCACTTGTAAGGTAAACTAACTTGTAGAAATAGAAAAAAATTAATTGTTCTTAAGCTTGTTTAAAGGGCAAAAGAACTGGAAATCAAGTACTCAATGGCATACCAATATGGTGTACTATTGATATATTTAATTCAGTCCTATGAAGTAGGACTGGTTTTATTAGCAGAAGACATTATATTACAGCTATACAAAGTAAAGTCATAGGTTTCCCAACCCAGAGGTCCATCAACAGTAAAATAAATAAATACTCTGTATTAGCTGATCTTTTTGGTTTCAGGACTCCTTTATACTCTTAAAAGTTAGATATTATGTCAACTTATACTATTGAAACAGTCCAGGGTTTGCATGCCAACCCGCCATTTTCACTGGGTGACCACTTAGCAGGTGAAAAGCATTTATAAGTCAAGTAGTTTTATCTTAATGTAGGATATACTGGGGGAACATTTTAAATTGTAATTTAATAGACAAACAGTATTGGTTATTTGAGTTGATTGGCCATGTAATTTACATATCTTTCCTAACTCCTTCTGCTATACCATTTGCCCGTTTTTCAGTATTTGTATGTAAGAATTTTAAAAAGTAACATAATTCTTTACATTTATAGAAATAGAAGAATTACCTCCGATTGATCATGGCATTCCTATTACAGACCGAAGAAGTACTTTTCAGGCACACTTGGCTCCAGTAGTTTGTCCCAAACAGGTAAATTTACTGTGTCCAGTTCACTTTGATGTTGTTTTATCAAAGTAATTCAAACGGATGATTTTGCAATAATATATTTGTTTTTGCTTTTAATTTTCATTAAAGATAAAAATTATTTCTGATTTTTCTACCCCCAAATTACTGGGAATCATGGAATATTTATTTCTGTTGATGACTGCTTTCAAAATTATATGCAGACTCTGATTAGGGCTTAGCTAATGGATTTTCAAAGAAGAAAAACCCATTGTGGTGGCATAGAAAATTATGATGCTTACTAACTTGTTAAAAAATCATTTGTAAAAAAATAAATCATTTGTCATATCATAGGGGAGTTCTGTAAAACCTAGCCTGATTTGTTGTTACCCAAGTAGGGGGACAGTAGACAGACTGCTTGAGCTCAGTCTTTCCAACCTGAATTCCTTTTTCTTTCAGCTTTCTGATTTTAGGTGACCTGATAACCACCAAAGGATATCATTAGGGAAACTTTTCAGTCAAAAATAGTATTCATAGGTCTTTGTCTTTCTCAGTCTCTTCAGCAGAATTGTTTTCTTCTTCCTTGCTGCTATAATCTACTCTAAACTTTATGAATGTAAGAGACAATTTCAGTACACATATGAAGTAATTAACCAGAGAAGTCTTAGAGTAAGCATCGGTCTTCTTCCCTTTGGTCTCTCCAAGTTCTTCTAAAGCCCTATATATAGGAATACAATTTTTTGCACCAGGTTGCCTTTTAATTCTCTGTTAGTCTCTGGAAGAGGAAGTTCTTTTCTTCATTAATTTGTGGTTGGGATAAGAGCTTCTGGTGCAAACTTCTGAGATTTTCTCTCAGAAACCCTGTTTTGCGCTTGGCCGTTACTTATAATCTTGTTGCCAGAATCCTTAGACATTCTATTCTGAATCTCTTCATCCTGGATCCCTATTCCATTTCTGATTATAGTCACTTAGACTTACAGGATCATAATTTGTGAGAGCTGAAATAAATCTTAGAGGTCAGTGTCTACTTATTTTACTAATCAGGAATCTGAGTCTGAGAAACACAAGATAGCATCATTTCTGATCCAAGTTGGTCTCCCCGTCTCTAACTTAGTCTTCCCTACCTCCAGTTTTATCTGTGCCCCTTGCCAACTACTTTTCTGGAAGATCTGACCACGTGTCACTCTTCCCCCGCATACTCAATATCTTTGCTGATTTCCTTTGGCTACAAGGAGAAATTCAAACACGTTATACAAGTCACTTTGTGATATGACCCTGCTTTAATCATCTGATACATCTATCATTACATTCATACTCTAAAGGCAGAGCTACGTAAAACTGTTGGTCACTTTCTGAACCTTTCTCTTTTATGTCCCTGCTAAGGTTGCCAGGATACCTACCTAAATTGGAATTTCAGATAAACATTATTGCATAGGTCATGCTTATAATAAAAATATTGTGGTTTATCTGGAGTTCCATTTCAACTAAGTGAGAGTCACTCAGTCATGTCTGACTCTTTGTGACCCCATGGTCTATGTAGTCCATGGATTTCTCCAGGCCAAAATACTGGAGTGGGTAGCCTTTCCCTTCTTCAGGGCATCTTCCCAACCCAGGAATTGAACCCAGGTCTCCTGCATTGCAGGCGGATTCTTTACCAGCTGAGCCACAGGGAAGCCCAAGGATACTGGAGTGGGAAGCCTATTCTTTCTCCAGCAGATCTTCCCAACCCAGGAATCAAACTTGGGTCTCCTGCATTGCAGGCAGATTCTTTATCAACTGAGCTATTAGGGAAGCCCAAAGTGAAAGTTGCTCAGTCATGTCTGCCTGTTTGTGACCCCATGGGCTGTACAGTCCATGGAATTCTCCAGGCCAGAATACTGGAGTGGGTAGCCTTTCCCTTCTCTAGGGGATCTTGCCAATCCAGGAATCGAATCCAGATCTCCTGCACTGCAGGCAGATTTTTTGCCAGCTGAGCCACAGGGGAAGCCCAGGAATACTGGAGTGGGTAGCCTATCCCTTCTCCAGCGGATCTTCCCAACCGAGGAATCGAACCAGGGTCTCCTGCATTGCAAGTGGATTCTTTACCAACTGAGCTATCAGGGAAGCCTCCAGTTAGACTTAAGCATTGTTTATTTCTTCCTACTAAATCTGGTCCATTTGTACACGCTCTTTCCTCTGAAGGAATGACTTCTTCTTGCCCCACCCTACTCTTCAATTTTGATGCAGAATTGTCACTTATCTTTCAAGTTCTGGCTCTTGTTATGTCCTCTCTGAACCTTATTTCTTCCAGGAAGAGTTTGGTTTCATAAGTTTTGAAACATACCATTACTGTGCACCTCTCACGCTGGTAAATTTTCAGAGCTATTTCTAGAAATTCTCATATTCTCACTTAACTTTCTCTCTACAGTATGGGGAAAATTTCTTATATGCAGGTACTTTGGACATGGTTACTGCTCAGACATTTGTTGAAAACTGGTGCTCAAAAATTCTAGAACTGTTTTTTTTGTACCAATTAGAGTAATTCAGTTTTTGCCCCTAAAAATGAGGAGAAAACTTTGGAAATGGCTTTTTCAAAATGTAGTTGATTCTTTAAATAACTGTTAATTTCAGTTCAACAGTATGTATATCAATATGCTTTAAGATTTTTTTTAGCATTTACAGAGCAAATAAATATATATCAGTTTATTTATATTGTTGCTGCTTTTAAGGTGAAAATGGTTCTTGCCAAATTGTATGAGAATAAGAAAATTGCTAGTGCCACCCACAACATCTATGCGTACCGGTAAGTGATCATCACTACTTTAGGAATGTGCAGTTTGTCAAAAAAAAAAAAAAAGGAGGGGGAAACAGATGCATGATTTAAAACAAACAAACACCCAATTATGTGTTTTCTTTTCCATTGTAAAAGTAATAATCATGTGTAAAATATTTGGAAATGGCAGAAAAAAAGGAAAAGGTTAACCATTCTCTGCCATTCAGTGTAACTGATACTGTGAAATGTTTTCTATCTTTTCTATGCAGTTTATTTTTTAATGCGTCATTCTAGTATCCAGGTTTTTCCTTAACATAACAAAAGCATTTTTCCATGTTGTTATATTGCTTTCTAAACATTATTTTAATGGCTTTGTAATACTTGTTTGAGGTTCCACACCACAATTTATTTAACCATTTTCTTTTTGTTTTTCATTTTTTAAAACTATTATAAAGAATAGTCCTGTGAACATATTTGTATACTTTTTAGATTATTTCCTTAGGATAGGTTCTGGTTATTTCATATTCTTTTTTGAAATGAAACAGAAGTATAGTTAAAAAGGAAAAAATGAATAGATTCCTGGAAGTAGAATTATCAAAAAATGTGAACATTTTTGAAATTCTTAATCCATATTACCAAATTTTTTCTGAAGTTTTTTTTAAACCAATTTATGCTCCCATTAGCAGTGAATTTGGAGTGCTTCTTTCACTACACGTCTTTGAGTATGAAAGTTTTATACAAATCTCTGCAAAATTTGTTGTAAAGAGATGAAGGGTGTATTTTTTTAAATATTCAAATTTATACAGACTTAACATAGTTTAGGACTAAAGTAGATGAGAATATAGACATAGGAATTTGGTGTAAACTTAAAATGTGATTGAGACTATCTGTAAAATCTAGGCTATCTAAAATTCAGAAAACTCAAAAAAAAATTATCACTTTTGATTGGTGAGTTTTTAATATTACTAAGCCACATCCCATTAAATGCCAAATCTTCCAAAAACCTATTTGTTACATAATTCCCTACTTTATTAGACTATCAGGGTATAGAATTTTGGTGTTTTAGTGAGTTAGGGTCATCAATAAAAAGGAGAGATTAGATTGTGGTTGCTCTCAGTGGTTAGAATGTGCTGTAAAAGTGTTAATAGGTACCATTTATTTAGTTCACATCTTTATTGAATGCCTACTCGGTGCACTCAGTTTACATGCGTTAATTCTAATTATTTAAGTGATTGTGCCCCTGTAAAAAGGTGAACTTTTTCAAGATCACATCATCGTTAAGTGATAGATCTGAATTTGAGAATTTAATGTTATTTATCTCTATCTTATTCCTATTAATACATGGCTGTGTGGCTGCCCCTTCAACAGTCACTGGACATGATATTGATTTTAAGTTATCTGAAAGTGAAAGAGGAGAGTGAAAAAGTTGGCTTAAAGCTCAACATTTAGAAAACGAAGATCATGGCATCTGGTCCCATCACTTCATGGGAAATAGATGGGGAAACAGTGGCAACAGTGGCAGACTTTATTTCTTTGGGCTCCAAAATCACTGCAGATGGTGATTGCAGCCATGAAATTAAAAGACGCTTACTCTTTGGAAGGAAAGTTATGATCAACCTAGATAGCATATTCAAAAGCAGAGACATTACTTTGCCAACAAAGGTCCGTCTAGTCAAGGCTATGGTTTTTTCAGTGGTCACATATGGATGTGAGAGTTGGACTGTGAAGAAAGCTGAGTGCCGAAGAATTGATGCTTTTGAACTGTGGTGTTGGAGGACTCTTGAGAGTCCCTTGGACTGCAAGGAGATTCAGCCAGTCCATTCTAAAGGAGATCAGTCCTGGGTGTTCTTTGGAAGGACTGATGCTGCAGTTGAAACTCCAGTACTTTGGCCACCTCATGCGAAGAGTTGACTTATTGGAAAAGACTCTGATGCTGGGAGGGATTGGGGGCAGGAGGAGAAGGGGAGGACAGAGGATGAGATGGCTGGATGGCCTCACCGACTTGATGGACATGAGTTTGAGTAAACTCCGGGAGTTGGTGATGGACAGGGAGGGCTGGCTTGCTGCAATTCATGAAGTCTCAAAGAGTGGGACACGACTAGATGACTGAACTGAACTGAAAATAAATAATGTGCCAGATACTGTATTTCAAGCCCCAGCTTTAAGTACTTGAGTATTTTTGCATAATGATGGTGATCAACTATCACTTCTCACAGATGTCAGCTGACTGCATGTAACAGCCCCTCCAAATCACCCCCTTACATAATTGATATTTGGGGATGAAGGAACTTAGCTTGTCAGAATTGTGTGTCAGAGAAGACTAAAAAGGCACAAAGTGGAGGCTTAAAGGGCTCCACTGGGAGTTAAAGAAATAACTTGTATGTCCATGGACTTTGTGTTGTGTGTTTTGAATGCTTAGGGTCCTTTTAAGGTCACTTCCTGGTTCTGGGGCTGTGTTCCTGCTTTGGAGTTATGGGGCACTCTTTAGGCCATTGGTCCACACAGGTATCGGATGCTGCATCTTCGTCTTCCTGGCATGTGAGGAAAGGGGTAGTGAAAATGTCCATGGTACTTCTTTTTTTAAAAAAAAACCTAACAGTACTGATTTATATAGTTAAATTTCTTCTTTTGTTCCTTAAAGTCAATCCCTGACTCCTTTTTACCTTAAATTTTCCATACAAAATTTTGTTTAATAGTACTAACTCTTTCTTCTTGAAATCAGGCCAACTCTAAATAATAGTGGAGCTTGGTTCAGTGTGTGTGTGTATGCATGCGTGCGTGCTCAGTGGCTTCAGTCTTAGCCGACACTTTGTGACCCTATGGACTGTAGCCTGCCAGACTCCTCTGTCCATGGAATTTCCAAGCAAGAACCCTGGAGTGGGTTGCCATTTCCTCCTCCAGGGGATCTTCTCAACCCAGAGATCGAACTGGGCAGTAAATATTTACTGAGTAAATGAATGGATAAATGGATTGGTGGATGGAAAGACAGATGAATGAATGAATGAATGAATATGATTGGTATAATAAAACTAATAAGGTTGACTTAGGTGTATAGATAAGGTAGTATTTGGCTTTTTATCACAATAGCTGGAAAGATATCTTTGCTATATTTGCCTAGTCCTAGATAGAATATTACTATTTGTAGGGGCCTAAAAAATCCACTAGATGGCATATCTTAACTGGCACTGTTTTCTTTTTATACCTCTTACTTAGTTTCCAAGCTTGTTGAACTACAGTGTAGCCCTATTTATTATTCCAGATGCTAACTTTCTAGATAATTTAAATGGGTAAAAACACTGTGATTTATTTCTGATACTGATAACTATCCAGGGGGAAATTATGGAGAAAAATAAATCTTATAATCCTTATAGTGGGGAAGATAAATGCTTCGTGGCTAGAATAAAGACTTTAGAAAAGTATAAAATATTGATTTAGGTTGGTTTTATCACCTCCATCTTTTTAATGTACTTTTTTTCTCCTTCACTAGAGCTTAGGCTCTTTGATGACAGTATACCACCTGTTTCCTTTATACCATTTGTTAGTGCCTCTTATGTGTAATGTTCAGACAGCTAACTCTCAGTAAACGTTTTTTAGTGACTATCTAATCTCAGCTTCAAGATTAAATGAAGCAGAGAGTGTCATATGTGTAAGCTCACTTTCTGAAATTGTAGCATTTCTGATTCAAAGGAAGTACCCTTGATTTTAGCTTTCCAGAATATAAAAAGGGAAGCATATTGGATAGTAAATCATAAGTGAAAATATAACCAATATATATCAAGAAAGATATGCTAATTTTGGAAGTAAATTGATGGCAAGAAGTATGAGGGGGGATAACATTTATTTCAGTATTTCAAGGTTTCAAAGTGTAACACTGTGATATGGATTTCTAGAATATACTGTGAGGATAAGCAGACCTTCTTACAGGACTGTGAGGATGATGGGGAAACAGCAGCTGGTGGGCGTCTTCTCCATCTCATGGAGGTAAGTGTGAGTTAAACCCTGTCAGTCCTGTTCTGTGAGCCGTAAAATTTCTCAACCAAACAGAGCTCCATTTAGGAATAAGTCAATCAGTTATATGATATATAATGAGCCATATTTGGTTTTATTAGGAGATAATTTTTAAACATTGAGAGATAACTTTAACCACTGGATATGGGGCAGAAAGCAAAAGGTTAATAACTTGTGCTGTGCTTTCAAGTTCTTCCAGTGATAGACAATAGAAGATTATCTTCAGCTCTGGAAAAAGTTATCCTTTTTTCTTCATGACAGTTTCCTCTCCTCTGTTTTCTCGGTTCTGTCTTTGTAAAACTCATGTTGGTTGGATATTGGACTTCTGGGTAGATCCAGAATGTTTCTTTTTTTATTAAGTTGTCCATTTCATTGCTTTATGTTCTGAGACATTTTCTTGACTGCCTTCCAAAATTTCTGTTGAATAAATTTTTTTTTTTTTTAGCAACCATATTTAATTTTCAGAAGTTCTTTCTTGTTCTCTATTTTCCCCTTTTCATAGTGTGCTTGCTATTCTGCTTTTATGAATGCAGTGTCTTCTGCAATTTTTCTGAGTATAATAATTAGTTTTTTTTTTTTCCAAATGTTTTCTTCCTTATATTTCTCCTTGTCCATTTTAGTTTGTTTATCTTGTCCTTTCTCTTTCATGCTGCTGGATTTTCTTTCATCTATCTGGTGATCATTAATTGTTCATTAATTTTAAGAATGTATTGGTTTTTTTCCTTAAGGTAGCTGCTGTAGTTTCTTCTGCCATTGTATGTAGAGGTTTGTTTTCTAACCAGGCCCTTCCCTTGATAGGAACTTTGAGGGGGGTCAGGCCTGTAGACCGGTGGGCTTCATGTTAAGGGCAACATTTAACAAATGTCAAACTGTGGAAGACCTTACTTGTAGGCACCAGAGATTACTCATACAGCCTCAGTTCTGTCTAGCGGTTTGTTCAAAAGCAGGTTTTGTGCTGCTGTTTGACGTAAGAGTAGAAACCTGCCTAAGCTCAGCTGTTCTGGTTGAAGTTACCAAGAACTGTAACCTACTGTATAACCTCCCCTTCACTCTGACTGGTGGCCTCCAGGTTTAGAATTTGAGGACACTGTGGAGCACAGTGATTGTGTTCCAAATTCCCTTCTCTTTCTAACATCTGTCCCCTCAGTTGTTATAACCTCACTCTGCTCACTCATGGATATGCCATTAAAGTTGGGGGGAAATTTTATGTGCAATTTTATATGTGTGTATATATATATTTTTTTCATTTTTCTTTAAAACTCACATTTGTATGTGTCCATATCTGTACATAATTTTGCTTCTGAAAATAACAGATTTTGAATGTGAGAGATGTCATGGTGGTGGTATCACGCTGGTATGGAGGGGTTCTGCTAGGACCAGATCGCTTCAAACATATCAACAACTGTGCCAGAAACATTTTAGTGGAGAAGAACTACACAAATTCACCGGTAAGTGGTTACTGATACTATATCTAAAGAGTGTCTCACTACTGCCTGTGAGATTAAAAGAAAAACATGAAAAAGAAAATTAAGAGTGAATTAGAATGAGTGACGTACATTAGAAGAACCTTTGAACTAGGAAACTAGAGGCTTAGGTTTTGGTCAGAACAGTGTGATTGACTAGTTGTGTGATCTTGGGCAGATTGGTTCATCTCTTCAGACCTTAATTTCGTAGATTCATGGGGTTTTATAAAAACCTTAAGACCAGTCAGTTTCCACTCCCTAAAGTTGAGGCCTGTAGAAGTTGCAGCTAATGCTACAGTGAACTGGATGGTCTTTAAACATCCATAAAATTCCAGTATTCTCTGTTAGTGTCAAAGTATATCCCCTTTTCCCTGGCATGCCTTTGCCTTCTTCTTTTGTATTTTGAGATTTTTGTCTCATATTTCAGATATGTTCATATCTAATTCATTTAAATTTTGCTGCCTTACTTTGGAAAATAAACAATAGATTAAAAAACATTAAGGGGAATTCCCTAGGGGTCCTGTGGTTAGGACTGTAGGCTTCCACTGCAGGGATATGGGTTCAGTCCCTCAAGCTCTGCAGCATGGCCAAAATATATATATTCACAGAAAATAATAAAATTCTCCAGGCAAGAATACTGGAGTGGGTTAAGCCATTCCCTCTCTAGGTGATCTTCCTGACCTAGGGTTTCTTGCACTGCAGGCAAATTCTTTACTGTCTGAGCCACCAGGGAAGTCCAACAAAAAAGTAAACTTATAAATAATATTGATACTACTTAAATATAAATTTGTTAGATAATTGAGATAAATGTTTTCTTTGATTATCCTTGACTATTTTGGAAATATTAAAATAGAGTGTGATAAGTGAAAGAGCCCTGTAAAATGGAAAGATGATACATATGGAAGTAATTACACTTTCACTATTCTGCATATTCTGTATGACTAGATTTAAGATTCCTAAGTGTAGGAAGATACGACATTAATTTACGTCTTTTTCAGGAGGAATCATCTAAGGCTTTGGGAAAGAACAAAAAAGTAAGAAAAGACAAGAAAAGGAGTGAACATTAACATCTGAAACTATATGAAAGGTTAATTTGCCTATAATTATATACAAATTCCATGGTCATCCAAGAATATATTGTGCAGAGAGAGAACCCTGGACTGTTCAAGTCAGCCAGTTCATTGTGAACACCAGCATATCTTTTGTTCTTTGGTTATATCATCTGCCAAAATAGAAACCTTGTGATATTTTCATGTGTGTTTCAGGCTGATTCAGAAGGATTAATTTGCAGTTAATCACCACTGCATCTAATTTTAGAAAAGTAACAGTTGCCCAGGGCAGTACCTGAGTTAACTGTCCATGTCATTACACGTCAAGTGCCTTTGTTAGGTGGGGAAGAAGTGTCTCTAGAGGAACATAGATACCTGATTTCTCGTCACTAGGATTCTCATTTTGTTAAGTGAGTATTACCTTTTACTGCTCTTTATGGTTTATTGGAGTAGGGGCTCATTGAAGATGATCTTCAAGAGTTTCTTCTTGTGATTTTAATTCATAAGTCTGTCGCCTTTCATTTTATAGTGTTCATCATGGAGTAATGGATTAAGTGAAAGTCCAGGCGTATACACCTGCAGTTAATGTGCTGAAGTGATAATTCATCTAACAGATTTGTTAGCATAAGTGTTATGCCTCAATTTTCTGTTGAAAATTGGTGTTTGTGAATTTTCAAAGTGATTTTCTAGTCTCTACTTTTTTGTTTAATTCTTGTACTGTTAAGCAATAAGACGGTGTGCCAGTAGTCTCCTCCCACTGCTGAAATATATTGGTGTAATAGTCTGGTTTCTTCGAACAACCTGGAAGTACTTCTCTTGTGATCTTCATTGAGGAATTAGAACTGTGCCGCCACTGTGATAGGTTAATGGGACATTTATGGAATGGCATAGAGGCGGCAGAACGCTGCTGGTGCAGAGTGACAGTGTGCTGTGGAGTTCCATAATCTGGTGCGCCTTTCCTATTCATACTCCAGCTGGCTTTCTCAGCTTCATGATTTCTGGAGAGAGAGAACAAATCTTTGATGGGAAAAACAGAGAAAATCCCTCTTTTTTTTTCCTCCATTCTTATAAAATCTTCCTTTCATCAGTTTTTTGTAAAAGTTGCTTTTTTCATTTGCAAGTTGTGCAATTTACCACTAGGGATTTAGAAAATAAATTTATCTGTGAAGTATTATAAGTCATTAACTATTCTCTTTCAGATAATAGTTATAAGCAACTATTAAAAATGATATAATTAGTCACAGATTTGCCTGAAATTCTTTCGAAGAGAGGGAACAGAAATAAGCAGTTTGGAATGGTGCTGGAGCATGGAAAACATCAAAGAAAAGTGGACACATTGTTTTTTTTTTTCCTGTTCTCTAATGTTTTACTTTTAGGAGATCCAACATCTTGACTTGGTATTTTTAATTAGAATTTAGTAAACTGCTTTACTGTGGAATGGATTCTGAGAGGTAAAATCTAGATTATATTTGTTGTCAGTGTGTTTATTGTTGTAACCCATATTTATTTAAAACATTTACCTCAAATTCCATGAAAAAGTATATTTTATGTATTAACTGTTAAAATAAAGAACTTAAAAGCTATTAATTAACATTAAAATGATTTCACAGTTTTGGCATGTCAAAACCTGTCAAAGAAGATAAAAAACAGTAAGAACTGGTGCTACAGAAAAATGTGAGTTAATTTTTCTGCAACACCAAATTTGAATTTCTTTCTGGCTGTTTTATCTAACGTTTATTTAGGTCTTCATGCTGCTGCTGCTAAGTCGCTTCAGTCGTGTCCGATTCTGTGCAACCCCATAGACAGGAGCCCACCAGGCTCCCCCATCCCTGAGATTCATCTTTATAGAAAACCTTTTAATCTCTGGTCCCATTTTCCCTTACTAAAAACAACAACAACAACAACTTATTTTTGCTTCTTTTATTAACCACATTTTCCAGACTAAAAAAACCCTAATATCCTTTGCCCAAAGTCAGCTAGTAAAAAGGAGAGATCCAGAAGTCTCCAGTTACGGAACCTGAGTTATTTAACACTCTTCATAATGGACCCCTAACTAGTTATAGTATCCTTTTATCTATTTAAAATTTCTCTCTATTAGAAGGTTTTCAAATTATCCAAATAATAATTTTCTACAGCCAGATCTATGCTGTGGCATATTTTGTAGTATATTGTGTTAGTTAAAAATATTCTCCATATGCCAGTATGAAAGAGCAAGTAGCATCTACTTTTTAAATGGCAATAACAATATGATTTGGAGGTATATATCATGATACAGAGCCTATTTGAAGAGAAATTGTATCAAATTGATCACAAGAAAGAATAGCATGAAGCAGATACTGTTTGGAAGGCAGGTAAAATTTATTGTGAAAATTGTATAGCCACTTGTAATTCCACTGTCTAGAGATAATGTTATTAACATTTGGTATGCTTCTATTTTTTTTCCTATGCATGATTTTGTATATATGGCTATTTTTCTTTCCATAAAAATGGTATTAAACTGTATATACTGTTTTGTATCTTGCATATTTCATATAGAGGTATATTGTTAACATTTTCCCATGTCAATAAATATTCTTCTATGGCTTAATTTCTTATGGCTTTGTCATATTCTCTATTCTGGGTATATCAAAATTTACTCACCATTTAGTATAAACTAGTTTCCAATATTTAAGTTTTTTTCTAATTTCTCACTATTATAAACTATTAAGAGCTGTGTGCCAGAGATGGGGATGAAGACCAGATACATATTTCTAACTATAAATACAATACCACAACATGTAAAAACCCTTCTTAACTGAGGAGGCAAACTATGGTTTGTGATCCATACTTTGCTAACCCTTCGTGTAGACCAAGTAGAAAGAGAAACAGGCAGGTCAAAAGTATAATGCTAACAGATGGGATTTGGGTCTCTGGACCTAGAAAAAAGTTTGTTTGTTTTTTCCATTTAGCCCAGATTTTGAGCTGTATACTGTTTAGGGGCATGATAAAGTTAATTCATATTATCAGGATGCACAAAGTGGAGGCTGCCCCAGTGACCTGTCCCTGTCACAAATCTAAACCTAAGTCAGCCTGGACTGTCCAGAAAACCTAACTTACACCAATCACAATGCTCCAACTCAGTTTAGCTAGCTTACCTTGCCCGAGAAAATAGGACCTGCTCACCTTAGAATAATTCCTGACCTCCTAGCCAATCATGCCATTCCTGCCTTGCCTCTTTTAATCCCTATAAAAATAGCAATTGCCCAAACTCTCTCAGGAAGTGTGCTCTGCTGCTTGCCAGGCACTGCACTCCACCAATCCATGGACTGTTCTTCCTTGAATAAAGAACATCAAACTCATTACCAAGTTGTATTATTTTTGTCATTTGACAGCCAGACATACATCACAAGTACATGTTTCTAATCAAGTAGATTTGGAAGGCAGCTGCTACTAAGTTCCTTCAGTCATGTCCAACTCTGTGCAACCCCATAGACGGCAGCCCACCAGGCTCCCCCATCCCTGGGATTCTCCAGGCAAGAACACGAGTGGGTTGCCATTTCCTTCTCCAATGCATGAAAGCGAAAAGTGAAAGTGAAGTCGCTCAGTTGCGTCCAACTCTTAGTGACCCCATGGACTGCAGGCCACCAGGCTCCTCCATCCATTTGGAAGGCAGAGCTGGATTTAAATTTTGCTTTCACTGGGCATGGAACCGTCTTGTAACTTGTCTGTTACTTCTTTAAGCCTTATTTTTCTCATCTGTAAAGGGGGACTGATAATCCTTCCTCATAGAATTTTTGGAGAGTTGAATGAAATAATGTGCGAATTGTCACAGTGTAAAGCTTCACACAAAGTGGGAGCTCAGTAGGTGGGTTAGTATATTGTAAAAGAAGTGAAATCAGATTTGTCTGTAATCAGTAAGATCTTGGTACTGACACCTGAATATGCCACCCTAATATATCTCTGGCACATTGAGTTACTTTGAGCTGATTTTTTTTTTTTTTTTTTTAACTGCAAACACAGCAGAAGCTCTGAAAACAGAGTAGGAGTTACCTTTTTGTAAGGGAAATCTACATTCATAAAGAAAATTTACATTAGAAGGGGGACCTATACCCGGAAGAGAGCTTTACCAGATAAAACTTTTTAACCTGAGATTTATCTGCCAGCAGGGCAATTTTTGCTGAGAAACATTTCCTTCTCTCACCTTCCTGTAAATTGCCTTTTCTCCACCCCCTACTCCCCAAATCTTTCCTTTGTATTTAGCTGAGGATGGTATTTAAAGTACTGGCTTGGTCCATCTCAGAAAGTTTTACCCTTTTTTTTTTTCCTGGTTATCTCCAGTGTATACATGCAGCATAGTGTTAATAAACTGTTTTTCTCTTGTTAATGTGTTTTTAGCCAAGAACTCAGAATGGTAGAGAGAAAATCTGTTTTCCTCTCCTACACTGCAAAAGGGCATGAAAAGAAGAGTCTCTAATGAGAGATGACGATGGCCTGAATTGAGTTACTAATAGGGGAAATGGATGGAAATAAATGGATTTAAGGAATATTGAGGAGGTAAATATTTTATTTGGGGGGGTTCCAAACTTACTGCAGATGGTGACTGCAGCCATGAAATTAAAAGATGCTTACTCCTTGGAAGAAAAATTATGACCAACCTAGACAGCATGTTAAAAAGCAGAGATGTTACTTTGCCAACAAAGGTCTGTCTAGTCAAAGCGATGGGTTTTCCAGTAGTCATGTATGGATGTGACAGTTGGACTATAAAGAAAGCTGAGCACTGAAGAATTGATGCTTTTAAACTGTGCTGTTGAAGAAGACTCTTGAGAGTCCCTTGGACTACAAGGAGATCCAACCAGTCCATCCTGAAGGAAATCAGTCCTGAATATTCATTGGAAGGACTGATGTTGAAGCTGAAGCTCCAATACTTTGGCCACCTGATGCGAAGAGCTGACTCATTGGAAAAGACCCTGATGCTGGGAAAGATTTGAAGGTGGGAGGAGAAGGGGACGACAGAGGATAATATGGTTGGATGGCATCACCAACTCGATGGACATGAGTTTGGGTAGACTCTGGGGTTGGCTATGGACAGGGAGGCCTGGTGTGTTGCAGTCTACGGGGTTGCAAAGAGTCGGACACAACTGAGCGACTGAACTGAACTGAGGAGGTGAAGTTGAGAGAACTTGGCACTAGATTTGAGGGCAGCAGGGAAGAAAGGGTTAAGATGGGATTCAGGTCCTGACTTGGGCAACTGTGTTTATAGCAGCACTACTCACAATAGCCAAAAGGTAGAAGCCACCCAAGTGTCCATCAACAGATGAAAAGAGACACAAAATGTGTTATATACACAATGGTATATTTTTCAGCTGTGAAAAGGAAGGAAATTCTAACATACACCTCAATATGGATAAACTTTGAGGACATAAGTGAATAATCACGAAAGGACAGATACTGTACAATTCTACTTATATGAGAAAACTAGAGTCGTCAAATTCATATAGGCAGTAAGTAAAATAGTAATTGAGAGGATTAGAGAATGGGAAGTTGGAAATAGGTACAGTTTGGGGTTTGCAAGTTGAAAGAGTTCTGGAGATTGGTTGTACAACAATGTTAATACACTTAACACTACTGAATGGTACACTTACAAATGATTAAGATATGCAATTTTATTTTGTGTATTTTGCTGCAATTTAAAGAAATAGTGACAGGACCCTAAGTGGGCTAGAGTGGCAGTGGTTTTGTTCTAACTGTGGTGAAGTAACAAAGCAGGAGGGAAGAAAGCTGAAAGAATACCCCAGGGAAAGGATGATAGCTGCTGGAAGCTGTCCAAAGGCATGCGGCTGATGAATTTGAGAAAAAAATTCCCAACTGAAATAAAGGATCTGGGGAATTTCACTGGTGGAAGAGCCTACCTAACAGTTCATTTTTCTTTTATAAATTTATTGACAACTTCTACTTATAGGAAATGAAGTGTTGATGTCACTAGAGTGCATGGGGCTAGAGCATCTTGTGAGATCAAGGAGAAAAGGTAGGTGATGACTCAGTCAAGCAGAATCTTGTAGACCCTGATAAGATCTTAAAAAGAGTAATATGAAACAACTGAAAGATTTTAAGCAGAAGAAGGGAACAATCAGATTTGTCTTTTAGAAACATAACTCTGCTTGCTTGGCAAAAAATACATTGAAATGTAACAAAAGTGAATCATGGAAAGCATTTAAGAGGCTATTGCAGTAATAAAGGGATTGTGATAGTTTGGACTAGGAATAATGGCAAGAGAGATGAAATAGATGGATTTCAAAGATATTTAGGAAGCAAAATTATAATCCAGTGATGTACTAGATAATAGGATGAACCATTGGCACGGATCCATATTCTGATACTCTCATAAATACACCAGTTGAACTTTCTTTTCTTGGAGTTTCTCTGGTACTCCTATCCCTAGGATTTTGTGAGTTGCCAATGACACGTTTGCCTTCCCTCAACACAATATGCCAGCAAATCTGGAAAACTCAGCACTGGCCACAGGACTGGGAAAGGTCAGTTTTCATTCCAATCCCAAAGAAAGGCAATGCCAAAGAATGTTCAAACTACCACCTGCCAGGAGCCAGCGTGAGGAATTCCACCCGTGACAAGGTCATGCGGCAGAGCTCTGATGGCAAGGCTAGTCAGACCTCAGGTTTCCCCCCTGGAATTT